>NC_050184.1:38014681-38337181 GCF_008315115.2 Sander lucioperca
ATATTCATCATACTGTAGCTGTTGCATTACAGAGAGAGCAACCACATGTAGAGAGTGTAATATGAAAGGGTAATTATCTGAGAACTTCCATGTCCTGCCCCCAGCACCCTTTTTGCCCAGCCTGTCCTCTTCCCTGAGTGCCTGTATCGCAGCCTGCTGTGAGGCTGCCTGCTGAGAAGGTCACCCTCCCTGCAGCTATGGATTACACAGGTGCGCACAGCCAGGCAGAATACGATATTGCCCTTTAGGGGAGGTCTGAGGCCTGGGCTGGCAGAGACGAGCCCTCTGGATCTTCTTGACCCCGCCGGGACCAGCCAGTCTGATTATGTAGCTACTTCTAGTCAAGTGGTGAAAGGTTAGGGTAGAGAGGAGCACCATTTCAAGAACATATGAAGATGTAAAGTCATTGGATTGAAGACGATGATTCTAATCTCTCTATATTATTTGTCTATTATCTGTCCATCGTGGTGCAGGTGGGCTTGACTGCTGCGTACTGTATGCTCACCACCAAAGTGTGTGAAAAGAAAGAAACCTTCAGGGATAAGAACAGCATTGATGGGCCAACAACAGCCTGAGATGAGTCACAACACTCTCAGTCGGCACAAGAGGGAATCTAATCCCGTAGTCTTCATCAGGTGATATCAAAGAGCCTTCAAAAGAGCATTCTTCCCCCTGTTTTCTAGCCTGAATTCAAAGGGAGGGGATGACACCAAAATGGTGCAATAAGGGTCAGTTTTCCTTTGAGTGGACAGTAGCCATTTGACAACGGCTCTTTCTGGAGTCATGCCACTGTTTAGAGGTCAGAAGAGACAAAACAATATAGGCGCGCACATACACACAGACACACTTGGCAGATCCTGTTGTCCTTTGCCGGCTGGGCTCTCCGTGCTGTGACCTTAATTTGTTCTGCCTTGAGTATGAGTGTCGGCCAGGCAGCTTAAGGGAACAAACTGACAGGATGTGTGAGCATTATGTACATGTGGGATTAAGCATATGTGGGAGAAAGACAAAGATAGAAAAACAAGGTAAAGACTGAGACAAAGAAGGAGTGTACGTATAGGTGTGCATGTGGTGTGAGTGTGTGATTCTCAGGTGAGCATGGTTCTATGTTCACAGGTTTAAGCAGAGGAGACGGTAAGGGGAAAAGCCAAGGCTGAAAGCACTGAACGGCAGGTCTACCAATAAAAGCAAAAGAACACAAGCTGTCTCCCTGTCGGCTAATCCTCTAATGAAGATTTGTGGCAGTGGCTGGCTGGTGATTATTGGCCCAGCACAGAGACACAAAAAACTTCAGTGCTTCTGTAAATACAATCTCTCACATTTACGCAAGCCATCACGGGTACAAATGAGAAAATTTAGAATGGAGGCAGAAACTGTTGTACAATGTATATGGGCTAGCTACTGCTGTGCTCCAGACACACTGTCATACCCCTGATGCCGCTTTAATAATCCCATTACAAGCCCAAACATTAACCAACATTATTCAGATGTGAAGAATGCAGTGTGAAGTCTCTTATGTTTATGCTGTTATTCCTGTTTCATCAGGCCAACTGCACCGGTCTCGACTAATTTTATGGAAAATGCTTGCTTCCATTCTTCCTCTTTGCCTCCTATTTGTTACATTTCATTAGTGCTCTTTTGAACCACATTGCCAGCCACTGTCTGAGTTTCAGTGTTAGCTGAGAGCTGTGCCGAAGCAGGAGTTCATCCATCCGTGTATCAGACTGCTACTGCAATAGGAGACACTGACAGTGGGGGATTGAAAATGCAGTCCAGGCTACAATCTCCCCACTTGGATCTTCATATAACACAAGCACAAAAACCGCTCTGCTAAATGTACATTAGAACTGACCTTGAAGGAAACCAAGAGCCTAAAATACAACGTGTGCCAAACACAAGCAATAAGATACAAACAAACATAGTAACATACTGTAAATGGATGAACTCAGATACCACATTACCCCTGTGTCCCTTACAGCCTTCTAATCCACACCTCTGGCACCTCACCCTCCTGATCCTCCCTTTCTCCTTCCCCCGCTCCCCCCAGGCAGGTGCAGGGAGCTGTGGTGCAGGTCCTGGCAGAGCCCCTTATCCTCTCTCTCTCTCTCTCTCTCTCTCTCTCTCTCTCTCTCTCCGAGGGGTAGGGCCACTTGTTCAGGGAAGAACTTGTGCGGAGACAGGTGTGCCTACCAGACGCCTGCAATAAGCCCTGCACCACACAGATCCCATAACTACCTGCTAGTGAGGCTTCCCCGACTCTCACCCAACTTGAACTATAACTTTTCCAAAGAACCCTTCTGCTAGCTGTATAGCTACAGTAGCTGTCAATGGGCAACATGACACAGAGAGCAGGTCTGTGCCAAAACTACAGCCACATTTTATCACAATGCTTTTCTGCATCCCATCAGCCACTATACACACCATTAAAACATATTAGATACAGATTTAGTCTTCAGGGGAAGGAGTGGAGATTTAGGCTATTTTGAGCTGTTCATGTAACATTAAGGATTAGAAGCAAGCTCAAGACTTCTTGGAAGCAAAAGCAAGTACTATTCATTCAGTCTGTGCGCCTGGCTAACCCTGTGGTAGTAAGGTGAGAGCTTGTTTGGATGGATAGAGTCACAGAGTGAGGAGATGTTCTTGTGGCAATGACTAAAATTCACGCAGGGCTGTAGGGCAACATTCCCAACAGTGTGTCAGATATACTGTTCACATTTCCCCTTTGTATGAGTCAGCTCAATGCATTGCTGTTGGAAGGAAGCATGTATTCCTCCCCGTATGCCAGCTAACCAAAGGATCGTCACCCCCACTCCATACCCAGTCTCTCATCTTGCTGTTAGCTCATTTCCTCTCTGCCTTTATCCCTTCAATGCTCCCTTAAGTCTCTCTCCTCCTACACTGCTTACTCAATCCTGCTCTGCCATTCTTTGGTTGCTTCATCAACTTCTTCCTCCTCCTCCTCCTCCTCCTCCTCCCCTTTAGCTTACTCCTCTAGCCATGCCCCTATGAATTGACCTTGCTGGATCTCAAGGAGAATTGATTTCTCTTTTGGTCTTTGTTTGAAACTCTATCTCAACAGCACTCAGAGGAATTCCTTCTTCCCTCCAGAGCTGGATGGAGCTAATTCTCTTTCACTTTCACTTTTCACTCCATTTTATCTGCCTGCCTTTCTTTCTTTCTTTCTTTCTCTCTCTCTCTCTCTCTCTCTCTCTCTCTCTCTCTCTCTCTCTCTCTCGCTCTCTCTCTCCCCCCCTCCTCTTCTACCCCTCTTCTCTTCTGAGCACATAGAGCAGGCATGATTAATGCAACATCCATCAACGCCAAACATTAGCTTTGCTCAGCCTTTTTATGCTATGCCGGCATTTAAGAAAAAAAAGATAAAGAATAAAAGTGGTCAAGCATGGGTGCTTTGTAGCTCATATGTTTTTTCATATCTCTACAGTGCACCTGCACGACATGTGCAAACCTGATTATGTCTGTATACATTGTTGGTCTCTGGTCTATATTTGAGTCTGTATTTGAGTAATATTTTAGTACCAATGCTTGTATAAAATGCGGGAGTATAAATTCAGCCTTTTTAACATAGTTATGTCACTGCAATGTAACTCTCTAAAATGCCTTTCTGTTATAGTGAGATGAAGGAAAGATGTTTTTGCACACGTAAGTACAATGCAAGCATTTAATAATAAAGCCAGACTTATCTCTAGACTTTCATCAGGGCAAATGTTTGACATAAGGTAACCCTACACCTGTGGCAAAACGGTGCACCTGATATGTCAAGGAAGTACACATGGGAAATAGAGTTTAACTTATTTGTAGTTCACAAGATGTAAATGCATATGAAGTCTTAAAGAACACTGTCACAATACATGAACATTAACAAACAAAAGGCAATTGACAATCGAGATGTCAATAAAATACATCAGAATTAAAATGTAAGGAAAGTAGATGACAATAAATATATTTAGGATAAAGGCAACAGTTCCTCTTTGAAAACACTAGAGAGCTGTAGCGTAAAGAATCATCTGTGCCTCTTTCCACATTGTGATCAGAGTGACTGTTGAAGCATACAGAACATTTTCCAGGCTTCAACTCCCAGGTGTCTTGTAGCCCCAGGATTCCCAGTAAGTAGTGAGCGGGCTGCCTTGGTGAATGCACTAATGTGACACCATAATCACGCACAGGTGCATTTTTTGTGCTTCACAGAGCAACAGCAGCAGGCTGCTTGTGGTAGCAGGTGCCAGCACTGGTGTGTGTTGCGTAAACTGTACATTTTATTTGAGTGTATGCAAGTACGGCATCATGTTTACATTCCTTGTGTGTTTTGAGTAAGAAAAGACCTCATCACTCTAATTCACAAAATGAAACCATGTACGCTTTTGCTCCGTTCTGGCCTTTACTTTTAGTGAATGGTTTCTGACAGAGGGCACTGCAGTGAGGCCAATGAAGCAGTGGGAGTCAGAGCAGAACAGACACCTCCACCTCCCTCTGCTCTGCAGTGTTACACACACTGATGGGTCACACACACACACACACACACACACACACACACACACACACACAGATGCACTCCCAGACACAATGGGTTGCCTTCCCACCAGTCCAATAACAGGCCTATTCATTAAAGTCTCTTACAGACGGTATTGACAACCTGCTGACACACAGCCACTCCAGCATAAACAAATGGAGCAATAGAGCAGGAAAAAGGAGGGAGGGCAAGAAGGGAAGAGACTTGTTATAGTGGCTTTTGGACTGAGAAGTCCACTCCACAAACCAGGAGTGAGCAAGACCTAGAGAGAGAAGAGAGAGTGCTGCCACTTCCACCCACCCACATACATAGACCCACATCTTCTCCCACAGACACACACACACACACACACACACACACACACACACACACACACACAGTACAGTCTACCTTCTGATGAGTGTCACATTAATCTTGCATCCTAGGTCACTCCTGAGATATGTGGCCTATTCTAATTACTAAGTTGGGAATATGTTTTCCTCAATGAGTGTCGTGCCACATAGAAGAGCTATTGAAAGGTGAACTGCATGGTTCAAGTGCAATGATCTATTTCATCGCACAGCACTATGTCACAGCCATCTCACCACTTGCCAGAAGAAAAATATTTCCACTGAATGGAAAGGGGATATTCTGCAAAACAACATAGTGAAATTTGAAGCCAGTGGGCCCCGTTGCTAGAAAAAATATAAAGGTTGCACTTAAGTTTTAACTTAAATAAGATTGATTTAGGAAGATTTAGTATTCACAGGTTATGAAAGTTTATATATCAGTGTTTCTAAAGCATTAAGATATAGCCATGCAAAAAAGCCATGCATAGTTTGTTTCACTGCAGAATTCTTAAGTTTCCGCTGCACAAAAGCGTTCCAGTTATATCTCGGATTTGCAAAGAAGGCTAATGGAACAAACTGTGCCATGCATACCAAATATCTGGCTCATTAAGGAGTTATAATTACTGTGTCACTTTGACATAAGCAAAGAGAACAGAGCAGTCATGGAGAAAATGGGGGGAAAATTGCTGATGTGCTCAAAGACGCATTCTCCGGTGTCTCTTTGAGCTGACCTGTGGAACCAGGTGAGTGTGTGCAGGCTGTTAGAGGAAGGGGGGTGGAGAGCTCGGTGAATGGAATGAGCAATAGCTATGCAGACAGGTCAACACAGAGACAGATTTTATGAAGACAGATGAGCCCAGAGTGGGCACACAAACACATAGACAAAGAGACAGATAGACTGCATGGCCCTGAGCTCATGGGGTCAGCTCTGACTCAAACAGACAAGACAGATGAGACAAAAAAACAACATCCAAACATAAAATTATCATGACTGAGACTCCCCCTAAAAACTTTGAGATGAGGCTAACTAAGTGGAATGTCCCAGGAATGCTTGTCAGGCCGTCATCATGGAGCATGTTAGGTGCCAGTGAGAGGATGTGATAAACATTTCTTATCTAAAGGCGGATTCCATACTAGGAGCTCCCTCCAGGCATCAGCAAGGAGGATTTTTTAGACAACATGGCGGCTGATCACAATGACACCACAGTCAATCGAGAGGCTCAACGGGAGCCCGGTGATCATGTTCTCTATTAGCTTGCCATTGGTCTCCCGCTGCTTGGCTTTGTTCTCTGCCCAGATAACACACACAGGTTTTAATACACAAACTCCCAGTATCAGTAGCCAGCAGCCCCATACTGTATACCCCTAACTTGGTGCAGAGCCCATGTCAGGCAGGCAGCTAAGCTGGCTGCCCGTGGCTTTGTTTAGAGCTCACTGTACGGCACAATCACACATCTATTGCCATTATCAGCATCAGGACTGTCATCTCTATCACAGCAGCCAAAGACCTCTGCCAGGGGCCTGGTTTGCCTATGAAGCTAGTTATCATGGACTTGTGAACACAACGTCAAGGACAGAGCTGCACTGGGAAACGTTTGCTCAAGGTCATAGAAAACAAAAGCTAGGAATAGACGAATAGCCAAACAGACACAGCTGCTAATGTGGTGATAGGGTTTACACAGGCATACTCACACCGTACACATATTGCATTTCATTATCACTTTGTTTTTAGTTATATATATATTTTTCAGAGATATGTTATCACAAATGTGCAGATTTATATCAGCGAGCTGAATCCAGAAATTTGCTGATTGGGGGTCCACATCAGCCAGCATCAAAATTGTAAAGGTCATTACAATGACATTACCCTTTTCAGAGGAGGAAAGCCAGAAATGTCAAATCACTCAGCAGCCACATCATCACGCAAATGGAGCAGAATGTTAGGCACTGGAAAATCTCAATGTTCAAACAGAAATAATGGAAGATGCCTATAAGTGACAACTTAATGAGGAGAAGTCTAGGTCAGCTTTTTTGGCAGGTGTGAAGGGAGAAGATTTTATGGACCATTACACGTGGTGAAAAACACACACATATTCAGTATATTCGAGCTACAGTACATTATCGCTGTTTAAACGCCGTTCAGCCTGCTGTAAAAAATCAGCCGTACCTAGAATGAGCTTATACGGACAGCATTCAGTGTTCCTGCAAAGGCAGAATTAATGGTACTGCATAACAGAAGTCACATTCCATGTTTTATTACTCTCACCAATGTAATGCTAAACAGTTAAAATAGACACACTGTAATAACTACCCTCAGCTCAAACCATTGCTTTTATAAGCAAGTCTACCTACGGTTTGTTATCATGAGACAGCTGTAGTTGAGGGCACGTCATGGCCAAATATAATTTACAGTAGCTGCTACCATCTGCACCCTGATCAAAACAGTGCTTGTCTAATTGCTAGATGAAGCTCAAGTCAGGTAACTTTTCCCTTTTGACCAGCGGCAGAAACTGGAAATGTAGCCAAAAACAGACCATGACCATGTAAAACAAACAAAAGAAAAATTTGAGAGTCGTTCTGAGACATTTACTTTACTTACTCGCTTGGAGCCCTTAGCTCACGGGAATACCTACCCTTAACGTGCACACTTCAAACTTGCACACATCAGTCTACATGACTCCCTATAATCATTAGAGATGTCTCTTTGAAAAACATGCCTGCCGGGAGAGCAGAGGAGCAGGGCTGCTCCTGAATCAGCCCAGGCATGCGTTAAAACAAAGTGGCCTCTCCGGCAGAGAATGTAGCAACACACACACATCAGACACACACACACACACACACACACACACACACACACACACACACACACACACACACACACTTAAAACAAATGCACACAAAACAGCCTCACACAGTCTCACAGACATAAACAAATTAGAAGACTCTAGAACACTTTCACAAGCTGAAAGGCACTGCATTGCTTATTAAACACGCAGATACACGTTCTGCCTATCCTAACCACACAGCAGCAAACCCAGGATCGGTCATACCACTGGACTTACAGTGGCAAGCTCCCATCCTCTGTATGAATACAAGCTGACTATGTAGGGCACAGAGACCACACAGAATCCCCTCTCTCAGACATGGCCACTATGAGACCAGAATACTAAAGAAGAACGTGCAGGCTGACTCAGAACAGAACAAACCTGTATAATACAGTAACTAAAAGCTATATTGTTGCTGCAAACTGAAGGCTGAATCGTTTGTGGTTTTCTTTTTTTTTAAATGCCATTTGTGTGATGACCTGTCTGCTCATCATTGGTTAGCAAGGTTATAAGGAAAGGTTAGGTAGAAACTGTAATAAATCCCCCATAAAATATATACTTAATGAATTATGTTGTATGAATTAGCATTTCATCACTTATCAGTAGATATGATAGCATCTTTGTCACTTCACCTTTTCTGCCAGGACATGAGAATGGTGGAGCCTGGTCACATGACCAAACAGTCCATAATGATACAGTCCAGCTCCAAACACTTTGACCTTCCCTGTCATCACTCACACCTGCCATATTAATGGCACACTATTATCGTAATTACAAGCAGTAACTATGATTTAAAGGTTCATCCCAGAGCTCAGTATTGACAGACACAGTCTGTGTGGAATGGAAACCAAGCAGAGCACACTATTAATAAAGAGCTACTGGTGGCCACGTTTAAGTAGGGATTAGTGATCTAACAACATGACTAACCTCTCCAAAATCCCATACACCAAAAAGCGACAACTCACCCAAAATCATGATGTGCGTTGCCTTTGGTGTCCCTGGGTTTACAAGTGCTCCCTCACTGCCCCTGTCTCGCCTGCTTTCGCCAAGGGACAATGGCTCCAAAATCTCTTTTTCAGAGTTCCTCTCCACTCTCCAGAAAGAAGCAACTCAGAGAGGCAGCGCTAGATGTGAGGAGAGACTGCTGCTGCTGCACATGCCTTCCCTTGCGCCTGCCCTCTCCAGGTGAAAAGCTGAGTGTGTGTACATGAGAGAGAGAAAGAGAGAGAGCGTGCAAGTGTGTGTGTGTGTGTGTGTGTGTGTGTGTGTGTGTGTGTGTGTTTTTTTGTGTGTGTGTGTGTGTGTGTGTGTGTGTATGTGTGTGGAGGAGGAGGTCCAGCGTTTCTGCAGTTGTGGCTCAGGTGAGCCTGAGGACAGTATGGAGGGGGTTAGTAGCAGAGGAGAGAGAGAGAGAGAGAGAGAGAGAGAGAGAGAGAGAGAGAGAAGAGGGGAGTCAGAGAGAGGAGGGGGAGCCTAAAGTGTGACAGCCAATCACAGGGGGAGGCTACAGAGCCAAGATCTTCTTCTCCACAACAGTCAGGAGGAATTGCAGTGGTATCCAACTAACAGCTGACAAGCATTTTCTTCTTTATTGTTTCATTTCACAGGGAGCTTCAGAAGGGAAGGTCTTCAATGCATTGTAAAGTCGGTGCCTGCTTTGGTCTGTCTCAGTAAAACACACACTCCCTTTCCCACTCTGGCTTTCTCTCTCTGTCTCTGCATCTTGTTTTTAGGATTGGTTATAACCTAAAGGCACCTTACATGCCTCTGCTCTGATTGGTGGCAGCCTCGACCAATGGAAACAGTAGCAGACACTTGTCATCATGCAGAGTGAAAGTCATGAAGAAGAGACAGAGCTTGACAGAAAATGCTGTCTCCGTCAACCACTGTTTCTCCCTTTTATTACCCATACTCTTGTCACCCATCTCCCCCTTATGGAGAGCTTGACTGTCAAATCTGTTTATTGTGTTTGTTGTTTAACCCCCCGCCCCCCCTCTCTCAGTACTTTGACTCCATGTGTATAAGGACTTGTTAATGGATTAACCTTTTATCTGTGTGGCTCTGTCCTTTTTCCTTTTTCTCCCTCCATCTCTCATTAACCTGCCCATGCAAGGTTACGCATTTTATCAACCACTGTGTTTTCGTCAAAGCGATGGAATTTAGACTGGGATCGGAGTGGGAGGGGTGGCAAGCAAAAAGGAGAGATGAAATAGAAAGCGACAGAGCGGAGGAAGCAGAAGAAGGAGGGGCAGACATTAAACTAAATACAAACTGACAGAGGGATGAGGAGACGTGGAGTGACAAGAAGAGACGACTGGGATGATGGGATACAGAAACAAAGACAGAGTCAGACACAGGAGAAGGGCTGCAGAGAATTAAACTGTGGACCAAAGCAATGCAGCCACTAATTGAAGAGGAGCTTCACAGCCAGCTCCTTATGGTCCACTTCCTCCACACCAAGAAACCACTCAAACAATGCCTGCTGTCATGTCCGAGCCCGACTCTCTCTCTCTTCAGTTTCCCTTGTGAAGAGGCAAGATAGCCAGAGAGAGACTTTTGAGAATCACACAGCAGCCATGATGTTATTGAGAAGCTCAGTGCTTAAGAGAAGGCTTAACAAAGCTGTCAAAAAATTAATCCCCTTGGGCGGGCATGCTTGCAAACACACAGATATAAACACGTGAGCCTGGGGCGACAGAAAATGCTGCCTGATGTTCATATGGCTTCCTCTTGTCCTGCTCTGTCCTCTTTTTCTTCTCTATCTCTACACGCCCCCCCCCCTTCTTACGCTCTCAGGCTGAGGCTGTGAGTCACAGGGTGTTGGAGTGAATACTAAGGAGGCTGGCTGACACCTCCAATACATCTCTGCACAGCAGCACACATTTTAGCCACTGTATGTAAACCTTGGTAGACTTAAGGGTCACAAACACCCACACAAATTCTTACAGAATGTAAATTTGGATAAATTTCACTGACTAAAAGCTGTTGCTGTTAAGGAACATATGGTGGCTCTTAACAAAGAAAAAAAAAACAAACAAAAAAAATCCTACCATTTTCACAACCACCACCAAGATCTAATACCTGCAGCAGTATTAACAATAAGCAGTTATACACAGAGAATAATGAACTCACAGATGTGGAACAAACATTGTATAGTGCAAAAGGACAAAAACACAGATTAGAAAAGGAATTTGAGCCTGTGGCTCCTTAGATCAAACACATAAACACACATAGTCTGCAGGAAATGGACTGAGCGCTGCGAATATTACTTTTTGAAAATGGGACACAGCTAGAACAATAGTTATCATCAATACAGCTATGCGTGCAACTCCTTCCATGAGCATTTGTGTGTGTGTGTGTGTGTGTGTGTGTGTGTGTGTGTTTGTGTGTGCATGTGCGTGTGCATGTGCGTGTGTGTGTGTGTGTGTGTGTGTGTGTGTGTCAGCAAAAGAGCTAAGATAGGGTTTCCTCATTAGTTGTGTTGGTATCAATAATTCAGAGCCGGTCCTTGTTGGCGTTCAATGGGCCGAGTACTAATGTGCTGTCGGGCCAACGGGGGCCCAGGGCCCAGCGCCACTTTAATGGATGTCATGATGAGAGGGTGAAATCGGAGCATGGAGATCCTGTATCATCCATAGGTAAGAAGAGGGAGGGAGGACAGGGCAGAGGAGAGAAGTGAGAAGACAGTGGTGGGTCAACGGCCACTGGGGAGAGGACAGATGGCATTATTGGACAGGTACATGAGCATAGGGCTGATGGAGAGATACAGGAAGAGAAGGATGGAAAGAAGGGAGGATACTGGGTTAGGGCCCTCCGTTTGCCATTGGCTCCAGATCATTCATTCTGAAGATGATTTGCTGACCTCTATCACTTTGGATGGGCGGGCATCATGGGACGCATGTTAAGTAGCCACTAGCGGTATATTTTAAATGAATAATGAACATTATTTCATTTGCAATCCACTTTACTTGCTTAAGGTACTTCACTCACAAATGCCTCTTCAAAAGTGAGGGGAGAAATGGAATGGAAAAGGAACTGTCCCCCTTCAAACCCTTGATTTACTATAATTATATATTCATATATGTTGAACTGTATGATTGATTAAAACAAATGTTCCATTTTTGCATGTTCAGCTGACCTGCTGTGCTCTGTAGGGGTGTTGAAATTTAACATTGCATTGATGCATCGCGATTCTGCATCCATGCAGCGACAGACCATAATCGATTATTGCCTAATGATGTTACTTGTTGATTTTCAGGTCTCTGTTTTTTTGTTTTTTGCCTTTTGTCTGTTGTCTGCTGTGTTCAGACTCTGCTACATTCAGGAAGTGTCTTTTTCATGAGCAGATACAATAAAAACGGGAGTTCATATATATCGGACTGCTTTAATTTGTTGATGAAAACCATGTGTGGCAATACATGATGCATGGTGATATTGAATCGATTCGAATCGATGACAGGATAATCGTAATCAAATTGAATCGTGCGACACCAGTGAAGATTCACACCCCTACTGCTCTGACCAAAACATTATGTTGGTTACATCAGCAGTTAATTGTAATTCATTAAGCAGAAGTGTAGCAATTGAGAACTATTTATATTTTCCATATAAAGTACAAACTTACATAATTATTATGTTTTGTGTTAGGAGTTCTTTTTTTCAGTCATGTCAAATAGGTCCAGTGTGTGTGTGTTGTGTGCATATCTGCATGATGATAAATATATGGTGGCCCTGAGGTGAAAAACAGAACACTGGACAATCAATATCAAACTACAAAGGACTGACAGTTCAGCCAGGATCATTTTGATTGAAGGCAAGTTCCCAAAACGTTTTCCCACAAACGTACACACACACACACACACACACACACACACACACACACACACACACACACACACACACACACACACACACACACACACACGCTCATGGTGAAGCCAACAGAGAGAGGAATCAATATTCTGGAAACCATTGCTGTGCCTGGATGGTGATTAGTAGTTAACCTATGCTGCCCTCTACTGGTGTAAACCTGTCAACACAGGATTGATTCCAGCTTTAGCGACCCTGGTACTAGACAGCAGCCTAGAAAACGATCCCTAAACTGTAAACTGATAGGCTAATATATTCCCAGAGTCATGTCAACATACACAGGGGTAAATAAGGGAACCAAACAGACATGAGGCACAGCTGGTAGAGTAGTGATGGCCTGTCAGACTGAATCAGAAATACCTTACTCATGCAGAAAACTATCTGTACAACAGACTTGACAAAGCTGCTGAGGCCAGTACTATCCTTACTGGAACTGTTTTTATGGGAAGAATGGTGAATGCTGAGTGCAGCAGGTCAAATGTGAAAGGAAAGACTGCTGAGGATAAAGGACTAATAAGGACTCAGTCTGCTGATGACCAACAACAGCCTGTGAGAGATTTATCACATCTGAGGGATCATCAAACTCCTCCATTCATATAAAGCTATGATCAGTCTTCCTCATTCTTTCCTGCAGAGGAAAAGCACAGTAAATCTACACTTACTGAAATCTGCCAGACAGACAGACTGTAACTCACTTCCTCACAACAGCTCAAATGCATTGTCAAACTGCAACTTCTGTTGATCATAAATTCTAGTCATATTTCATGAGCCCGGGTCCGCAGGCATTATGAGACTTTCCAGAAACATTAGTTCAGCCTTTTTTCTTCTTCTAGGGTTTGCTTGCATGGTGTCATGAAAAGGATTTCTGTTGATACAGAGTCCGCACCTAGGTCATAAATCATGCTTTGGGTGTCTCCTGGCACTGTGGTGGTGAATTTAGAGGCTGGCCATGAAGGTCAAAGGGGAGGGGCCGAGGCAAGCACCAGGCATCAACATACTTGCACTTCCAGTCCTAATGTGAGAAAGCATTTAGTAAAGCTACCAGACAATAAATCACAGCTTATTAGACTATGAAATCTTAGGTAGCTTTAAGATGCATGTCAGGGCACACACGCTATCTAAGGGCTTTATTAAAGCTGCGGGAGGCAGAATTAAAAATAAACCCGCCAGAATATGAAGTAGAGTGAGACCTCTTCTAGAAGCTCGCCCTCTCCCCTCTCTGTCTAGCCCAGGAGTGGCAAACCTGTGGCTCTTGAGCCGTATGCGGCTCTTTGCCTGCTCCTGTGAGGCTCTTACTGTGTGGCTGGGGGCTGTCTAATTGGTTGATTGTTGTTTTTAACTTTTCTGAAACATACAGTATTTCAGATAAGTAAAAAAAAACACATTTGAATGCATCTGCCAATACATTTGCCAATTATTTTAAAATGGAAAATAATGCAGCAGAGTTTTGAGGACAGATTCTGCAACCTGAGGAAAAACAGCGGCCACAGATCACCTTCCTCGTTAACCCTTTCACTGCTGAATCCGATTGTTTGAAAGCCCCTTTAGTGACAAATGAGTGAGAGAGTTGCTTCGAGTGGCCACAACCGAGTTCAAGCAAGACCTGAAAAGGATTGTGGATAACAAAGACTGTCAGGTTTCTCACTGAGTCAATCTAAGTGAAACTATGAAAACTGCTATGTATTATGACTGTCATCAGATCTGGAAGACACTGTTGCTGTTGTAGTGTGGACGTGCATGTGTTGTGTGGCTTTTTGCTATGGTGCGTTTTTTTTGTGGCTCTTTATACCTAACTGGTTGGCCACCCCTGGTCTAGCCTCTCCAATCATACAAGCACGGGCATGCAGCGGCTTCATACAGTAATATTTACGAGTAATAATTAATTTCATCCAGACGGCATGCCATCATAAAGCATGAACTTGAATTAGTCGCAGACGTAAGCTAGGGTTAGCAGAAGGCTAAACTTCCGGCTCGTCTACCGCGTTTATGTTTCCTGTCAAACTGCATGTCTTTGTTAGGATGGCAGCAGTAGGCGGTGCCGCAGCTTTGACCTCTGGTCCTCGTTGCAGGCTTATGCTGCCATCCGGACGAGGAGACGTCAGAGGCTGTGTGAGAGGAAATGTAAACACAACAAACAAGCGGGTGTTCATGGTAGGCAAAAGGTTAACCACAGCAGAACTTTGCAAGGTTAACCATAACAACACTTTCACCGAAGGGACGTTCACGCGCTTCTGCATTTGCACAACAGCCAGTCTCTCTCTCTGAAATGACCTGTGATTGGCCATAGTCTCCTGTGATGGCTAGATTCTCTAAAGCCTGAAAAACCACTTGAATTACAATATGCTGAAAGGGTATTATGAATTTATTGCCCATTGACGCCAAAAATAAATTACCTACTGCAACTTTAAGAGCATGCATAGCACATAACAAGCCAGCTCAGTGTAAACGAAAGGACCTCTGCATTCCCCTTGAAGTGGCCTGAGCCTGCAAGTCTGACAGTTGAGAATATCAGTTTGCAACTGTGAGGGATAATCATTTCACTAAATTTAGAGTATTGATCAGGTGTGGACATGTGCAGGAAATGTGGTAGCTGTGCAGTATGTTTCTTGTGCATTAATTGTTTCCCCAGGAAAGATTTTTATAAATCAAGATATTTTTATTGTTACAAATGAAGGGGGATACAAATGGGATTTGTGTTGCATAATAAACAAACTAATGGAATTCATGCATAAAAAAATAAATGTCCCCATATTTACTGGGAAACATATATACTGCTTGTTATACTGTAAATACATTTCGTCATGTAACATTCTTTCCTACTTTATATTATGTTTATTATGTGTTTTTCACTTTATTTAAGTGCTATCGGATACTAATTGTTTCAATTCTTTTACAGTACGCAATGACTAAATGATTAAGGATCAAGAGAATATTTATCTATTTTCACAATCAATTCCTCGTTTAAAATTATTTTTTTAAATTTTTGGAGGTTTTCAGGCTCTCTTGGTCTTACATTATAGTACACATATTTGGGTTTTCAAATGTCGGTCGGACAAAAGAAGACATTCCAAGACGTCACCTTGTGCTCTAGGATATTGTGATCACCATTTTTCATTGCTTTCTGACATTTTGTAAGCCAAACGACTAATTGATTAATCACGAAAAGAATTGATAATAAAATTAATCATTAGTTGCAGCCCTACATTTATGCTTACGTTTACGCTATAGCAACATGCTTTTTGAAAAGAAAATGGCATATAAATAAAGCTTCACAGAGAGAAAAGGAAATAGAGAGACTGTTTGAGGTTTTAAGGGTTCGTGGATGTGTGAACACAGGTGGGTGTGCCTGTCCTGTGAATCCACGCTTGCCTACAGAGATGGAGAATGTTGATGTTGACTGTCACACTCTCACATGTCCCTGACAGTTTTACACCAGCACCAAAGGACAGGACGTCTTTCTTTCCAACCACATTCATATCACACATTTGCGCCATAACTTCTTGCAGCTCATAATAGTTGAAACTTCACTATAATTTCTGTTGTGCTGCTCCTGCTTGATTAAATACTTTAGGCTTTGAGATTAAGACAAGGAATGTATCCTTGTCTTAATTACACAATGCTGTGTGTATTTTAGAAGACAGTGAGTCAGTCTGGGTTTGAGTGCAGCAGAAGACAGGTGGAGCTGTCAGGACAGTTGTGAGCTCCACAGGGACTCAGTATGAAGATTTGTCCAATAATTAATTTAAAGAAATGTAAATGTCTGTGCTTCATCAAAGCATATTTATACCACCAGAAACTCACACGACAAGGAACTGACTGTACATATACACTACTTGGGAGCAAAAAAAATATGTATTTCTTGCTCCCGATAGAGACAGTATAGCATCACTTTAACTAAAAGCAGACAGATACAGTAGCAGTAGATGGTAATCTTACCTGTGCTCCACATTGCACCTCTAGTCCTCCTGCTGCTCTTGCTGAGTGAGTTCAATCTCCAACCTTTGACAGACACACTGAGAAACAACTATTTCCTCTGTGAAGTCCTTCCCAGCACGAAACTAGTCAGGGCTATTCAGGTAGAAGAAAAATGACAGGAAAGATTCTTAACTGATCTCATTAATTCGAAAAGATTCCAAAAGCTGCATATGCAAACAACATAGCCTTATGCCCACGCCAGAAGGTCATGTGGAAATAGAGACCACAAACACATTGCCTCTATTACCTACCCTCCACCTCTCTACATCCTATCTCCTCCCTCCCTCTCTCTCTCACTCTCAGCCCTGTGTGAAAACTTTAACAGATGAGGGCAGTTGTATCAGGAGAAAGAGAGAGCAGACATTGAAGTAGCAGGAAGGCGATGAGGGGAGGAAGAATCAAATGTCAATGAAGGCATGAGGACTAAAAGCAAGACACAGAAATGCCAACCTATGAAAATATGATTTGTGGTACAACACAAAGTTCTCTAACAGTCAAAACTGTTTCAAAACTGTCTCTCATAAAGGACCACCCAGTAGAAGAGGGAGAGTAACAAAGACACATTTAAAACCTCTGTAAATAACCTCAGCCTTTATTGCTGAAGCTCTCATCTACAAAAACATTTCACTGGTGTAACTAGACGACCACTTTTAGCACAAAACTTGGGAATGAAGGAGGGCAAACTGATAAACCTTACACCTATGGTGCAGCAATGTTGAGAGAAACAGCGAAAAAATTTGAACATACGAAAATATGCTGAGTGAGAACAGTAACACACACGTGTAAATTCAGAGCTAGATGTTATTCTGCACTGTCTGCAGTAAGCAGCCACCCACCATACAGGCTACTTGAAGCTAACATGACATCAAATGTACTGTCCAATTCACTCCAGGCCTACTGCTTAATAAGCCCTTACACTGCAGCCCCTCAGAGGGGTGCCGATTATTAGAGGCATACTGCGTCTCAGCGCTACCCCAGGCACTCTGCTGGAAGATAAGGTTAGAAGGGGAAAAGGACAGCAGATTACGGTTGTAAGCACATTTCAGCACCCAAGGGCCTGAGGGGTAGTGTTACAGGGACACACTGCGCACCAGGACTGTTCCTGTCTTTCACAGTCATAAACAGGCTAGTAAAGTTTACACCACAAACTATTAAATTGGACAGATCACTTCCTGACTATTATGTCTATGTTTCCTTTTACATTACTTAAAATGATCAGCTGACAACTATAATTCAAGCCTGAAAAGAATAAGAATACCTTCAACATAGATTTGAACTAAGTCTCTTTTGGATAGTTCATTGCATAACAAGACAGAAGTAGAGAAATAATAAAGTAATCACTACAGCAAACAACGTCCTTGCATTTCTCTGAATTGCCAACAGGGGGAGTTAAGTTCCTCAAACACACAAACAACTAATCCCTCAGGCTGACTTGTAGTCGTCTCAGATGTGGAATATACCAAACAGAACAGACACATTTGAAATGTGAAGTAATGAAATGAGACCAAGAGAACATTAAAAAACTGTTTAATAGTAGAAATATGACTGGACTCGGAGCTCGGCGCTGCTTTACTTGCTGCTTGTACCTTCTTCTTCTTCTTCTTCTTCTTCTTCTTCTTCTTCTTCTTCTCTTATTTAATGGCAGATTGCAAACAACTTTTAGGTGCATACCGGCACCTACTGTGCTGGAGTGTGTATCATCGTGTCATTGTACAATTATTTTAAATTCTACTCAACAACCCTGCAGCTTTTAAAAATTTAAATAACGCCTTCCTGGTGATCCTGATCTCCTGTCCCTCCCCTTCTGATCCCAGTATCCCTATCAGAGTCAACTCCCGCCCTGCCTTCTGAACCTTATCTTTAAACACCTGTCTTTCCACCTCATGCAATGTGCAATACAATATTATATGTTCAGCATTTTAAACCCCACAGTTTTCACAGTTCTCACTATCCCATTAAAAACAAGGTGCCATTCAGTCCTGTGTGATCCACCCTGAGTCTTGTCATTATAATTTCCTCCCTCCTGGTCCTTTCCGTATAATTCTTTATACTGACAGATTTTTGTATTTTATAATATCTCCTTCCTTTTTTGTCATCCTCCCACCATTTCTGCCATATTTTAAGGCCTTTCTTCTTAACCACCGCTTTTCCTTCACCTTTTCCTAGTGGAATAGGAACTGTTATTTCCTTTAGTAATGCCTCTTTAGCCAGTTTGTCTGCATCCTTGTTCCCTTTTACCCCCTCATGTGCCGGAACCCAACAAAACTGAACGTCTATGCCACCCCGGTGTAATCTTAGCAAACTGTGATAAAGTTCCATTAGTAGGTCTTCTCTGACAGATGTCATGGACTGTATGCTTTTTATGACAGCTAAAGAGTCTGTGCATAGCACCACCCTATCAGGTCTGACCTCTTCAACCCACTGTAATGCAATGATGGCTGCCACCATTTCTGCTGTATATACCAATAACTGGTCAGACAATCTTTTGGAGAGATTAACTTTAAATTCTGGGATATATATTCCAACTCCCACACATTCCTGTTTGTTCTTGGATCTGTCTGTGTAAATCTTTAAATAATTATAGTTACTGTGTCTCAGGTAAATGCTTGTTTTAACTCCCACTTCCTCCATTCTCCATTCTCTTTTCTTTTCCAGGATATTAATATCGGTCTTTACGTCTGGAAACAGCCATGGTGGAATGTTACTAACAGGGTTGGTCATGGTGAAATCTAAAGCTTCCATTCCATATTCCCTCACGCTCTCTTCCCTCATCCATCCAAACCCAAGTCCCTGAAACATGGAATACTCCCAACATTCCTGTATTGACTCTTTTGTAGGGTTCTCTTTTCCACTACCTTTTAATCTGATCCAATATGCCAGCGCAAGTTTCTCTCTTCTCAACTCCAGAGGTGTCTCTCCTGCTTCTATGAGTATTGCATTAATGGGGGTTGACTTAATAGCTCCAATGCACACACGTAATGCTCTATATTGTAATCTATTAATTTTTTCCAATATTGTTTTCGCCGCTGCTCCATAAACTACACAACCATAATCTATTGATGACCTCATACATGCCCTATATATGTCAATTAATGACCGTCTGTCTGCACCCCAGTCACATCCGGCCACAGCTCTTAGAAGATTTACAACCTTTTTGCATTTAGTTTCCAAGTGCTTTATGTGTGATTTCCATGAATACTTACTATCAAACCATAAACCCAGGTACTTAAATTCATTGACTTTCTCTATTGGCAGCTCATATAATGTTAGTTTTTCAGCATGGTACTTGCGCTTCTTTGTGAACATCATGTAACAGGACTTGCTTGTCGATATCTTAAATCCCCACTCATATGACCACTTCTCTACTTTCCTTATTGCTTTCCTAATATTTTCTACTACATAAGACACATTCCTTCCTCTCATCCAAATGGCCCCATCATCCGCATATAGTGCTGATTTGATACATCCATCTAAGTTTGAGAAAATATCATTTATCATTATATTGAACAATACAGGGCTAATTGCACTCCCCTGGGGAATACCATTGCCCACATTGAAGTACATAGACACCTCTGATCCAACCTTAACTCTAATTTTCCTACCTGTCAAAAAGTCCATAATCCAATTATACAACCTTCCTCCAATACCCATACTAGTAAGTTTAATAAGCAGTCCTTCCCTCCACATGGTATCATATGCCTTTTCAATGTCAAAATACACTATTGTCATAAGCTCTTTCATTTTCAATGCCTTTTCCACCTCATTACTGACCCTAACTAGAGCATCTGTTGTGGAGCGTCCTTTCCGAAATCCACTTTGTACATTAGTCAGTAATCCTCTCTGCTCCAATATATGAGATATCCGGCGAACTAATATCCTCTCCATCCATTTGCATAAGTGAGATGTCAAAGCTATGGGCCTATAGTTACCTGGATTAGCTGGGTCCTTACCAGGTTTGTTAAACGGTAGTATTACTGCACTTTTCCAACTATTCTGTATTATTCCATCCCTCCAAATTTTATTAAAGAGTTTTAATATCAATTGACATGATTCTACTGGTAGCTGTCGGAACATGGCATAACATAATTGGTCTTGTCCTGGAGCTGTATATCCAGTGCCTAGCAAAGCTATGTTGAGTTCAGACATAGTAAAATCCACATCCAGTGTTGACATACTAGCCTCCCTTTTCAACTTCACATCCTTATTCTCTCTAAGAGCAATTTCTTTCTGCTGCTTATGAATAACAATAAGGTGATCACCACTATGCGCTACCACAAATGACCTTCCTAACACTTCTGCCTTACCTTTATCTGACACTACCACCGTCTCCCCATCAATCAAAACTGGAATTTTAACCGACATCCTTTTCCCACTCATTCTCTTGAACATAGACCATATATCCCCTAACTCTACTCCTCTACGTATGTTGGAACAGAACTCCCTCCAGTTTCTCTTTTTTGTATATTTAATTGTCCTACGTGCCACTGCCCTTTTCCTTTGATAATCCACAACATTCTCTCGTGACAGATTCTTCTTCAGTGCTCTAAATGCCTTGTTTCGTTCTTTTACAGCTCTGCTACATTCCTCATTCCACCAAGGTGCCACTTTCTTTCTTCCCTTTGTTGTTCTTTGTGGAATACTCAAAGATGCTGCATTCAAAATGTGTTCTGTAATTTGCTTTGTGCAGTCTTCTATGTTTCCATCTAATCATCTAACCCCTTCTTGGATACAAATGTCCGTATTAACTACAGTGAGAACTGGGAAATGGTCACTGCCTATGGTAGAGTCACTCTTAACATGCCATTCACACGTATTCACTAAACTGTCTGATACCAGTGAAATATCCAAACATGATGTATTGCCCCTATTCACATCTATTCTTGTACCCTGTCCATTATTAAGGCATACCAATAATCTTTCTTCCATCATGTCTTCAACTATGTTCCCATTATGGTCTGTGTGATTGCTACCCCATAAGCTGTTATGTGCATTAAAATCGCCACACCATATTTCTTTCCTGTATACAGTCCCTGCCATTTCATTTAATCTGTCAACAGTTGAAGTTTTGCACGGGTTATAAAAATTGATCAGCTTAATATGACCCTCTTTCCTTGGACTACAAATCTAAACCATTATACACTCCATATCCTCTGGGCACGGGAGCTCCCTATATGCCAGCCCATCTTTGAGAAAAGTAGCACACCCTCCACCATTATTAGGCCTATCATACCTTAAAGAACTGAACCCTGGTATAACAAAATCTAGTTGGGGTCGTAACCAAGTTTCTTGTACACATACTACATCTGGAACTACATCAAATTCGTGAAGATACTTTTTAAATTCTTGACCATTAGCTATGAGGCTTCTGGCGTTCCACTGTAGTGTGTGAATTACCATAATGACTCTTGTAGATGAAGTCTAGCTGGTGACCTTACCCATCAGAGCCCCGCCCACCTTGAACCTGCGCAGAGTTTAATCAGTCAAACTGAAAACACCTGTGGAAGCATATGTTCACCTCGATAACCACACCGTGTATAAAATTAAGTTAAGCCTGTTTTTGCTTAAGATACGGTCAGCATGGATGTATTGACAACCAGGTTTTACTCATATGACAAAATGTACAGTCATGATTTACGCGAACAAAGCTTTTCAGACTGGCCATTTAGAGAGGAATGTAACTGCACACCTGAAAAGGTAAGAAGGCCGCTGTGTTTTGAAGCTTAAAGAAGAGTTGTTGGATTATAAAATGCCTTCAGAAATATTTAATAAAAATACTTATGATTGATAATTTGTTTGTTTTTTTAAGTGCACTGGCACAATCAAGAGGGGAATTTGTCTGCAATGAAAGCATCAATGGTGGAAGATCTTTTACTTAAGTTAAAGCAATACCACAGTGCAAAAATACTTACAAGTAAAGTAGCCTACTGCATTTAAAATCTTACTTAAGTAAAAGTATTGGCATCAACATATACCAAATGTAGTCATTATGCTACATATACTGCAGAGTATCTTAAGCCATAATAAAACATAATGTTAGTTGATGTATTAATCTGATTCTGCGATGTAACTAAAGCTTGGCGTTAGAGTAACAAGCACAATGTTAGCTTCCAAAAAAAATAGTGGAGTAAAAATATAAAATAGCATAAAATGGAAATACTCAAGTAAAGTACAAGGACATCAAAATTGTACTAAGTTGCAGTGCTTGAGTAAATGTTTTTAGTTATATTCCACTACTGGAAGGCACTAACTACTTTTAAAACCGAGACAGGGCTAGCAGGAGGTCAGACTGGGTTCATTTGTGATGTTTTCTCTTAAATTTACGCAGGATTGTCAGACAGCTCTTGAGCTCTTAGAAAACCCCCAATTTATATTAACCTACAAAGTACATGACTATGGCTGATGAATAATGGGGATATATTCCGACCTTGTTTATACTCCAAAGTTACGCAATATTATACAACAGTCTGTTATTTGAGGCTGTGGCAGTGATGTACAGCTAAGCAGGTGTCAGATTTAGTTTCATTGCATCAGGTGTCCAGTGCACAGACCCTTCCCTTTGCCCACCCTAGTCTTGTCATGATGGATGGGCTGCTGACACCTCACTTGATTAGCAACACTATATGCCATTTAACAGCTCTTAACTCTTAACCCATCCTCTGCTGGTTTCATTCTCACTGACCCTAATCTACCTGCAGCTATGGTCTTTTTTTTTTTTTTGTTCATGCACTTGTCACATTTGTCATTAAGTTAATCAGCTCATACAATTCCTTAATTTAGTGCTTGGGTTTTATTTTACAGTATGCTACTGACATTAAGGCATCCGTTGCTGATGCGTTTGTCTTTGCAGATGGCCACGGCAGGGTTTGTCCACTGCCCCAGTGAGAATGAGCCTGATGTTGCTAGCTGTTTCTTCTGTCTGATCGAGCTTGAGGGCTGGGAGCCAGATGATGATCCCTGGTAAATAAAGCATGTCAACTTCCTCAGGCCCTTACCTTTACTAGTCTACCTTAATGTAAACGGATAATAGTATGCCTGCAGCAGTAGTATAAGGTGGTGCAGTATTGCTTCAGATCTGAGATTATTTTCATCTGTATCACTGTTACCTATGGCAATTACAAGACTAATTTTATATTGAGTACATTAATATAGATACTGAAAATGGAAAAATGGCCACATAAAGTTGATTACTATTATTAAAAGAAAAAAACCTACCTGGAAGCAAATAGTGTAGCGGTTTCTCTCGAGTAGTATAATGCCAAATTTTATAATTTTAAGTTTTATGGTGTTTTTTGATTTTACGATTGAGCTAGATTTACTTCCACTTTTACATTCCTCTGTGTGCCACATTCAGAGGTTCTGCCTTCAACTCATTTCTTAACATTTTCTCTGCCCAGGTCTGAACACGTAAAACGCTCCCCTAACTGTGGATTCTTAAACATGCAGAAAGACTTCACTGAGCTGACTGTGGCTGAATTCTGTCATAAGGAAAGGGAGAGGCTAAAGGTCTTCATTGTAAGTGTCCCAAATATCTGTGTAGATTATATGCAATGAGGTGAGGTTTTGCTCAAATACTTATGCAGTGGTTGTTCATGTTTGTTTGTTTTTTTTCTCAGAAAAAGGTTTGTCATAAGAAGATGGCATGTTTGCGGGATCTCATTGACCATTCACTTGACAGCCTTAAAGCTCAGTCTCTATATGTTTGAAATCAAACTTACTGTCTATATATTGTGACTATATTGCCACACTAATATAAAGTGTAGCATGAGCCTATACTCTTGACTCAATAGTTTTGATGCAATGTCAGTTTAATATATCAATAAAGTTGTGAGGAATATTACACTTTGTTTGTAGTATTGTCTTTAACCACAAGATGGTGCTTTTGCACTAAAGCTGCAGGTTTCCCATGTCAGACACTTTCTGGAGTTCCCAAACTCGCACTCAAAACCTTCACAAAGGCAATTTGAAATGAAAGCACACATTGAGCAGGATTACAATGTGGGCTATATTCCCTCTTTTCAAGCAAAACTTACCATTTTCCTGAACGTGCCACCATCTCTACCACCCCTTTTCAAACCTTGACCCTGGACAGATGGCCTGAAGCCCCTCCCTTTCAATACCAACTGTTGCCCCACTAACATCTGTTACATATAGGGGGACAGTGTGCACTGAGAGCACTCACCAGAACACTTGCCTTACCCTGTGAGCAGGGCTGAGATTTAGGAAACCCTTAAGAATGTTGATGCTGACAATGGAAATTGTGGGAAAATGTGCTCATGCAATGATTACTTCAAGAAAGCTCTGTTACACTGTATTGTGTACCTCCTCTTATTTAGCATTTCAAGAACAAAGGTTGAACACTAATCTTTGCCAAAGTTGGTGTCTGATGTCTTGTGTAGCAGAAAGAGGATGTTGGGCTCAGTTTGCGCCAGTCTCTCCCTGTGTCTGATAGGAGGTTTGGGTGGATGGAGTGCAGGATTAAAAGATGCTATCCATTCTCCAACCTTTCACTGTTCTGGATTAATGTCTAATGTAACACTCTGGCCACTGAGCCTAGATCAGCTGTTTAATTCTCCTTTTATCCGCTCGCTGCAGAGCAAATTGAAGAGACAAAGTAAAATACCCATAGGTGATGTAACATTTCTAATGAAACTGGTATGCTTCAGTTTTTAGGGTGTTTTTATGCTCTTAAAGTAATGCTGTTAGGGAGATATTCCCTCAGTCATTCACTGTTTTGCTGTCATAGCCAAAAGTATCTAAAATGAAAATTTTAGATGCATGTAGCCGTCCTGTAGTAGAGGAAGATCCACTAAATGTACCAGGTACAAATTCCAAACAGTTTAATGATGAGCTGTTGGTTTTGACATTTAGTTAGGTGGTGTTGAATTTGCACAAGTACACAGATTATACGGAGTTTGTTTACAGTAATTGCTAATGTAACTCTAATCAGGGTTTATATCTGCATCCCATGTCAATCCACTTATTTGTGTGTGCTCCAGAAAATGAACAAAGAGAATGGCATGGTGTCACTTTTATCCCTGAGCAGAACAGATGTGATAGATGGGCTTATCTGTGGGAATGGTGCGAAACTGTTGATTTGATTGGATCATAACTGAGGTGGGAGCTTAGTTTTATAGCAGTTAAGTATAAACCCATAAAATGTATTTAGAATTAATCATTACGTTAATAGGAAAATGCATTGCACTACTGCAAATGGATTTGGTTGTCTTCTGATCTAAATAACATACTGTGACAAAGGGCGCACCAGTAGCCTCTACTGCAGTTTTCTAATTAATGAATTTCTGCTAAACAAACTAAACAGTGAGTGTAGCAGATGGACAAACGGACAGATGTTCCCAACAGAGTTTACAACCTGAGCTTTCCATCAGGCCCCATCTGTTGCTCCTGCGACTGGTACCTCCTTCTACCCTCCTCCAATGCTTCTGCTCATCAGCATCTATCACCAAACCCTCTCCCCTGATACTCCATATACACTGCACAGCCCTAAATGAATGACATCAGCATTTGCCCTCTCGCCTGACCTGGTTTAACTCTTAATTAACAGCGCTTACAGGAATGGCTAATCACATCGGAGTAAGAATTTTAAATTTTCTTTTTGTTTTGCTGGCTTGTTCCACTCTGAAAAGTACTGAGAATACACAAATAGTTTAAATGATTATAAAGGCTGACATGTTTACAGGCCAAATGATAGAAGTCTAGACTGCACAGTGATCCTGAATTAAAGCCATGTGAATGTGTCTAGATCATGCTGAATTTACTGACCGATTACCAGAGCTAAAGGGACTCTCAAAGTTGCACTGTTCCTTGCATTATAATTAGGAATCCCCTTTTCAGTTTTTCCTCTCCCTCCTCCACCTCTGTTCTCCCACGTCTATGGCAGTAGGGCATGCTGGCTGCTTGCTCTCGCAGACCCCATGGCCCTCCTACCTTGGCTGTGTTTTGTGCCCTGTTCGAAAAGGACCTCCATCTGTCCCTACACTCAGCCCATTGTGGTGTCCCAAAGCCCAGCAACTTCCACAATGCAGGGGGCGTGCAGGAGGGGGGGGGGGGGTGTTACAGGGTAAACACGACAGCATCCAGATCCCATTAGAAGCTCTTTAACTCCTACACCCTAACACTCTCAGAACTCTGGGAGGAGAAGGACCACCCCTTATTCTCATGCACAATGTCACCTTTACACACACTCCCATAGGTAATGAGTCTACGAGCTGCCTTCTTTCCTCCCCTCCCATGTACATCTCCTTTTTTCTTTTTCTCTTGCATTGGTATAATAAGCTGTCACGTTACATCATTTTGTTAAGCATCCTTTATCTGACCATAATATCATAATTATTTGATGTTTATAACTCCCCCTAATTTTTTTTTTACAGGGTTAACAGCGGCGTTTTTATTTAAAGACCTGTTGATGTAGAGAACCATCATTGGATATTAAGTTGGAATTAATTCTATTCCTGTCTCACTGGAGTTCAGTTTTGTGTAATGTGGTCCTGTAATAGATGGAACCAAGTTCAGGATACCTTTTTGAAGTTTTTATTAATTTATATTTAATTGCTTCCACCATGGTGACCGTGACCAACCCAATCCCTACATCTTATTACGCCAGCCTTGCCATGTTTCATTGTTTTCTTCTGTCTTTTCCCACATCTTTCTCATGCATCTCCTGAGTCTTTCTTCTTCCAGCTGCTCCTCTAAGTCTAGGCCGTCTCTGTTTTGGGGTGCTCAACGTGTGTGTGTGTGTGTGTGTGTGTGTGTGTGTGTGTGTGCGCGCGCGCGCCCCCCCCCCCCAAGAGGAGGGGGATCACTGTGTCCGCCCCAGCTTAAAGGCAGAGGGATTACCGGCACACAGACACTGATTAAAGCCTTCCAGCCTCCTATGGCCCCATTAATACAATCTTAATCACAATGCTTTATCCCTCCTATCTAGCTCCTATGGATCAGGACCTTTTCATTTTAGTGGGAGGCACTCTTGTTTGGCCAGTGGATTAAGTGTGCTGCACACAGAAACAAAAATATAAGCACGAGAGGGAACGTGACCAAGCTTCAATCTGCACTACAAAAATCTATCTCTGATTTTAGTTTTTTTTTTTCTTTTTTGTTAGTGATGCCAACCTCCTGCCAAAATGAACTAACGTCAATTTGATGTTGCCATTAGGGTTCATGCTGTTGGCATTGTCTGTATAATGTATATAAAGATAAAAAACTACAAAAGTTTAGGACTTGAGTTGGAGTGCTGCACCATTAATTCTCTGTGGGTGGATATCTGACATGACCTCACTCTCCCAGGGGATTGAACCACAGGTCGCGCTATGCTGCCTGCCGTCTCAGCCAAGATGGCATGACAGAGCATGTGTTCCCTTCCCATTAAAAGGCCCTCATGCCCTTATCATAGATGAAAGCCACTTGGTATACATAATCTGTATTTGTGGCCTGTACTAAAAGTCAGGATTTTTGTGTTGCACTTTTTCAAGTCTTTTACACAATACATTCCTTTTTATCATTTTAACATGCTAAATGTTCTTATTTGAACAGGTGAAGTACACACTTATTAAAAAATATTAACCCTAAACTATTTTAAGCTTATGAAATGCATATATTTCTGTCTTCCTAAATTGTTCCATGTCAAACACTCTCTGTCTCTCGCCATGCCCCAATCTCCAGACTGTCCTGCATCTCCGTTTTGTAATCTTGTATCCAGAGTTAATTTACGTGGATTATTTCTAAATCCACCCACTCATGTATTTGGACTCAGGAGGATAATCCAAGCGCTGCCCCCCACCGTTTTTTTGCCATAGCAAAACAGCAAAGGCACAAAGAGGGTGTACGCCAGCTAACTCTGCCAGTACTTTCTCACAGGCCAAGTGTCTGCCTGTGTGTAAAGCTATGTGTCATATGCCAAGACTGACACACAGGAGCAGAGAGGACAAACTTGTGAATAGGGGGCAAGGACCTTGGTCACCTCTTCTGCCCTTTTTTTCTCTTTCCTCTTCTCCTTTTTGCCCTCAACATACAAATTCCCATTTTTCTCTCTCATGCTCTCACTCTCTTCTCCCTCTCTCTCCCCCCAAATTGGCCCAGCTGTCCATCAG
Source organism: Sander lucioperca (assembly GCF_008315115.2). Taxonomy (NCBI): domain Eukaryota; kingdom Metazoa; phylum Chordata; class Actinopteri; order Perciformes; family Percidae; genus Sander; species Sander lucioperca. Next base: position 38,043,312 of record NC_050184.1, read on the forward strand.
CCCCCCCCGCAGTTCCCCCAGCTGTCTGCCCGCCCCAAACGAGAAGCCCCACAACAATACAGGTCACAGGTCAAGAGAAAGAACAGGCTGCGTTCACAATGGACCAGTGGCGCCCAGTAAAACAATCGTTCCCTTTTTCTCTTCCAGTCTTTCTCCACTGTTGCCACGACTGGAAAAGACAACCCTTTGGAGAGGTAGCTGAAGAGGGGGGGGGGAGTGCTCTTGGCAAACAGCCTCTGAGGCACCTTCCCCTTCTGACAATTGCTTGAAGAACCACAATAATAGACACACTTGAACACACCTCTTGCTCTTACCTCTTCATCTCACACTCTGCCACCCTGTTCTTTGTTTTTTTTTCAAGTGCAATCATTAAAGTCAAAACTGGCTTTTGTCGTTAGTTGAGTAATACAAATGTGCTGTGCACCTTGCCAGTTTGAGCTGATCTGGAAATCAGCGTCAGAATACTGTATAGTTTATTTCCTCCAACTTAAAGATTTTATGTGTACTATCAGTTAAGGTTGCATTATTTTCTAAATAATATTGAAAGAAAAAGCCTGATTATTAGATTTATAACATCCGTATTCATATGCTGTGTCTCTGAACAGAAATCTGGTGCTTTTCTGTCTGAGTTAATGTGGATGAATTCTTTGAAAATGAGCTCTTGCCCTACAGTGTTTGGCTTGAGCTAGATGGGAAAATGGGACATGTGGGAGAGAGAACGAACGAAAAGCCTCTGACACTTTCACCTGTTTCCCGGAGCTGTTTTCCCATGGCCCACAAAAGCCTCCCGCCTGACCTGATAGAAACCCCATAGCAAGCCACACACACACACACACACATACATCCTGTGTAACATGATCTCTATTGCCACAGAAATGTCCTTTTATTATAGCACCTTTGTCTTTATTTTTGATAGAAGTTTGTCCATGTTCGTTATTGGAAAATGAAACTCAGCCACTTAAAATCCATTTGAATTTGTTCATGTTTCATGTAAATACACCTGAAACTGACCGTGTGCAAAAGGAACTTTTCATAAGGTATGAGCTGGTTAATGATTAATGATTACAATAATTTGAAAAAAAATTGGAACGTATTTACTTCATTTGGATTTTGTTGTGAGATTACAGAAAATAATCAAAATTACTCTTCTGACTTGTGGTGCATTAAGTAGGGTTTGAAGTATTTCACAATGCAATTGTAATAATGCATTAAGAATTCTATTACGATGGAAGCCTCACTACATTATAAATAATAAACTGATATCCACTTGAATTGATGTATTGGAGCTGCATATAGGTACCCTATATTATTGGGAGAGATTGTATGAACTTTCTGTTGAACTAATATTCAACTACAGGATAACGGAAGAAAACACATGGCAAATATTGTTACTATGGAAATAGCATATAATATAAGAATATTTATTCAATTAAGTGCGAAACAGCAAAATATTTACACAGTACAGTATGACAAATTGTGACACCAAATAAACTAATACCTGGAAGACTTCAAATAAATAAAATAAATACAGTACAGCTGCTAGTGACTGACAACAAAACCAAGAAGACAGTGAAACAAAAATTGTGCTGAGAAAAAAAATAAAAAGATAAAGACGTTTAAAAATAAATATTAAATACAGATATAAATAAATGTATTGCTTTTTCTTATGGCCATGGAGACACTGGCTTTAGGCCTCAGTGCACAGTTTAGGGTAAGACTAGATGACTTTTTGTTCTATTTCTTTTCATATGCAAACAGGTAGATCTAAAAAAAGTTATGTTCTTGTCCACTTGAAACACCTGTGTAATGCTTTAGTGTGAATATCTGATTTGGTAAAATATTTAGTCACTCCTTAACAACTGAAATAAGAAGAATCCAAATAACATAATCATAACAAAAAATAATAAATAAAATATTAAAAGTTATGGGTGCGTGTTTGTATCAGGTAGATTGAGTTGAGATGGTGAGTCTCTCTCTGCATTCAGTGCTCTCCCAGAGTACAAGACAACATAATGCAGACCATTTATCTACAGTCGGTACCACAGCCATCATTTTTACAGCAGTTCATTCAAGAGCAGTGCTTCTGGCCTGGCCAGCAGTCAATCACTGGTCCTCTCAACTGTTCATGGTCACATGCTGCCCATCTGAGAGGCGAGCAGGTGAGAGGGAGTGAAGGAGTCAAAGGCCACATCCAGAGGCAGCTCATAGCGTGAAGCTTGAAAAAGTGGGTGGCCCTGAGGGCCCCCTGGTAGGCCGCCAGTCGTGGGAGTGGGGTAATGGTGAGACGAAAGGTAGTGGGCATGGTGGCCAGGGTGGGGTGTGTAGCTCTCTGTCTCACGGGGAGAGGGCTCCTGCTTCAGGGCATAGCTGCCACTGATGCTCAGGGGGGGAGTGAGGGGCCCTTCGTATGGGGGGGTGCCGCTGCTACACTCGTTAGGGGAGGGGTTGTCATATACAGGCCCCTTGAATCCCTTCATATGGAGGAGGTGGGATGCCTCCAGGGAGCCATAGGGGGGGCTGGGAAGGCCTGGAGATGGATAGCTGAGGGGATGGCCAGCCTGACCCCCCACACCACCCACCCTCGGGCCTCCACACTTGTCGTCCGGCTTGTTGAGCATTATCGGACTGGGTCCCAGCTGCAAGCAGCCGGCCACAAGGTTACTGGTGGGCTGAGACAGACCTTTACACATCATCTCCACAAAGCCATGGCTCTCAGGGGACTGGCCACTCTCAAGCGACTCCGACAGAGCCCAGATGTAGTTGCGTGCCAGCCGTAGAGTCTCAATCTTTGACAGCTTCTGTGTCTTGGAGTAGCAGGGCATCACTCTGCGCAGATTTTCCAGGGCATCGTTAAGCCCGTGCATACGTGAACGTTCTCTGGCGTTGGCTTTGACTCGCCGGGCACGAAACCTCTCCTGTCTTGCTTTGGTCATCTTCTTCTTCTTAGGGCCTCTTCTTTTGGGAGCCTGTTCTCCATTTGGTCCAATCTCCCCATCATTATCGTCATCATCCTCCTCCTCTTCTTCCTCCATATCCTCACTGCCCAGTTCTGTGCAAGAGTGGATTCGGCTGCCTACTGTCAGGCCATGGCTTTCCTCTCCATCCTGAGAGCTGCCGTCCTCATCCTCTAGCCAGCCAAGGGAGCTCACCAGCTCACTCACATCCCCGCTCTTTCCAAATGGTTTGGTCATCATTTTGATCTGAGGAAACAGCACAAAAATTAGTTACCCAACAGATGCATTCTTAAGTGTTAATCTGTAAATGTATGATGCTTCTTCCTAAAATGTATATGTAATTATACAATTTTGTATTGATTGATTATGGACAGGAACAGGTAGCCTGGCAACTCCTAACCCTTGAAATACAGAATGAGTTCTCTCATTTCAGCACTGCAGTGTGGACAGCTCACTCCTCTAACTCAAGAGCTGGTAGCTCTAACAATACCAAAGAAGAAGAAGAAACCCTGCGATTATTTAAAATGCATTATAGTGTGGTATCTTGTGTTTTTAGAATTAATGGTCCCCTGCTGTTATGCTGTTGCTATACAGAGACGCTGTCAATCTAGGACACGACGGGATTTACTCAGCATATAAAACTCAAAGATTAAATAGGCAACATACAACTCCGCACACATGGGGACAAGCCGCCCACATCTCTACATTTTAGACATCTTGCAAAAATAAAGTCCTGACGCTAAAAGGAATTAATGCAATAGATGTTACTTTTTAAAAAAAAGTGAATTTGCTATTGTTTTAATAGAAAAAAAAAATGTCCTAGTTAGTTATTGTGCACTAGTGCGTAAAAGTGGGATACATTACTGTAATTTATGAATTTAGAACTTGACACGCAATTGTCTGGACTATATGCTACTGAACATAATTAGGCCTACATGAACACTGCAACACATATTTTAGCTGATTGAAATCAACAATACATCTTGTAAATTCCTTTAGTGGATCTTTTGCCCTCTGGAAGCAACGAAAGTGCATGTGCTGAATTTAGTGAGTTTAGCAGGCCAAATTTGTTTCCCAAATAAGATCTATTTTGGATATTTTTCTTTTTACTGGACTGATAATTGTAAACTCACCTGTTTGGATTTACTGCTCGCTCTTCGTAAAATAACAGAAAGACCAGGTTAATAATAATAATAATAATAAAAAACTGCAACGGAGTGATTTTTATTCCAGAGTCGCTGCGTTTCTCTCTTCGCGCATCCGCCAGTGTCCCAAACTCTTCTGCTTATTCAGATAACCACGAGTGCGCGTGGAACTTTCATCTCTAAATGGCAAGACCGGGCTGATATCTTTGCCTTTAGCCGGGTAAGCCCCTCCCTCAGGCGCCCCACCCACCTTCAATTTATCCAAACGCGCGTGGCGGGCTCGTGGCCAGAAGTTCCACCCAGTAAATGAATGAGTGAGGGACAGAGAGAGAGAGAGAGAGAGCGCCCGGGAGCACGTGTAGACAGTGCTTTATTTGTAAATCAGGAGGTCCCGAGTGTTTGGGACAGTGCAGAAAATGCGCACACATTGGAAAACACTTTAATAATATGGCCATCATAAATGATGTGGGGATCACAGTTGCTTATCTGATGGTATATTGGAGCTTACAGTACAGATGCATATATCTATACACATCCATGGGCCTTGGGCAGTTTTTCATCATCATTTTACCCGCACCACACAAACGTCAATTTGCTTAATAATCTGCCAAAATATTTAGGCTAGACACCTGCATATTCTTCACCATCGTTCTGAGATCTCCTCACCCTACAGTATTTTCCTCTTCTTTACAATTTTGTAACAAGATATTATGTAACCTGGTTAGAAATTGTAGTTGTGTCACTGCACAAGTTTGTTATAACAGCAGAAATAATGGCCAGTCGGCTATTTCTGTCCTTCCATCACGTGTCATTTTTTCGTAAACCCATCATCATCTTTTCATAAAAGCGAGATTATACATCTCTACACAAAAACAATTATTCTGTTTAAATTCCATGCGTTAACCATCCTAATCGATTGTTTATCTCTTCATTAGTCGGTTGGATTAGGAATGTTCCACTTAATTAAACACAGTGTAGGCCTGGTCTTCGCCGAGTAAAGAGACGCTCCTCCATGTGTGCGTATTTAAGTGATGTTGACAGCTAAGTGTGCAGAGAGCAGGTGTGTGCGTTGTTCACCCAGTGATTCAATTGTTTTCTTCCATTTTTAGCGTCATATTCTGCCCCCAAGGGCTATCTGATTATTGAATCGATTGGTGCAATGATGAACAGACAGGTACTTTGTGGTAGGCTTATCACCTGACCCCGGCAGGGGCGATTGTAAACGTACAATAAGAAGCTATCAATAATAGATACATTGTCAAGACAGAATTAATTTTGAGTTTGTAGTTTGTTTATTCATTATGCCTATTTGTTGTTGTTTTTAATTTTCAATTAATAGACTTTTTTATGACTTTTATATTTGACTTTTCAACGCAATATGTGCAGGCCTTCAGACGACTAAGGCCTTTATTGTTTATACGCTAATCGTACCTCAATATTGAGCATTTTCCCCAGTTTTAACTACAAATACCACGGCATAATGAACGCCCGCCTGTCCTCGTGCGTGGCGAGCCGCAGCGCAGTGGGGGTCTTTTGTCATCACTGGCCATTGACAGCCGGGGTCTCGCGAGCCGCACGTGCCCCCGCATTGATCCCATTGTGCGCGCGATTGCGCACAGCTGTGTTCGAGACTGAGATAAACTGAACTTTGCCAACTGCACTGAGGGTTCTCCGTGTTTCTGAGTGTGCGATGCATTCTAAGAAATAAAATATGCTCACGTGGATAATCTGCAACATCGCTTAAAAACAGGCACTTATCCAACGATTTATTGAACAGACCCTAACAGATGGCTGGATATAGGAAGCGTTGGGGGTGGGGGCATCTGTTGCTTGGATGCTCACGCGTCACCGCTTGCCCAAGATGATGTCTCGTGCTGAAACAGCATTTATCCACCTCGCTAACGGCCCTAATCCTGGTCAGTGTACTGGTCATAAAGGCGTGTGTGTGTGTGTGTGTGTGTGTGTGTGTGTGTGTGTGTGTGTGTGTGTGTGTGTGTGTGTGTGTGTGTGTGTGTGTGTGCGTGTGTTCGTGCGTGTTGCCCCATGCGATGTGTACAGCAACAACTCTAGACTAATGTGATGTGCTTAAAGGTCCCCAGGTACATGCACCCTACCCCCCACATGCACTACCCTCTGTCACAGGAGTGTGAGCATGGCCTACACCACACCTGCAGCCTGCATGGGGAATTGGAGCCTCGCAGCCTCCCACAATCCCCATCAGTTTCCCAAATGACTGACTGACTAACGGAGAGGGAATTTAAGCAGTAACATACATAGCCAGCCTTCTGGAAGAGGTCACGGTGGACACATCTGATCTCAACCAACTTTTGAAGAGTTTGCATAATTTTGACCTGGGTACTCCAAATATGTGTCTATCGAATTTACTTTTTAACAAAGTTATGCATTCATCACCATCTAACATGTTCCTAAGATAAAAAGGAAAAGATTCACAAGTACACTTTGTGGGTTCCTTGAGTTTTTGTGACAAAGACATTCTTAGATGCATGCTCAATTTAGACATATCCAAAATACATTTTTGTTTAAAATACATTTTTGTTTAAAGATCTGACCAAAAAAATGCCATTCTTACATTAGCTATTTAAGTTCTGTTTTTGCTATTAATGGCGGTAACCCCTGTCCTTACAAAAAACACTGCCACAAGTGAGTTGTCTCTCGCTCTGGTCCCCTGGGACTCAGAGTGGAATGGGAGGGATTTGTGTGCTGTGCTGACAGATGGGTCCTTGTTCCTGTCTTTTTCTTCATCTCTATCTCCCTCTCCCTTCTTTCGCTAAAACACAGACACACTCACACACACCAAGACTGCACGAATACAATAGGAATTAAAACTCTACACACATGCTCCCTGGTCCGCTTCTGAAAGCTGAGCCCCTTATAGTGATCATAAAAGATGGAGGGAGAGCGTGGATTTGCAAGAGGGGTTGGCTTGGAAAGGGGTGGGTGTGATGTGGCACAGGATGGTAAGACTAGAGAGATTAAATTGTATTGTTGTCAAACCCATATTAAAAGTTTGGTTGGGTCAACCATTTGTTTGTATACATTTTAAGTTTTATCGTAGCACTTTGGAGAAAAGCTTCTTGAACAAGTTTATGTGCATATGCACATCCGTGTGTGTGTGTGTGTGTGTGTGTGTGTGTGTGTGTGTGTGTGTGTGTGTGTGTGTGTGTGTGTGTGTGTGTGTGTGTGTGTGTTAAGAAGTCCCAGGGCTCAGTTGCCTCCATTTACTGCTCACTGAGGCCGATTATGGTTACATAGCAGACTTTCCTGAGGGAGAGACTGACAGGCCTACTGACTCTGCTGCACGCATGGGAACATCAGTGGGCTAACACACACACATTTGTGAATCATGGACTTTTAACCTCAGTTAAATATCCTGATGATTCTTACACCAATCACCATTCATTTTTCATTGTAAAACATTATTTAAAAGAGGATATTTTAGATAACTCTAAATGTTGAATAATTTGAAAGTTGAACCTCAAGCCAAACATTTTCCTTTTTTGATACTGTACATTACAGCATAAATTAAAACAATTTTGCCACCTGCAGCCAGCGTACATTATTTCTTTACACATGACGCATGATAGCAGTAGACTAAAAATTGTGTGTGAATTGATGCCCTCCAGAGATGTAGACAATTATCTTTATCTCCTTGGTGTAGGAATATAATTCCATGTTTTGACTTCACACTTTTTGGCAAATGTCTTGCCATATCCATAAAACTAAGATGTCAACAACTTTAGAGTCTTCTGGTTTACAAAGTGAGTTTTGATAAGATCTAGCAGCATCTCATCCTGGCAATATGAACAGATTGTGTGCAGCTTATTCCTCTTCCTTTGGGCTAATGGATTTGGAAAACATTCCAATCGGGCAGAAATGTAGCTACAGAATGGGAATCAGGCCTGAGGGCAATTCTCACTAAGTGGGGAGAGAGCCATTAAACAAAGGTGCCTGTGGTTTCATATTCAGGATACTTTACAACCTTCGTCCCAGGACATCAACAGTGTTTTGGGGTGTGCTGTTAGAGGGGGCAGAGGAGGAGGAGGAGGATCCATCTGCCATGCTGCCGGTCCTCAGGGAGACGGGCATATCCCAGGGGTGTTTTGGAGAGAGAGGGGCTGAAAGGATTACACCCAACTACTAATCAACAACGGTAATCTGTGGGCCCCTGTGCAAAATCTCCTCAGATCCAAACAACAATTTGGGACAGAATAAAAAACATCAGTGTACGGGGACATCTAACTGATGTTGAACAACCTGACAAATCCAAGGACAAATCCAGGTGATTTTTAATTGGGAGAATCGACTGTGAAGGTGTGATTGGCAGAGAGCCATGGTGTCTCTGTGATCAGGTGCAAGTGTCCCACAAGTGGCCTAGACTGATTCCCAGTGTGACTATTATGCAAATACAGCAACTAGACAAGCCTGCAACATAAATTAGTCTAACGGATAAAAGCACTTTTCTAATCACATCAGATTGCAAAAGGTTTTTCTTGCGTTTTAGTGTATATGACCCAAAATAACAAAATATTTTTAACAATTAAAAAAAAGAAATACATGTATTTCACATAAGCTGTTTTCATTATTTTCTTTTAATTAGTTTTTTTTTTTTTTCATTTCTGTAGGCAGGATTAAGAAATTGCCTTAATTTGTGTGTAGTCTTGAAGATAAACTTTCAACAGCTGATTTCATGCTGATACAAGGTGAGCCCTGCAGAGCAGTTTTCCCTGAACCTTCGAAAGACTTTGTCACAGCAGGAACCGACACAAGGTGCAGCTGCTGAGCTGTTGTCCTGGCAGGTCTCTCCATCGGGTAAAAGAATAGCAGGGAATCAAGTTGCCACTAGTTTCATGGTCCACTTTCATTATGGTTTTAATGTCTGGGGTCTGGAGTGGTGGGTTTAAAGCGCCACAGGACTATAGAAGATGCTGCCTAATGATGGTGCCAGTCCTCCAGGGCATAGGGAACTGGAGCATCCTGGCCTGCACCTCCTCTGCCTCCTGCAGTATGCCCATTGGCTAGGCAGCCTCTAAGCTCCCTATCCCCACAGCCTCATTGTTTAGTGGGCCCAGCACTGTCAATATTAAGCCTGGCTAATGTGATCTAGAGGCAGCTGGAGCAGCCCCGATTATTACCATGACACAGCCGACCGAGGGGTGTAATATCATTAAAAATAAATCAGGTGGTTTGGAGATTTGTAGCAGGAGGGACTTTGAATGGCATTAGGTGGGAGAACTGCCATAATTTCATTAGTCAGTTGGGGCACCTCAGAGGATCTGTTGAAACATTTCCTTTAAGTTGGAGTAATTGAATTTGCTTTCACAACACTGCACACAAAATTAAAGAAAGGGAATACGATGAAGGCATTCTTTCCAATTATTGCAAAATGATTTCAGACATGTAAAGAACTATGCAGACATCTGAGTATAATAATATAGAATTATATTTCATATAGCTAATTACGGCATATATTGTAGGTAATCTATTTGAAAGCAGACATATAGGATATTCCTGTTATTATTAGCCTTTTGTGGTGGATTACTGTTGCAAATGATGAGGAAAACGTGAGGCACTGCTAATCTTCTTAAACTGCTTGCCACTGAGCTGTCTGCTCGGCAGACTCATCAGCAATCAGCTGACAAGTGAATAGGCTGCAAGCTGATAGAATCTATTAACATTAAAAACATTAAATAATAAAAAGCTATTCTATATTGTACATTTTATTTTGTTTCTTTTTATGTTGATAATGGGCTTAGTCGGGATGACTTTGTTGGGGGGTCTTTTTCACTCATTTTGCATGTTCGATCCACTTAAAGCGCCGGTTCTGCCGTTGGTCTCGCAGCAAGGGTCTTATGTCGCTATTGTTTTGACGCTCAAGCCACATAAACGGCAATTTCAAGGCCCATTGAGCGCGCGATGGATTGTATCCAAAATCCACTGAAGAGTGGATAGCATTGATTATTGGAAGAGCGGGGTAGAGGGACGCCAGAAGTTGTAAATCTGTTTTCCGAGTGACGTTAAATGCAATAATTTAACATCGAAATAGTAGCCTATGTCACAGCCATAGATAGATCATTTTACTTAGGCCTAAGTAATAGTACAAAAGTATGAGCATCAAAATATAGCCTACTTAAAGTAGCCTACCAAACGCAAAAGCAGGCTACTCATTGTGCAAAATAATATAAATATCTAAATAATGTTTAGCCTATTATATGATAGTAGGCTATTATAATCAATACATCATAATGTATTTTTTAAATTTATATTTTGTATTATTATCTGAATCTGCAAAGTAACTATAAAGCTGTCAGACAAATATAAAGGAGTAAAAAGTAAAATATCCTCAAAATAATAACATTAAAATTGTACTTAAGAACAGTACTTGAGTAAATGTACTTTTACTTACTGTACTATTACTTTCTACCACTGGATTGATGGATAGACAGACAGACAGAAGGTCGTGCATAATCGTTGTTGTTGTTGTAGTTATTAATATCATTAACAATAGCTTATACTGTTCTCTTTGAGTCACAGGGTCTCTGTGTTATAAAAACATGCATGAGGTAGACCTGCGACTCAATTACTGAAAAGAGATGTTTTTATTGAGTTAAAGCCAAAAGCTTTGTGGCATCTTGTGTTCCTGTTGTATACTAGTGACATCTACTGGCACTATTTTGAACTACTGTCTCCCTTGGGTTGTGTCAGGCCAATGTGTACAGGTGGTGGAAGAAATATTCAGATCCTTTACTTAAATAAAAGTAACGATACCACAATGAAAAAATACTCCATTACAAGTAAATGTCCTGCACTCAAAACCCTTACTTAAGTAAAAGTATGTAAGTATTATCAGCAACATTTACTTAAAATATCAAAAGTAAAATGACTCATTCTGCAGTGAAATGGCCCCTGTCAGTGTTTTACTATTATATATGATGTGTTTGGATTAAAATTACTACTGCTTTAATGTGTATGTTGCATTTTGCTGCTGTAGATGTTTAAGGTTGTGCTCATTTTAACTAGGCTACTTTATAAACTGTTGGGTGGTTTAATCTACAACGATGCATCATATTCTATAAGATCATCATATGTTTAGCGTTGCGGTCCTGTGAAAACCTTTGTCTCTAAAAAATGTCAACTTTTCATGAGCTCAGAACAATAGCCCTGTTGTCAGCTTTGTGACGATTTCCAGCTGATCCAAGAGGGGTTTTTTAAGTGTTTCTTTAGCTTAAGAAGGCAGAAAATTTAATAATTTTAATTAAAAAGTTTACTTTAAAAATATGGAAGTATTATGAGCAAAATCTAGTTATCAAAGGTCGAAGTACTCATTGTGCAGCAGAATGACTCAACAGTGTTATTAGTCTGATTATATCAATTCATTATTGTTTTAGATGTGTTGCTGTGTAAACAGCATTGTGATGTTGTATCTGGTTGTGGTGGAGCTTTTTTACTGTTGGACTTTAATCTACTTATAATAATGGATCATACTTTATATAATGATCATGTTTTTTGTATTTTAAATCTTAATCTGCAGAGTAAATATACAAAATAACTATAGCTGATAAATAAATGTAGTGGAGTAAAAAGTATAATGTACCTCTGAAATGTAGTGAAGTAGACGTATAACAGCATAAAAGCTCCATCAAAATGAGTAAATGTACTTGCTTGTGATTACATAAAAATTGTGTATATAAACCACAAAACAAATATATGTATATTTGATTCTGTCATAAACATAAAGCCCATAACATTTTTGGGGCCCCTGTGGCTCAGGTGGTAGAGCAGTTGCCACCAATCGGAAGGTCAGAGGTTCAATCCCTGGTCAAAGTGTCCTTGGGCAAGACATTGAACCCCAAATTGCTCCCTATGCTGTTTCATCGGTGTGTGAATTTAACTGCAGTCCATTTACTTGTTTAAATATTTATAAAAGAAAACCAAATAAAATAAAGCAAACTATATTCTTTGTATTTCCTCAGAAACGTCAAATTGTTTACCTGCATTTTGATCCATTTGCATATATTACTACAGGCCAAATGGCAACCTTAGCTTATTTTTGTCAAAACCAACAATGGTAATCAATGTTATGTGGCAAAATATGGAAAGAATATACTGCACACAATATCCATGTGTGGACATTTAATATGACAGGCCACTTGTAGTTCCTTGTGCACTGTTCTGGCAATATATTCTGTATGAATCCTTGCCATTCAATCTACAACCTTCACAGAGCAAACCATATGCTGGAGTCTAAATTTGGCTCTAGTCATGGTGAACTGTTTCACACCTAATGTCCTCTTTTTCTGAGCATGTAGCATCAGTGTCAACAAGTCTGCAGGAAACAGTAGGAAGAGAGTATCTGTGGAGAATAAATAAAGAGAACATGTATTTATTACAACCTATTATTACCGCATGCTGGGTTTTGGGACACAGACTATATGACACGCCTTATAGCATTTCTACACATGAGTCTGAAGTCAGTTAGGCTAAAATCTGTGTATTGAGCTTGACATAGAAACCCTTCACATTGCTGCTTCACTCCCACACACACATTTCTGACCCAAATAAAAGCATACAGCTGAGCCTGCTTCTTTCTATATCTATCCACCTCTTCATTCTACACTTGAGCTTTCATGTCTACTCCTACGCTTTGCTTCACAAATTCACTCACATGCTATTCCATATGTCCACCTCTGCCTCACCTGCCAGTCCCTGAGCATCATCAGCATCATCATCTTGCTTTTCTCCTCCCCTCCCCTCCACAGGATACACACAACTGACACACTTTACTTCATAGCTTGAAATCTCCTCTCAGCAGCCATAGCGGCAGCTGGTGCAGAGACCTGACACTAAGTTTTTGGCTGTAGAAGACGTTAGGAATGGCTCCTAAGAGAGAACCCTCCATTAAGAAGAATCCTTCACCAGTGAACCAACCCAGACTGGGTCCTCCTTACCCCTGCCTTGCTGCAGCACCTGCAGCTCCAAAACCGGCTCCAGAGCAGAAACCTAGGATGCTGCGTCTTTCGGATTCACCATTTGACCCCAGTACTTTGGAGGTGAGTGGAGTAACTACAGTATGCTTTTGATCACAAAGCTAATGTGGGTCATTCATGAATTAGGACTATATTTTGAAAGTTCATGTTTTATTAATCTTAGCCAAGATAGTGAATCTCAGATAGAGATACATAATAGTAATTATTTTGTCAATTTTCAAAAAAACATGACATGCTAATTATTTGCAAAGTAGCGTTCTATGATTTTGACCTTAATAAGCTATCAGCATCCATCTGAAATGAGACTGAATCTAAGTGAAAAAAAAGAAATGGGACACTGAAAGTAATGAGTCAGTGACCTCCTTAGGGAGAAAAAGGCTGTTTCCTGCCACAGTATGTGCTATTTATTTCATCAGGAAGGTGATTCCAACAAATGAGTGTAACCTACACATCTGTGATTATTACAAGAAGCAAAATAACCAAAACAAATACCTAATTCAAAACTAAAAGTGAGGAAAATGTTATTTTTCACTAGATTAATAATTTAGAGAGTTTTACTTGACCCATTTTCAAAGCTAAAAAATGGCTGCAAAGAGAACAGACCCCCCCCCCCATACTTGTATCCTGTGACTAAAAGCTTGTGAGACAAATAGAACCTGACCAACCTGAGGCACACACGTTTATTGACATACTACATATATAGTATAGTAGCCTATATCTTGGTAGTGACAAATGTTGGCTGCTTATGTTAAACAAATTACAACATGTAAGGCAATATGGAATTGAGCAAAGAGAATGAGGTTATTTCGAAACTCTTTAATTCATAGTTTGTCGAGCAGCAAAGTATATACTTTGGAAATGAAGTAAATATAAATCAGTTAATACATTTAATTATCAGTAAATATGGAAATGTAATCAACTAAGTAGGTACCTATATCTAAGTAGGTACCTACTTAGTTTATTTGACCAATAAAGACATGTTAACATTACATAAGTCCAAACCATTACAGGGTTCTGATCAAAGGCCGGCATAGGTCAGTCAGACAAAACATGTATTGAAGAAACTCAAACTATATTGATGCCCACATTAGACTTTGTACTAATGTGCTTTAGCTTTGCTGCCATCCTCATGTGCTTTAAGTGTTACACTGTGTTTCTGTTACTGCATGCTTTTATGGAGTGAGACTGACCCATTTAGCTTGTAAATGATATGTGGGCCATGTTAAGACACGTCTCACTGTGGGACCACAGACATGACTAGGAGCTCCTGCTGGGCAAAGACAGTGCTTTATCCAGGCTGTTGAGAGATGTGGCATCAGTCCATGATCACACAGGCCTAAAGTAATCCAACATTCCTGAACGGCCAGACACACTTATCCTTAATGCAAAGCCTAGCAAAGTCACTCACTGCAATCATGCATTAATTTCCCCAAGTGGGATCAAAATTGTCAAAGTCAAACACACACTATAAAGGGAAAAATACCATCAAGTCTCTGAGTACTTTGACAGTTTAAGGGTAGGCTGCTCAAATGTAATTTATATTAAAGATCCCTTCCAAACATTTTTTTAAGACATAAAATATTGTCCTTGGAATAATGATTTGTGTCTATGTTTTTTCAACAAAAAACAGTGCAACTCGCCAGAAGCTCTTAACTCAGAAACCTAAATATGCACTATTGTAATTTATAAAATGTAACTACTTGAAACAAGATGTCTCCTACTTCACTGGGTCCATTCTGAATGTGCATTGGAGGCTTCAAATGTCCCATTCACACTAGTTGTGATGTCACAAAATCCTGCTTATAGATATATGCCTTAGACTCAGATTTAAGGTGAGCACAAGAAGCAAAGAAATACACATTTTTGAGTGGAGAGGGACTTAAGTATTTACATACATTAATTATTTATGTAAATCAGATTGTGGCATTTAGGACTTCTTACCTTTGTTAAATTCTTAAATTCAGCTTTTACCCCTAAAGTTACTTATTGCATGATGTATGCCTATCTGCCACCTCAATCATAAAGGCTACTGTACATCACAAAACATACATAGATCTCTATTCCTATATATGGAGTGTAGCTCATGTCACTCATGCAAGCACGTCGTGCGTGCTGTACGTCATGACGCACTGCTGCTAGAGTTTTCTCACTACCCTGCCCTTCCCTGAGAACCGTCACACATTCTTTGGTTTGCCGACGCCTCGGACACACCTCAGCCAACACACAGCCATGGTGGGTTTTTTGTTCCACTCGACTTGACTAGCATTACCATCTTACTTGTGTAATTAGCTTCTTGTTTCAATAAAATGGTTACGTTGTGCAAAGATGTTAAGTTGAGTTTGTATGCCTGAATTGGCTCGCGGATTGCTAGCGGAAGTGCAACTTTTGAGAAGCTAACATTAGCTAGCACGGTAACGTAGATAAAGTTAACAATCATATGAATAACGTTAGCTAATAATTAATATCACCAAAGTATCCGCGTGTATATTAATCATTGCTAAATGTGCTATTATTAGGGAATATCCTGTTTGAGTAAATCTAACTATGTATCTATCTAAATACGTTCAAAAGCCTTTTGAAGTTAACCCAAGCTAGCTTTGCACTACGGAGCTAAAGGAACCTTTTTCATGTAACGTTGGCCTAATTTCTCTTTGAACAGTCTGACTTCTCGGAAGATCAAATCCTTGGTAAGTTTTGATTTTGTTTTGTGACATTTTCCAGATCTCGCTTGTTTTGCATGCTTTCATTCTCGCTTTGTTTCAGATGACCCTTTGCCCTGTATCTCCACTGTCACCCTGCGCTATGCCCGCCTGTCATGGTAATCGTGGTTTTATGATAGGTTTTCCTTCTTTATTTCCGTACTGTTTCATCACTTTCCACTTGCAACTGCTTGTCCTTTCCAGATTGAATTTAACCTGGATCAGATTCATGGTAAGTCGGTGAAAGGGGGACCGCCTTAGCACAAAACTGATGGCTATCTCGGGAGTGTTTAGGGTGTGAGCTGCATGTTGGTTTTGGGTAAACCAAATCTGTTTTAAATGTGAACGAGAGTCGCTTTGCACTGTTGTTTGGTACGTCAAAATCACATTATAATACTTACCAGCTTTGACCGTGTGTTGCAGTGTTTTTGTATGTGGTCACTTTTAAAGTCAAACGTAGCCAAAGCTCATATCTGTTATCATTAGTCTTGTTCTGTTAGACTGTAGTCATTCATAGTTGTGTCAGTTGTGCCATAAACTTTGCCTGTTATCTTCCAAGCGGCTCATCTCCTAGAGCGTGCCCTTTTTTGGTGCTGGATACAGTGGTGTATGTTTTTTGTCCTAGGGCTGGTTTGTTTAAAAGTTAGTTGACATAATAGGCTATAGCTACTCTCACTCTCCTCCTACTTTCCTCTACTCCTCTTAATACCAAATATGGTGTTTGGAACAGCACTCCCACACCAGAAGGGAAGAGGCACATTCCTCA
This sequence comes from Sander lucioperca, assembly GCF_008315115.2. Classification (NCBI taxonomy): domain Eukaryota; kingdom Metazoa; phylum Chordata; class Actinopteri; order Perciformes; family Percidae; genus Sander; species Sander lucioperca. The sequence goes on from NC_050184.1 coordinate 38,059,881, forward strand.
GAACAGGAAGAACTCCACAACAGTGCCTGAGCTTTTTGGGAAATAGCTTGTCCCATAACATTAGGTCCAGACTGCTGCCCAGATATTGTGTAATCCGACTCCATGTCTCCCTGATGGCTAGATCTTAGCCAAGCTTTTTGTTTGACTGTTGATTCAAACTAGAATCCTTGATGTTAGATCAAAGCTACATTAATCAACCGCATGATCAATGACATGATTGAGTCATTGCTGAATGATGATTAAGCCTAGGTAATTCCACCTAACAAAAATACTCAATACTGCAATTTAAATGCTTCAGAAGGCTTAGGTATCTCACAGCCTAAATTACTCAACAGCACTGTAAAATATCAATGGCAAAGTGGAGTTGGCAAACAGTAGGGGTGTCAGATAAGGTTATTAAAGTTTTGGGAAGAAAATGTTCCAGGCCACCTGCAAGACCTTTCTGCCCGATAGACTCTTGCTGAATCTGGTAATATTAATAACTAAAACAGTGTAAGCTACTGACACATTAATCTTTTAATGGTTACCATAAATGAGTGACAGAATATTAGAGATGACACTGGAATGACATTAACCTTAACTGAAACAGATAATTTGTATAACGTTCACATTGTTTAATCAAATTAGTTTTGTTTTATATTTTTGCGGGTGATTGACTGAATGACCTACATTATGCACATTTTGGGGTATTTCTTGGTTTAAAGCCTCACAACAATTAACACAAAACAATTAGTTGATTCATTAATTATTTTGTGTTGTTTATCAAGTGAAATTGCAAAACATGTTTACAGCTTTTCACATACGATTTACCTGTTTTTCTACATTTTATATAAATATATTTTGCTGTTTTGACCCTTGGTCACACAAACAAGCATTAAGATCTAAGGCAATTCTTAAAATACTTTTATTGTAATCTAAGAATTTAAAATACAAGTTTGAAGCTTTTATCTGATGTTGATGTTCTGTAGGAAATGTGTTTGCTTCTGTTCAGACCTAGATGTACCGTATTTTGCTCAATTGAGGAAGTTAAGTGTTTGCAACGTCAACCAGCAGAGTACAGAGAGAGCCATTTTTCAGTGCTTGTGTCACACTCTACAATGGAAATAGTAGTGACATAGTAATTAAAAGAAATCAGATTTGTTGAATGTTTGAACAAAGCTTGTCCACAGAACATACGTTTGAGATTGCCCATAGAGTAGTACAAGAGGTGTATCCTGGATAGACCAGTTAGAGTTATCTTGCCTAGAGTGGCAGGGTTTCTTAAGGTGGTAGGGTGGGGTTTGCCGTCAGACCGGGGGAGGGGTACGACAATGATGACTACAGACTCTGTACTAATAATACTATGTATTTAACAATTATTTATTAAACACTAAATATAAAATTTAAATAATATATAATTCATAAATTTTATATATATCTATATGGCTATCTGCCACATGGTGAGTAAATGTTTGTACCAAATAGTTCTGTTTTTCAGTCTTCATTTTGGTGAAGGTGCAGCTACTTTCTTCTGCTCCTCTGCTGTCTGCAGGTCGGAGCTTTGCGGGGGGCGGGCCGACACACACACACAAACACTGGCGCACACACCAGGCGCCAGCCACCACGTCACTTCTGTTTACCTCCGGCTACTTAATTAGCTAGTAAGTGGCGATTTTTGGCAGCCAGCCTTCCAAAAGATAGAACAATGAAATTAAATGTTAACCGATTATTAAAGTGGCCATATTATTAGAGGTCGACCGATTGTGGATTTTACCGATACCGATAGCTAGGTTGGGCCGTATTTGCCGATAACCGATTAATCGACCGATAGTATTTATAACTTATACAGTTGACAAAATACATACATTGTTTCAAAAAAAGTCCAGACGCTTTTGCCAATAATCAAAATAATAATGTCATATTTATTGATATTACACCCACAGCAATGCTACACAAGCATGTGTCTTGTCTAAAACAGTTCTCCTACATATTTGGAGTCATCCAGTGCAAAAATAAACATAATGAGCATTATAATTCATATAAAGGACAAACAATCTCAAAACAGTGACGCCATTCTTCTCTGTAGAACGGTTTAGAACGGTAACAGACGATCTCTGACCTGGAGGGATCTATCTTTCCCACTTTATACTATATATATATATATATATATATATATATATATTATTATTATTTAATATATATATATTTGTTCTCGCATGGATGCCCATATAAGGCGTAATGTGTGACAGACCTGCCTTCCCATTGGTTGAAAACATAAACAAAGGCATCATGGGAGATCCCCTTGTCGGTAGCACCTACTGTCTATGGGTAGCACGGAGTTAGCGGCAGAAATGACCGAAAACGTGATGAATTATGGACATCAAGTGGATAAATCTTGGATGTAACAGTTTGGATTTAATGCTCAACAACACCGAAAAAAGGCACAAGTTCCAGGCTGGATAGAAAATCACCTGTAAAGGCTAGAAAGACACCAAAGACACCCCCGTGACGGCTAACTCGTTAGCTTTTAGCTGCAGCAATCAGTAAGTCTCTACTTTTAACTGTTATTAAATGATCTAAATATGAATCAGAGGTGCCATTTGGGATCGTGTACGAGCCTTTAGGGTTCTGATTCTGACATTTGAGTCGGACTTGCGTTTATTTTTGTCAGTGTTTTAACCGCTTGAGGTAAGTTAGCCTACTACTAATGTTTAGCATCATCTCAGCCTCGAAAGCAAACAAATATACTGTTGTGCTGTTCTTTCTCTACTAATGCAGCATCTATTCAACAAATTAATATGTACTGTATACATACCTTTTTGCTGTCGATGCTTTAAACGAGCATCTGATGTCAGCCTTCTCCGCACAGCATGTGCTCTCCGTGCAGCGCGCAGTAACACGTGTTGAAAATAATCACCAGGCATCAGTGATAGTTTTTATTTCGCCTCTAGAGGCCGCTATTGTAATGCATGATGCCAGCAGACCCTTCTCAGCTCTGCATACTGTGTAATGAATGACAGCGCGCGCCTCTACAGCAACGGACGCAACCATCGGTATGGATTTTTGCCGATAACGATAGTTCCACCAATCAACTATCGGTGCCGATTAATCGGCAAAACCGATGAATCGGTCGACCTCTACATATTATGCTCATTTTCAGGTTCATAATTGTAATTTGAGATTGTATCAGAATAGGTTTACATGGTTTAATTTTCAAAAAACACCATATTTTTGTTGTACTGCCCAGAGTGAGACCTCTTAACTTCTGTAAGATCTTTGTCAGTCACACATGCGCAGTAGCTAGGTAAGGATTACATGAGCTAGCTATCTGTTTCTCCAACTTCAGCCTGTACAAGGCAGGATTAGCCGGGAGACGTCTTCTAAATGAGGGCGCACTTCCAACTTTGTGTGGAATACCTGCAGAACAGGGACATGTAAGTAGTTTATTTTGTAGATTAGGGTGAATTTGTGTGTGTTGTAGCAGTGTTTTGCCATTGAGAACAAGCTAGCATGCTAGCGCTAACATGCTAACGGTTAGCCCCCTAGGCCCCTCGTCTCGGCTAGTTACGTAGAAAGCCGTGCAGATTTTGACCAGCTCACTCAGAGACTGTAGGCAGGACACATTCAGAAACCCGTATCTCACTCAAAACAGCATGGATGTTTTTTTTCAAAGTTTGTATGCGTGTGGAAGCACCAGAGACACAAAATAACACCCCAAATCCCAGAAAGTGATTTTTTTCATAATATGGGCACTTTAACCATTGACCGACAAGCAGGAAATGGAGTCTCAGCTCCCCTGTCCTGAGGCTCTGGCACATGTTCCGCACTCCATGTCCGCGGACAACTGTAGACTTGTACCGGTTAATGTTCTGTGCACTGTCGGACACATGCAGCCACTGTCCTGAAACCGCTTGCGAGACTGACAAGTCCACAGCAGCCCGTGGTGTTTATGGCCGAGCCTGTCTCCACCGCCCCCACCTGCAGGTTGTCAACTGTGTGGTTTGGAATTAAAGGGAGAAAACAGGACAGAGTAACATGGTGGATATCGCTCATATACATTTTTTTTGATGACGTAGTTAAGGCAGCAGGCGTGTGTTGCTTAGGCGGCCGCCTTAACTGCAAAGTGCTGCGGGAAGCCCTGAGTGGTATATGAAACATGCAGGTTTGTCAGTGTGGTGCTGTGTGCCCTGCCTGCTCAGTTTAAATTAAGGCCTGCCAGCAGAAAACCAGATCATGTCATCGTCTGTTCTTTCTCTTGTCTGCTTGTTCTCATTTTCTGGCTTTTCTTTTCTTTTTTAAAAATCTATTTTCAGTTCACATTCTATCTCCATATCATTCCTCAATGAATGTGTGATTATCTCTTCTACAATAATTCGTATCCCTACCCTAATTCATCATGTGTCTGTGTATCCGGCAGAGTTTAAGGAGGCATTCCTGCTGTTCGACAGGACAGGAGATGGCAAGATCAGCTTCAGCCAGTGTGGGGACGTCATGCGGGCCCTGGGACAGAACCCTGTCAATGCGGAGGTGCTCAAGGTCCTGGGCAACCCAAAGGCTGAGGGTGAGAGGGGGGATAAACTTACTGGGAGTTATACTTCTTTAGTGTACATAAATTATTGGAGACTAATCTAACGGTTGTGTGTTGCAGCTGGAGGCTCAAAGACTTGCCTTATTTATTCGGTTTCTTTTTGCAGAGATGAACAGCAAGATGCTAGACTTTGAGCAGTTCCTGCCCATGTTCCAGGCCATCGCTAAGAATAAAGATCAGGGCTCCATGGAGGATTTTGTTGAGGGACTGCGTGTCTTTGACAAGGAGGGCAACGGCACAGTAATGGGAGCAGAGCTTCGTCACGTCCTCACCACGTTAGGTAAGTTACATTTTTAACACCCATGACTGGTTAGCTGGATGGGAAGAGTTGTTTTGAGTTGATTTCATTATACACACTATTTACATTTTTTCACTTACACAAAAATACTGTAATCCCCACAATGCATAGGGTCGGTGCAAAATGAAGTGACTAAGACTGAACTTTGAATTAAATTATTTGCATGTTATTAATTTGGCATCATTGGGTGTGCACATGTATTTTTAGTGTTAGTAATATCATTGTTTTTACTTACCTTTTTATTTCCTGTATTGTTCGTTTGTGAAATCCCTTGTTACCACATTTAAAAAACCATTGTAATGTCACTCATGTAAAATGAATGAATGAACGTTTTTATGTTTCTTTATCAGGTGAGAAAATGACAGAGGAGGAAGTTGAGACGCTCTTGGCGGGACATGAAGACGCAAATGGCTGCATCAATTATGAAGGTGAGAGGAAAAGAAATAAACAAACAAGATGGTATAATTAGGCCGATGGTGTGTGACGATGCTGTTGCCACAAACCTGCAAACTATTCACTGAAACCTCAAACCCAGTCTTGGCAACGTGATAATGAAACCTCAATCATGCATTATACTGTATGTGTGCTTTGTTGACAATGTAGTTGTGTTTTTTTTTGTTTGTCTTTTCCTTCAGTAAATCGAAGTTATCTGAAGGCAGTCATTGGAAGGCTTTTTAACTACTAAACTATCACTACAGTAATGCCATGTTACTGTTCACTGTCTTTGTGTCTTTACACTTTGGTTAATTGACAGCTGAAAGAGGCCCTTTACAAATGTCAGCTGCTGATAGTGTGTTAACTGTTCTTCCTCCACAGCATTTGTCCGCCACATCATGTCAGGCTGAGGGCCGGTACGGGCATTTGGTATACCATGAGATGCACCGCCAGGCTTTCTTCCATTTTAGTTGTTAAATAATCCACTCCCATTAAGTTATCCTAACACTAATCAGCTGTAGTTATGCTCCTTATATGTGCAGGAACATATAACAGGAACGATGTGCTGTTGCAAAGTAGATTTGACCCGTAGCTTCCTGTGGGGAAGCCTGGTGGTCCCTCTCATTTTAGTCTTGAGGCTTTAAGCCATGTGTATCCTACTGCTGTTCTCTCTCTCTCTCTCTCTCTCTCTCTCTCTCTCTCTCTCTCTCTCTCTCTCTCTCTCTCTCTCTCTCTCTGCAGCCCTCTATCTTTGCCCCTGGCTGCAGCATGGCCCTCTGCATGTGTCTAGGACTCCCCTCAGTTTATAAGGGGATATGGTGGACACACGGGGAAGTGACTGGTCTCATTCAGGGAAAGCCTGGTGGCCACTGTTGAGTAATTTGAGCTAATGGGTATGGAGGTCACAAGGCAGCTCTTCTAATCTCGTTTGCATGTCATTGGTGCCTATTAAAATAGGCTTTTCCATCTGTTCGTGATAGAAGTGCTGCTCTTTTTACAGACTGATAAAATAGACAGTTCATTACATTTTAGGCATGTTCCTTTATAATCGAATATAGCCACCAGCTTTGGGAGAGTGGACCAGTCCCTTTTTCTACTAACCAGAGAATTGCAATGAGTTGCTCCTGTGCTGATTTTCTCCTCTGTACTGATGGAAGCTGAATTTGTAGCTGGCCGCTCTCTGACTGGACTTTAGCTCCCTTGATCTTCTCCCCTTTTCTCTGCTTCTCAACTAGAGGAAAGCATACAGCAAGGATGGCTTTTCTAACCAGCTCTTCTTGGATCATAGACCTGGCCAAATGCTATGGCTAAATAGGAGATAGAGATGATTACCTCACCTCTTTCTCTCAGTACCCTCTTCAATCCTTCTTTCCTCTCCTCTTGGAGTGGGTCTCTGCCAAGATTTAGACCTTGAATCTCACACTTGTCTCTCTCTGCTCTCTGTTTTACAGAACTGGTCAGGATGGTCATGAACGGGTGAAGACAAAGAGCATCCAACTTTTTTTACCCTGTCACATGTACCCTCTTTTTGCAGATAGCTTCTATAGCCCCTCCCAACCTTTTCCATTGATTAGTTTTCCACATTTAATTTAAGAAGTGCCTTTACATTCCCTAATAAAGACCACAAATAGCCCTGGCTATTGCTGCCAGGTCTATTAACATATGTGACCAACTTGTATACATTCAGAAGTCTTACTGCTTGCATTGTTTGCAATAACATTCCTGGTGCAGCACTTAAGATGACATCAATTGATAATGATATACTGTACATATTCATACTAGTGTTTCAATGTTGGATGGGACATTAATATATATACGGTATACATAACTGTCAGCAACCTACTGTATCATTGGCTAAGACTTGCTTTGGCTAAGGAACATGTTCTTGCAGTAAACGGTATATTCAAAGTCTACATGAGGTAGAAAAGAAACATTTCAAATGGGTTCCCATGTTTTTAATTCACCCCAATTTTGTTGCTGCATTTAAATAAATGTTTTCCCCAAAACATCTTTGTTGTTTTGATTGGATTTGTTCAATTCCACAGAACAATGTGCAAGATTAGTTGCAGACTAAGACTGCATTGTGTTATTAGGTTTGGCGTAATGCATTGTTTTCCCATTGACACAAGAGGGCAGTGTTGCTTCTGTAATCTGCTTTGTTAAAAGCACCACTTAACTGTCCATATATTCAGTAAGAGGGATATTATGATCTACTCTTTATGCTCTTTTTAAACTAAATGAAGAATTTAAAGTACATCCTGAGTGTAAGCTTTGGTGCTCAATTCGATATAAACCTTTATTGGCTGCATGAGACAATTAAGATTCTCTGCTATTGGTTGCAATTGTTTTGGGACATTGCAAACTCAAATTTCAGTCGAAAAATAGTTAATTGTATATATTTTGTGGCCTTGCTGTACATTTTCAAAGGAATGATTCGGTGACAAAGGACCAGGATATGAGCAGAGAAGGCTGTTTAGTGGCTTCCTGACCTTTTCTTCATTTTCTTCACAAGCAGCTACAACTATTTCCCCTCATTAGGCACCACAGCTATTGGAGTGTGCAGCTTATGTGTGTTGGGTAAGGTTCAGGAGGGTGTCATAGTCCACTGCTGAATAGGTTGTCCACTAATTACTCAGGGTGTGTGTGTGGTCGATGGAAGTCAAGGCTATTGATTATTTTAATCCTCCTATTTGTGAGTCTGTGATCCTCGTGGCTCTGCATTCGACAGGGGAATCACTAATGGGCCTCAGCACAGCCTGTGTCAGACCTCTCCCCATCCAATTAACTTTCAACTGGAATCTGCCAGGAGAGAAAGCCGGGGGCTGGACCCAGGCATGGCGCGGATACATCCCTCTTTCTCTGCCTCAGGAGCAACAGATTCACCAAATCCTTTAAGTCTAGAATACCATCATCTCTTTTCTGTAATTAGACACTCCTTTTTGCCAGGAATATTAGAGGTATTCAAGATTCATTAACTTCAACATAGAGATGACATCCCTCTCTAGTTTAGGAACTGTTAAAGTGGAGATATTGAAAATTGTGATCCCTTGAATAATAAACGGGTAACATTTGCAAGCAACAACACATATATTCATATTCATCAATTGACTAGTTTTATATCACACGTTAGGTATGATTGTTTTCGCACAATTATGTATCATGTAAAATGACACCTACAGTTCCCATTCAGTCATGTGAAAAAATTAGGACACCCATGCTAAAGTTGACTTAAAAATAGAAAGAATAAAAAAATCATCTTTTGGAAATTGATCTTAATGCCTTAATTAAAATAATGAGGAAAAATCCAACCTTTAAGGACACATATTTTGTTTGTGAATGAATAATGTATCGTAAATAAATAAATGTTCTTCCTTAAAATACAGGGAGCATAAGTAAGTACACCCCTATGTTAAATTCCCATAGAGACAGGCAGATTTTTATTTTTAAAGGGCAGTTATTTCATGGATCCAGGATACTATGCATCCTGATAAAGTTCCCTTGGCCTTTGAAATTAAAATAGCCCCACATCATCACATACCCTTCACCATACCTAGAGATTGGCATGGTTTTATTTCAGTTAGCCTAATAGCTGGTTTGATTTGCATTGAGAGATGATTTTATGGAAAGTACCCCATGCCAATCTCTAGGTATGGTGAAGGGTATGTGATGATGTGGGGCTATTTTAATTCCAAAGGCCAAAGGAACTTTATCAGGATGCATAGTATCCTGGATCCATGAAATAACTGGCCTTTAAAAATAAAAATCTGCCTGCCTCTATGGGAATTTAACATAGGGGTGTACTTACTTATGGCCCCTGTATTTAAGGAAGAACATTTATTTACGATACATTATTCATTCACAAAGAAAATTGGTGTCCTTAAAGATTGGATTTTTCCTCTTTTTTAATTAAGGCATTAAGATCAATTTGCAAAAGATGATTTTTTTATTCCTCTTTTTAGTCAACTTTAGCATGGGTGTCCTAATTTTTTCACATGACTGTACATGCAGTGTTTATCAGTCCTCTCATGCCATGTGTATCAAAGTACAGTTTATAGATCATTCATAAACCTAAATACAGTAAATGTACCAATTTTTTCCTTTAAACAAAGCTGTCTATTCAAGGTAATGGTGAGCTAATTAAATAGCAAAAACAATCTTGTATTCTAATTACCTTTATTCTTACCTAGAATATTGGATAATAACGATTTTGCCACATAGGCAAAAACAGAATAATAGGTTTGGTTTACAGTCAGTTAAAGAAACTGAATCCAACTATTTTGGTTATTGATTTAAAATCAAAATACTTAATGTTTGTGCAAAAATCCACAGATTCCAGCTTCTCAAATGTGAGCATTTACATAGTTTCTTTGTCTTATAAGGTATTAAACAGAATTTCTTTGGGTTTTGGGCTGTTGGTCAGACAAAACAAGACATTTGAAGATATCACCTTGCACTTGAAAATGTTACATGTTTTACATTTTATAGACCCCACAATCAGTTGATTAATCAAAAGAATAATTGTTAAATGAATCAATAATGAAAACAGTCATTAATTGCAGTTTCTTGTTTGATCAGTCAAATTTAGGAAGTGTTTAAGTTGGGTATTTTATTTCCCATAGCACTGTAAATATACTGTATCTATTCAGAAATATAAATTTACTCAAAAAGGCTGGATAAGTCTGGATTTCTATAAAATCCCTTCAGGATTACCAATAAATTCAGAGAAATGTATCAATATTATTTAAGGAAGATTTCACAAATTCCCTGGATGTATTTCTTGTTTTTGGTGAGCTCTCCAACAAATGCTCTTGGTTCAAAATTATGATTAACAATATTAAGCCTCATCAAACGATGAACCAATTTGGTTTGTTTGTACAATTGATCACTCTAATGTAAGATTTAAAATGTATACATCGGCTGGATTTTGTAGATCCTGGGTGTATTATAAGCACAGCTCAATATAGCGATATTAATGTTTGTTTTTTAGACAGTGTCTTAAGACATATTGGAAATCCATGATGTAGCAGAGGCTGGCTGTGGTCAGCTTCAATCTCAGTTGTAAGTCTATGCAATTCTCTACAGTCAGTCCAAATAAAACTGAAGGGTCTGTGTCTGTTTATGACTGTTGAACATACATGCCTTTATTCTGACCTTTACCACGCCAAAACAAAATGCAAGAACACAGACAAGATAGGTCTATATATTTTAATAGCAATTGTCTACTCAGCCTATTCAACATACCAGACAGTCCAGCCCAGGATTACTGTTTATACATATGATGATACTTTGACAAGGTCTCTCAAAAATAAAATACTAAGTAGGTATGGCAGTGTAATTACAGTAACGTGCCTGTAATGTATTGTACAACATTTAATGTAATTAAAACACTGTAGCTCTTACTTTTCACTGCCTCATTATATTACAGTATCTATATATCCACTCATACTGACCCACCCACACACAGACACACAATGTTGTCAATAATGCACTTGGCAATTAAAACTTCATCACACACATGTGCCATCCATAAAATGTGTTGTAGTATGTTCCGTGTCACTTGCGTCATAGTGGAAACAGGAAAGCAAGGTTATCTGTGTTTATTCAGATGGCCTTTTGATCATTAAGGCCCAATGCAGGGTGAATAACAACAGAGATTTATTTTCAACTGGTGTAATTCACTTTAGGGGGAATATTTGACAATGATGAGTTGCAAAATATAGGCAGGCCATTTGATCAAAAGTCACTGGAATAGAGAGCAGAAATGTATTAGGTAAAGACTGGAATACGGTAGGTGTGTGTTTGCCTTAGCTTAGTCATCTTGATTAATGGCACCCTTAACGCCATTATTGCATTAAAATACAATTAGACTGATAGTGTTTGTTATATTCAAGTTCTCACAATGTCAGTTAATATGCAACACATTAAAGTAGCCTATGTTAGATATTTTAGAGCCACAACGTGCAATTGTTATATGCACCTATACTGTAAATCTTCTGATATTCATATTTGCACAAAGGGCGCCAATAATTGCAGTTGCTCATGATGATTGGCTCAAAATCAGACGACTCAACTTAATTTCCCATATCTCGGATTTTCACTCGATCCACGCTTCTGTAGTCTATTGTAATCTCAGGATGGGATGTGTGTGTGTGTGTGTGTGTGTGTGTGTGTGTGTGTGTGTGTGTGTGTGTGTGTGTGTGTGTGTGTGTGTGTGTATCGTTTTGTATTTACATGCAGGCATTGTGCATGTGCATATCTGTGTATGTGCTATATGTCTATGTAAGTGTGAATATGTCTATGTGTGTGTCCTTTCTCCGTGAGTAAGGATTAGATTCAGTCTGGGTAGATGAGGAAGCCGGAAAAGGTGCTGTACTTGTTTGTGTTCCCTCCGTGGACCTTCCCTCCATCCAGCTGCACACACACCTCATCACCCACGTCCAAATGCAGGATCACACTGTTGGAGGCGTAGTCGTAGTTCTGATCAGCGTCCTGAGCAATGGCGCTGGCTCTTACCTGTCACCCACAGAGGATATACGCATTGACAATTAGAACATGGACGAAACTGAACAAACACTTGCAAATGTCACTTACTTAACAGCTCTAGCAACTCAGCAGCTCATTTAAACTACCATATCTCATTCCTTTATCACCTTTTTTTTTAGAGTGGGTGATGATCAATTATTAACATCCTTTAAATGAGACACGTGTGAGTATGATATCACCTCCGCATTCATGCTGGATAAACAGATGGATGGGGCTGTGACCTGTGACCCTAAAGGTGGACTGAAAACACAGCTACTCTGCCTGTTATTGATCAACTGGAGCTGGGGCTCAGGGCAAAGGACCAAGGAAGAGATCTGTTTGGTTTGTGGAGATAAGCAGACTCGCTGGGGACAACAGGTTGTCTTTGGGGAAACTAGCTCAGCTGAGAAACAGCATCACTATCCGTACTAGCTATTGACCTGTTGCTTATGATCCTGGCCCAGCTCAATGTGAATGATATTGACTGGCTTGGCCGAAGTCAGACAGTTTCACATTTGCATGCTGTGTGTGAGTTTGGTCTTATTGACCCTGCAGCAGTAGATCTTAACTTGTTTGTTAACACATTTTATTCGGTTTACTCATTGTAGACATTTAAATACACATGTCTAGATTGAGTTACAGATGTAGCGGAACCAGTATTTGTCTATTTAATATTGTACTTTTAATCTTATAAGCAACATACTAAGCATATATCACTGCATTATTTTTGAGGTACAATGTTACATGTCCGGGTCTTAAAGTAAATACTATGTGTATATGGTATATGCAATATACAGTTTCTCGAAGCCCTTCATGTATAGTATGAGTTTTATAGATAGATAGATAGATAGATAGATAGATAGATAGATAGATAGATAGATAGATAATCATACACTAGGTTGCATTCCTAAAAACCTCCTAAGTAGGATGTATCAATAATTCTGGTGCAGCAGCTCCAATCATCAGACATATGTCAGCCATCAGTGGCCTTGTGTCTGGCTCAGTGTCCATCTACAGTGGGAGCACTCAATCTGTGTCAGGAGCCAGACAAGCCACGCACATCTCGATGACAGCCCCAGAATATGATCTGCAACTCAACTACCATCATGTCATTCCCATCACTGGGGCCTCTTTTTCCCCAATGAGCATGCATCAATTTGAAAACAGTCAATCACTAAGTAACAGAGGCTGAATTACTGTAACGTAAAAAAATATGCTTTTTTCCCTGTGCTACCTATGCATTTTGCACTAATCTGAGCCACAGTGTTCACCATTTATCAACACTGGAGTTCATTTTCCTGGACACTATGTGTAGGTTTCTTTAAATTAAATGCAGGTCATGGATGTCGCATCCAACATACAGCATGTTGGTGTCCAGTGGTTGAGCATGTCCCTGTCCAGTCTTAACCAGGTTGATTAAGGAAGCAGAGAAGTCAATCTCCTGAGGCATTACAGCTGTTACACTACTACAACAGTCTTTTTCATTAGATTTCAGATTCTGTACCTTAAGTTTTATTTCTCACTGCAGAGCTATTCAGCTTTCCTCTTTTTACATGTAGGATAACTTTGCACTGTAGCCACATTATGTAGGAAAGGTTAAAAAAAAATAGAGAAAAAAAAAACATTGCCTCAGTGGGAAAAACAATGAGGAAGTAAAAGTCAGATACAGTAACACCCGTTTCTCAGTCTGTCTAGATAAACTGTCTGGGATGTGGAGAAATAAAAGACATGCCTGTTCAGACAACCACAAACCTGTATGTTATTAAAATCATGTATATAATTCACTTATATACTGTAGTCTAAGGTATGGTAATGTAGGCTTAATATTGTAAATGCTGTATATGCTCATTGCATCCCTGTATCCTAAAAAATATATTTATGTGCGATTAAATTGCTGCATAAAATGAGTTTTGAAAACAGTGAAGTGAAATAATGTTGATTTAAACTACAAAATCATTAAGTTCAGGGTGCCAGTGATAATGTGACTGAGAGCAACAAAATGGTTAGAAACGACAAATAAATCCGGTAACTGAATTGTTTTATCACTTCATGAAAATACGGTGCAGATGGAGAGATAAAAATACTGTTATGTAATCTGACATCCTTTATATTTATGTCTGTTTATGCCATTCTTGCTCCATCCATGTTCTTCAAAGGAAAATCAAAATTCATAAGAGAAAAAAATATGTTCTCTTACAACAGTAGCAGGCAACATTGAGCATTTAGAAAAATCAAATTCATTTGTTATATAATCAGAACATACCTTTTTTATTACTATTTTTTTCTTTTGTCACCCAGACTGCCCAATTAGTATAATTAAACACTGAACATAATCTACTCTTTCTTAGGCCCCCATAAGACCACCTCTCAAATAACGATGCCAATCCCTTATCATCTATAAAGGTTATATTGTTGTTTTGCTTGACGTGTGTAGTGACAGCCAATATCACATTTGCATCATCGGCTGCAGCTGACAGCGACACTGTTGTTGTGACATCCTATCGACGCAAGGCATATGTCATCCTGCTCATTATTTTGGCCAAACAGTGCAACGGAGGGAGATGTAGGTAGGGAGATCTTTCCCCCCTCAGGCCTTCTCAGATTCTCATGACTTAATGCAGGAAAGTGCGGTTGAATACTTTACAACAGAATAATATGAAGCACTCAGTGTAGAGATAATTTTGCCAATATATGTTATATGAATTGGTGCTTCAGCTGATGTTCCTGTGTGCAAAGGTATAATGCAAGCCATCCATTAATGCAGATGCCAGACAGAGAGGTATGAGGGAGCTGTGGCGGGATTAGGACAGGAAGCCGACAGAGGAGATGGATACGGCTGGAGGACACAGGCTGATCCATGTGAACCAGGCAGCACACTGTGCTGATCCTGGAGCTGGAAGGGTTGTGAGCCGTGAGGAAAGGGCCCCCAGGGTTTGCCCGTGGCGGTCTCTGTCTCCGTCTAGCCCTTTCATTATAGGGCCTCCAGTAAACATGCCTGGGAACAGAGGGGGCCACAGGCGTGGAGAAAGGAGTAAGGAGGGGTGGTGACGGTGTGGGGAGCAGCTGCAGTGTCATTTACAAGTAGTGCTGCAGCGCTGAAGACAGACAAGGATAGACAAAAAGAAGAGAGAGAGAAAAAAACAAGGGCCAGGGGGTTGAGGAAAGGAGAGGGAGGGGACCTGATCAAGCGAGGCTATTTTGTTAGACCGGTGAGATGTGGGGGTATATGAGGTCTTGTTTTTATCTGTGGGTCTGTGCTCCACTGGTAATAAAACTGACAGGATTCATTCACTGTGATATACTGACCTCTTAGAGCAGAGACAATAGAAAAGTAGCTGTTAAACTTACCTAAGGGACTCCACGGTTGGGGGCGGGTGGAGGGTTGTTGTGGAAATAGAATATTTATTAAATAGGTTTTCCCTCTCCTTTGGGAGCCTGGGGATTACATGGCGACAAGCAACAGCAGCATTGAACCGTGCCTTAGATTGCTATTACCTGCCATTCAGTATTACAGTCTGTGGTCTGCTACACTATAATGGTCAAACCTGTGCACAGTATGAAAGGGATTTACTTATTTCAATTATGTGTTTCATCAGAGGCACATTTTGAGATTTTATTTAGATTTCTTTCTGAATGAAGAGACATATGGCTTGTCTTCATATAACTAATTCTGCTATGTATCTAACGCTTTCTGGCCCCTAGCTCCGAGGCTAATTATATTTCACCTGTAGCATAGCTATGTCTCTGCACTGGGGAAGTTAATACAGGTACTGGTCATTACAGCAAGTGATGACATTTTAACACTACCGTGTGAAATTACTTGACCTTTAACTGAGCTATGAAAAGGGCCTATATGACAGGTGAAAAAACAAGGGAGAGATTAAATGGGAGCCACACCAGTATCTATTTGTCGACATTGTATTAAGAATATTTAATATAGATATACAGTGGTGAACTATGGGAATATATATGAGTATAGGTGAACAGCTCACATACTAGTTAATGAGGGGGAAGGGAGAAGGCCTTTACAGCATAAAGCATGCCAACATTAGCATAGACTGTCTAAATAACATTTGGTTCCAAGCTGGAATATTAAGTAGCAGACAACTCATGTATCCTTGTGCAAAACTCAAACTACAGTCTGCATTACCAAAAGTCACCTGAACTAAACAGTTCACATCTCCTGCAAAACTCATTCCAAGCAACACAACTCTTAACACATGTCTCAAAACAGGCTCAGTGCAGCCAAACACTATGAACAATCCTCACTGAGATAACACACACTGTCACTCAGAACACACTCAGAGTAAAAACACTAGCGTCAAACACCAATACAGAAATTACAAACTTTCTCATCTTTACAGTTTGAACAGTTTGAGTGACTTCACACTACTCAATAGTTTCTTTAAAGAAAAGATATAGATTGTATGTAATATACAAACTTTTATGTAAGGTAAACAAGAAGGAATGGAAATCAGCAGTTTGCTTCAATATAGTATTTTGTCTCTAGTAATTTATGGAATTACTGGAAAAAACTAAAGGTACATATGGGTAACAAAGAATACCTCCATTACTTTCTGAAAAACAGTAAGAAGGCAGTTTTACTATAGTAAAGATATAGTGTTTTTCAATTTTTTTCATAGCTGTGTATGTAACCTCAGACATCTTACCTGGACATATTGCTATCTTTGCTCTTTTACCTGTTTCTCTCAAACGGTACAGTGTATAATTGTTTCATTCTTTTTGGTGTTTGTATACAAAAAAAGGCTTTCTGAGCTTTCTCTATATAAATACCATATGTTCACTAACTAGTCTAAAACAAGACACCTGCTTAGGCTTTCAGCTAAAATTGTAATTGCAAATCAGCAGTATTTGATAGGCACCAGGCTGAATCTATTCTGTTTTGAATGTGTGTTGAATCATGTGTGAGTTTTGACAGCAGTGTGTTAGCATTTGAACAAAGTGCTGTAAATCCACAGTGTTGTGTATTTTGTGGTTAAAGTGATGGGATAAGTGTGTAGAGTTTTGAAAAATGTGTATGTGTATGAAAAACAAACTAGAGTTTGGTCCACATGAACTGCTGCTGTGCCGACTGTAATTTGAGTTTTGCACATGTGGCTTCAGTTGTGCCCACTGTCGTTTAACAATTGAAAAAAAACTGTAAGTATCATTAAGGATATTATATGGATACATCATCTTCCCAAACTGCGTTATCAAATTTGGCAATGTGTGGCTTCTGGTTCCTAACTGTGCATTTAACATTTAACAGTGGGTGAATGGGGTGTAACAGTGTTGAGCAAACAATCCACATCATATGTTGCAATTGTAGTCAATTACCGTTGCATTACAAACATGGAAGCAACTGAAGTGTGACCCCCATCAGTCACAAATCCCCTGGCCATGAAACCCTGTCATGCTGCAATGATTTGTGAAAGTTAGATTGAGGTGTGAGCAAGTAGGCTTTACAGAGTGGGGATTTAGTGAATGTAATAGGTATCGGATCTATAGGAATCATGAAAGCCCCTGCCACACAGTCAGCACACCCTTCTTAGACCACACTCATGTAACACGACACAAGTGCAGCAGCCAATGCAGTGTGCCTATTTTAACATCATTAGCAAAGATTCAGGAGTCATCAACAGTTCCCAGAGAAAATATATTGGTATCTAGAATTAATTAATTGACTCCCTATCTGCAATTGGTGCATAAACACAGTTTGTAAACCAATTTTCTCTCTTTCTCTGGCCGACCTTGATCACTTGTCATGCCGAGACGTGTTGAGTGGGTGTCCATTGGTCATCGTGCCTGATCTCATCCTGGCCTTCACCACCAGCCTCCCTGATGCCTCGTCTACCAGCCCACTGTCTCCACACCTCTATTAAGTCATCTATCTTCCTCTGCTCCACCCCTGATCTTCCCATCAACTCACTTGTCTTGTTTTGCTTCCCCTTTCACGTCTCAAAATGGACGTCTCGGCATGTCTATGTCATGTCGATTCTCTTGTTTTTTCATTCATTCTTGCTGAATCTGTCCGAGTCGTGAATCTGTTGGACTGGCTGCCTAATAAACTCAAAGTTACAAATGACCTTATCTGTCTTTTAAGGTGTAAAAGTTACAACACAAGTGGGAAAGGAAGGTAGCAAATTTGTGGCTTCGGCAATCCTTTTTTTCTTTTCTTTTTTTTTTTTTTGGGTGGGGGGGGATTAAAACAAACCCAGTGGGCAGATAAAATATCCAATAAAGCCTCAGCACCTACGGCTATGGTAAAACAGGCCGTTTGATTCAACAGTCAGGAATGCAACCTGTCAGACATACTGCCCATTTAGTAAACCAGAGGCACTGACTGACAGGCAGAGTATACCTTTGCCTCAGGGCTTCAAAAACTCATGATCAGACATTCTGCAGCACTTCATATACACTCCATTTCCCTCTACCAGCTGCTCTGTTTGGGTAGATCTTTGTTAGATGAGTGCTCTATTTAACAGAACTGTTTAAGGAGGCCACTTGATGGGTGTCAGATGGACCTGGGTGAGGTTAAATGATTGAGTTGAGTGAAAAGATAATTGATGGAGAATCAATGTTGGAGAGGGGTTCGGAGAGGAAAGCATAGTGTTCAGGGGATCTAATCTAAGATGTATAAATTATTTAGCAGGCTAAGATGACTTGAATGACAATATAGGCCATAGGAGGCCTTAAACACATATTCACCTTTGTAGCAAATACACAATCTAACAATAATTAACAAGGAATGATTTTAAACATTTAGTTTTACATCTCAACAAATCTCTATCAAGGTCCAAATGATCTATAAATCAACCTTATTTACAACTATGGATTTAAACCACACAGTATGTATGAGCCTACATAAGCCTGTGTGTACTTGTTTGAACAGTCCTTGGTGCACTACATGTCCAGAGTGTGAGGTCTGAGCAGTATTTACATTTCAAGTCCTTGATGAATGAATGAATGTAAAAAGCAACTTGAAGAATGTTTCCTGAATTTGGAGTCCTCTGATGAAATCCCTGTGATTTATTCCCACCTCTCCTCTCCTCTTCCCCCCATCAGCCCCTCTGTCTTTAATTAGTGTCTGGGGAATGAGGGAGGGGATGAGTGGACTGTCAATTTTACATTCATTATTTATTTAGCTGAAGTGTAAACTGACTGGTCCACATACTGACAGACATTTCTCCTGTGCTCTTTTGCACTTCTGTTTAGGAGATAATCAAGCTCTGTGTATGATACTTACTAATTAGACTGTTTCTTTTGGCGGCAGCTGCATTCTGCCACTTGTCATTTAGCCACAGTACATGTGAGAATGCAAATATCTGTAGCTGTGAATTTAGACTGTATAGCATGAATTCCCCTTAATGAGGAGAACATTTGCTATTTCATTCTTTGGCTGTCATGTTGCCACCTGATAAGTGGAATGTGCTCTGAATCTGAAGAGCTCAATATTACTGAGGTGAATACAAGTCAATGGTAACACAGGATGGTCAACAGTGAAAAAAAAAATCAGTCGGTCGTGTGTGTGCATACATACAAACACATACATGCAGACCCTCTATTTTACCTTCATGCATGCACATACTCACACATAATTCACACACAATACACACACAACACACACACACACACACACACACACACACACACACACACACACACACACACATATTTACTAACCAGTCCGTTCTTTTTCAGGTCCGCCCACATGCTGGTCCCATCACCACCTCTCATTAGAACATGGTAGGTGAAGAAGTAGATGCCAGGCAGAGGACAGGTGAACTTGCCAGTGCTGGGCTCATAGTAGTTACCTACATTGGTCACCACATCATCAAACTTTAGTATTTCACTCCCCTCATGCTGCTTGCGTAGCCCTGCGTAAAAGGCAATTTTGGGAGTGTAGAGTGAGGGAGAATAACCACTCGGACCTGGACCTGGGGGTCCCTGTGGGCCTGGTTTGCCTGGCTCTCCAGGGGGTCCACGTGCTCCTTGAGGGCCAGGGATCCCTGGAGGCCCACGCAGCCCAGACTTTAGCTTCTTCCCAGAGTAATCCTGGGGCGGTGGGGACACATCTGTCAGCTCCTGGCCAGGCTGAGACGTAGCATAAGGGTCGCATACCATCCTGCAGCTTCCAAGCATTTCATAATGGCTCCCTGCATTTCCGGTGTTCCCCCCCTTGGTTGTGTGGACCAGCAGGGGAATGGCCACCAACAGTATTAGAACCATGGCCACACCTACAGCAGCTCCAATGACGCGTTTCCTGCGGCTTAGCCGTGAAGCGGCCAGCGTCAGGAAGTCCTCTTCCCCCTTGGCTGGAATAGTGCCGGCCAGGATTAAGCCTCTCAGAGAACCAGTATAAAAATGTGAAGAAGGATGTGGATGAGGAGTGGGGAGGAAACAGTGTATCACTTGGCGAAGTATGAGAGAGAGAACGCAAAATGGAAGACAGCCAGGAGGGAAACAAGCGGATGAGAGGATCCTTGAGAAATGATAAAGCGACCAGAAGGACGATATTTAAAAGCCTGTCGGTATGGTTAAAAAGACAAAAACTTTACACACCACAGTGTTTAAGGAAATAAACACAACAATCTAGATGGCTCAGATTTGTGGTGACACACTACAAAAAAAACACAATTTATCTGATGAAGTCTGGTTCACCTTTATTTGACTTCACCTGTTGTCCTCTTCAGTTTATTTTTCAGCTTCAGACAGGCACCATGACTGGCACTGAGAGGGTTGTTGTGGAAGTGAAGCTTATTAAAAGTATACTGAAACCAGGGCTGGTGCCATATTTAGCTCATTAAGGAGGGAGTGGAGGTATTGTTTGTTTTGCTGGATGAAGTATGATTTACAGTTTTTTCAGAAAAATCTTCTTTCAATCCCCCCCCTTCCAAAGCACAGGATTTCACTTCATGTGGATGTCTCACTTAATGCCATGACTGTAAGTGACAAAAGTTCATCACAGATCTTTTCCTGACACAATCATTTTATGACCCTGCACTTATATCTTGTTTCCACTGTCCAAGTTAAAAAGGTGACGTTTTCAGGCAAGCAATAACACTTTTGATAGATTCCTCCTCTGACTATATCTGCATCTGAAAAGAATAGCAAAAAGAGCAAAAACACTCAATAGTGATTTGTCCTTATTTACCACTGTTATGACATTTAACTGTAACATGATTGCATTAATTCAAAGAATGTAAATTATATATAAAGATACATATAAATATCAAAACTACATGTTTTAAATAAAAGATGGTACAATGATTTCTAGAAATAAGCAAAATAATCATTTTATTTTGTTTTATTGTATTTTTTTTTATACATGTAAATCACATGAAACGCCTGATTGTATCTACAATGCGCCATGAACATGTGCTGAGTGAATTAGAAATAGTTAAAAGAAACCGAAAAAAAGACAAAGAAAAACTCACCATCTGCCCTTTATGATCCAAAAAATATTTTTGGTGGGTAAAATTCTCTGTGCATCTGTGCAGTCCGCGTCCCACCAAAATGACTAAAGGACTTTAGACCGCTGGAGTGTCGGATGAAGAGCCGGAGAGCCGAGGGGTGCGCAGGAGATGCCAGGAAAGTGATGAGAGTTTCTTAATCAGCGCTTAATCCCCTCTTTTCTTTCCAGGTAAAAATGGAGTTTAAATGCCGCTAACTTGGTAGAGAATGAAGCTCAGAAAATGAATGTCAGAACACTTTTTGATGCAATTCCAAATGAAGGACGCACGGCAACCTGACGCTCCTATCCAGAGTGGTTGTGACTGTATCGCTTATTGCAGTGTTCGGTCCATGGGCAGTCCTCGTCGACACCTGTTAGATCTCTCTCTCTCTCTCTCTCTCTCTCTCTCTCTCTCTCTCTCTCTCTCTCTCTCTCTCTCTCTCTCTCTCTCTCTCTCTCCATTACATGATTACCAGCATTTTTTGCTCCCCTGTGTCTAACAAAAAAACTGTAGTCCACAGTCAAATGTATGGATATTGATTTATTGGCAACCTATAGTAAGGCCTAACATACACTCCTGATTTTATTTTATTTTTTATTATCATTATTTGTGTGTCTAAATCAAATATGTATTTCAATGTAAACTGATAGAAATGCAGACTAGACTCACACCTGTCTCTTGTTAGCCTGACATTCACCTGTTGTTAGAGGCAAACTCTTGGCAGACAAAATGTTTGATAAAGTGTTGCAAAACGAAGGCAGAGGTTTTCATCTTCTGTGTGCTGGGGAAGGGAGGACAGAGGACGGTGACTAAGTAAAAGATACCTCAGCATGATGTGTGAGGAATGGAGAGGAGACACTAAATGTTCCCCAGACCATTTTGTGTGTGACTCGCATCCCACAGCTATAAAGCCTCATTAGTGAGACACCCTGCCCCACACATTGTGCGGCTCTTTTTCCTTTACCTAAAACCTTACACACAAACACATGCAATGCCTGCACTCACACACACACACACACACACACACACACACAAAGACATATGCAGGTATACATAGACAAAGAGTGTTTGCACCATTAGTAATAGAAGGACATGTTTTGTATTCTTGTATCAATTTGCAATGGAATATAAAAATGTGATTTTTTGCAGATTTTTATCTTACATTCCTTGGAGTCTTGTGTCACCTGTCTGACGAGCAAATCTGCGAGTTTAAAGCTTAATGACTGAAGCATTGAGAGGAAGGGGAATAGGTCTACATACAGTATTGATGGCACTCTTTTTATCAACCACCACCTCCTCGACCTCACTCTCCTCAGATATGATGACCAGTGTCTGGCCATGTAGGGATCAACCAGCCTGATCCCAGCGGACATGGAGAAGCAGATATTCACAGAGTTTTAAGGTGTTTTTTCAAGGATGGGTTAGATTGAGGTGGAGGGCGTGGAAAGTTTGGGGAGCGATGGCCTGTGATATTTCCATTGGGAAATGTCGGTATAGTTGAGCAGCACAGGGGGGAGTTAAATGCTGTGTAAGTCCCAGTTTGCAGGGTCAGTCAGTCTGGCCCGCTAGAACAGTGCTCAGAGGTCCTAAGCAGCATGAGGCAGATAATCATCGCCAACAGTCAGAGGCAATATGCTCACGATTGGATTTTTAAAGCCTGTTAAAATATTACTGAGGTGATTAATATTGAATTATGTGCATGTCTTTCAGCTGTCTGTCTCCCTCTCTCCCTATTCTCTTCTTGATTTGTTCCCCTTAGTATTCACACTCACCTAAAATTCAACATTATGCATTATGTTGATGAAGTGTGTCTTTTTTTATTCAGTGCAATATTTCTTTATCATGTCACTTGCTCTGACTTCACTCAGACTCATGCGGTCTCCACTGTCACCAAAAGAAAAAGGGCCATAGGAGAATCATTACTGGGCTGTTTGAATAATTAGTTTGTTTAATAATTAATTTCATATATTATGATACACCAAGAATAAATCTCTGTCTTTTGTGCACACGGCTGCATAATTCGAGCTCTAGCTTTTCTCTCTTCTGTGTAAACAAGTAATAGAGGAGCAGGAACTTATTTATGGCTACATTACTCATGTTGTATTTCTCTTCTGCTATGGCTGTTTTTTCTAGTGTCTTACATAGTTTCTTAAAGACTGTAATGGAATAAAATGAATGTATTATTATTATTATTGTGTTAATAATGATGCTGTATTATACCTTAAACTCACTTAGACTGTTTCATGTGTATCTCTACGAGTAGAAAAACATGAGTGCACCAGCATATGGGCAGATAAAAACAGCTGACAGAAGTATCCAGCGAGATGTAGACAGTTAAGGAGGTGGTATTGTAGGTGTTTTTCTAAAATGAGATGTCATGACTGTTTGTTGAAATAACTTGTTACCTGATTGTAACCAATAAGAAAGTTCCAATGTTGCACTTCTGACCACGTCACTATCTATCTGAAATGACTGATTGTAAAAGGAGTACGTTACGCCATTCCTGAGACAGCGGACTGAGTTCCATCACAAATATTAATTCTTCAATTCAGCCATTCACAGAAACTTTTATATAACTCTATACGTTTTTAATTTATAAAATGCATGGTGCAAAACAAATATTTCTTGCAAGCAGAGTAGTAATGGGTAGAACAATCTCAGCTATCTCAGTCAGTGATATACTATAAGTCATATATAATATATAGGTATTTGTGACATATTGTGTTTTGTTTTGAGATAGTGGCACTGTCACACAATCCACACCAGTGCAGGGAGTGTGACCAACACATACTGAGCATCAGCTCTCAGGGATGATGACATATCGTCCTCAAGACGTACATAGCTGCCGGAGGGCCATAACTCCCAGGGGACCACTGCTTACGTCTTCCACAGTTAACACTGACAGGAATCCAGCTTTCAAGCTCCCATTCTTTGCTGTGAGAGATATTACTCTCTTGTAAATCAATTTAGAGGTCATTAGGGATATAAAGAGGTGATTTGGGACAAGTCTAAAACCAGGGAATCTATGAGAACTGTACAGTTGAGCAAAAAGACATTGCTGCATTTACAGTCATGTCTGTACTGTAACATGTATAGGTAGATCACTGATAAATCTGATGTGTGTATTTGGTTTGACCCTTGAAAATAAGGCTGCTGTAGAATATATCATGGAGTAAAAGGAAAAGAAATGGAGGTCTTGCATCACAAAAAATATGTCACATTTCTAGCAAAAATATTTCAAAGATGAATATGAAGTATGTTTATTCAGGCCCACTAGTCCATGCATTACATTGTTCTTGCACCCTGACATAAAATGTATTATGTTCTCCCTACCTTACCTGAGCATTACTGTACAGTAGTTTTTTAAGCAGAGTACAAGGGTGTGGATGTGTCTACATCCCGGTGCTGTGCTTTTTCATTAGGCTCTGATTATGGGGCCTGATGCAGACTGACAGTGTGCAGATTGAGTTGCACAGCCACTCTAATTCTCTCTATTAATAACAACCCTCCACACTGCTGTCCTGAACCACATTTATTAATCACAATTTGTCATCTGTCTGATGGTCCACCCTCTCCTTCTCCCTTTCTCCCACCCTCCCTCTCTTTAGCTGTGTTCTCCTCCTCCTCCCTCCCTCCCAGCAGGGCCAGTTATCCTCTGCACCTTCCCACCTCCTCCCACCCCTCACCCCAGCTCTGTTCGCCTTCAGCTCAGAGACATGGTCCAGCATACAGAAGGATGTTCTCACTCTCCTCCCTCACACACACTTCTCCTGCTCATTCACTTTAACTGCACTCTGGAAGGAGTCTGATTAATCAAAAGCTCTCCAGCTTTAATTGGCCAAATAACAGTAAACAACTTGGGTTGTAGACTGTTTTGGTTAACAATCTACTGAAGATTTATTATAATAAATGATAATGAAACAAACCTTGATTTGCAATTACAGAACAGTTATGCTCTTGCAGCATGACTAAACCTTGTACAGTGTAATGCATCATTATAGATATGTCCAACCACACACTGAGATAGCATGCAAATGCCTTTTGGAACACATTGATTCTTTTTTTTTGCATTAATCCTATCTGGAATTTTTATGTACACAAAATGCTGGCATTTAATCAATAAGTATGCTTGGATATGTACAATGTATTATTGGTAAGAAAATATTCCCATACCTAAAATCACATTTCTGCTCATGTCTCAGTCAAATGGCCCTTGACCCCACTCAGAAAGATGATTTATGAGTCAGCTAGTCCCCTAGGTCCTGCTCTGCCACTCCAATCTGCGTTTTTGCTCATTATATTGACACTTTTAGGATATTCATTTATCCTAAACTGCAATTTCACCACACAGCAAACCTGTGAACTTTTCTTCTTCAGGAGTTGAGTCTGATTGTTCACTGCTCAGCCACACACTAAAAAGCAATGCTTTCTTACCACCAACCCTCCCATAACCCAAAGCCCCCATCATACAGAACCAGGGTCCCTCTAATGTTTCCTTTCAGCAGAACGGGCGTTTGGGGGAAACAGAGGCGATTTTCATGTGCAAATGTCAGTCAGTCTGCTCCAAGCAATCACAGGCCCGTCTACTCCAGAGATCAGGGCTTGAGACACAGCCTGAATAATTTAGCAGCTCTGTGCCACCGTGCTTTAGGGTCGCAACCTTCTAAAGTGATGACAGAAAGACGTTGGCTGACTTCCCCTCCCATTCACTCCCATTACCACTTATTTACCGTTCCTGATTCCAGGCAGACAAAGCAGAAGGCCACACTGGGGAAGAAAAATCGTCGCTGCTTTATAAACTGCGTCAGAAAGCAGAGCACAACCAAACAATGACATTTTCGGAGCATCCCCAAGTTGGTGACGATCCCCTCCTGTGCCACACTGTGAAATAAACACACAGCGCACACATGATCACCCAAGCCAGCAGTCACAGACAAAAGAGATGATGGACACGCACACAGAGAAAAGGTCGAGAAGTGACACACAACAGTGACAGTTGTCAGAGCGAAAACCCTACCGAAGTATGAAAGGTGTGGATTAAGATTCATATAGTGATGGAAAAAAACATCCAAATCTTCTATTTCAGGGGAGGTAAGATTACAGTGATTTTCAAGGTATGACAACAAAAAGCACGGAGACGTAAAGGACAGAGTAAAAGAAATTGATCCGTCCTTCAGTACAGACACACTCTACATTTCTATCATTCAGAGGGAGACAGACAGCGCTTGGTCTGACAAGGGTGGTCATCACTCGTCTGCACTGGGGCTTTGACAGCAACATGACGAGGATGAATGGACTGGCCAGCTATCCCAACCAAGACACATGCTGTTGGGGAAAATGATACATTTATCTGCCTCATAATCTCTTTCAGCCATGATCAAGTCCTTTAGTTCCTGTGTTCAATTATCTTTCAGTTCTTTCACACATGTATTTTTTGGCCAGGCATCATGCAATTAATAACTTATATTTCCAATGTCACCAATATATAACATTTACCCCCATTTCTGTAATATATTTCCATCCTGCAGAATTCATAACCACTGACAAAATTGGCATTGATCTGTGGTCTTATCTCTTTATTAAATAGGTGGAAATTCAAGACACAGAAACACAAAAACTGCATTGGCTGATTCAGAGTCTCCACAGTACATGAGGATATTATTGGAATGTAAGGAAGCAGTGAATTGTATATTAGTGATGCAGTGGGACGTTCCCATGGAGATGTCAATTGTGAAAGCCTCTTAGTCCAGCCGATGAGATGCCGGATCACTAAGAAACACTGGGAGGAATGAACAATACGTCCCTCTTTTCCCTCCACCCGTCCTTTTAACCTGTCGTCATGCACTGCAGCAATACAGTCAGATGAGTCAAACCTGGTTTGCTCAAACTGCATTTATGAAGAGTGTCAATGAGCATGAGGTTTGACCTTGTTTCATGGGAATGCATTACAAGGGCAGGCAGAGGGGAAGGGAAGACACGAGCGATCCCTCTGAATTATTGAGAGTGATTATTTGGTGACTTATGGTTGGTGGCTGTCAGGTACAGCATGATAAATTGTGCCAAGCAAGAATTACACTTTCTCATTTCTCCACTGTCTATTTGTCTGCCTTTCTCCGCCTGACCACCCCTTCTCTTCCATACACTCATCCCTCTACCTCCTCTTGTCCTTGTACTAGTAAGTTATCAGACTGACTTTTGGGGCAGCATGGATGTAGTCTAGTTTTCTTTTCACTTACAACTGAAGCATTTGGCTGACAATCTCATCCAGAGTAAAATTCCTTTACTG
This sequence comes from Sander lucioperca, assembly GCF_008315115.2. Lineage (NCBI taxonomy): Eukaryota > Metazoa > Chordata > Actinopteri > Perciformes > Percidae > Sander > Sander lucioperca. The sequence continues at coordinate 38,087,444 of NC_050184.1, forward strand.
CCATCATTACAATGAAAGCAAGACTTAGGATCAATGTGCCCTGACAGTACTGTCTAACTTGAAGAGCCAAGATACTGTGGGAGTCTGTTAGGGGGAAACACGATAAGCTAAGTAGTGAGAGACAAAAAAGAGATAAAGGCAGTTATTTGCACTGAAAAATGATTCAGTGGGGATATTACGATGTTTAAAAAAACATGAGTTTTCAGTAAATGATGGACGACAGGGTGTAACTGCTTTTTAGACCAGAGAGGGAAGGTCATTTCACCTTTTGGGACCCAGCAAGGAGAAGAGTGGTGGCAATGTGGAAAAATGGCCACGGAAAGCAGAGCTAAATGGCTGTACATAGCCCAGATGGCCTTGGGATACAGGAGTGTGATCTTTAAACCAGCACTAGGTTTTTAATTTAACTACAAACAGCCTGCGGCAGCCAGTGAACACACTGCAAGAGGAAGCGGACAAGGGTGATTTGGTGAGGATGAAAATGAGGCAACAGCATCATTCTGAAAGAGCTGGAAGAAGTGTTCTGTAGGGAGTTGGAGGAGGGAGTTGCAAGAGAAATGATTAAAGCTTGACCATGGAGCTGGGTTGCTGGGTTGAGTTCCTGGTCTGAGCTGCACTGAGTGCACATTATAGGTGGAGTTGACTTAGGGAAAAGATAAACTGATGGATGAATAGTGGAGACACGGCAGAGGGACCATCTTGACTTTGGTTGAGCGCATTAAAGCTGAGAACTCCTCTCTCTGTAAATAATAATCTCCTAAAACCATGAAGTTTGGGGTTCTTCAAGACTTTTCATGGTGTGTGTTATCCTCTTGCTTCTCATTGAGTGGCTTTGTTTTTCTTTTTACTGTGCACATACCAGGAGGCCCATTCCCCTATTTCTAATTGACATTCCCTGTTGCATAATGTTTCTAACTGACTGATCAGGTATCAGAGATGGAGTTCTTTGTATAAATGCAGTCTGAATAATTCATACAGGGCTGTCAGAGAGAGAGAGAGAGAGAGAGAAGGGGCATTTTGGAAATCAGCTCGCTAGGCCCCTGACCATGAATAATTGATCTGAACTGATTAAAATTTGCCGTGATTACCCCTTACCTCCCCAACAGATAAAACGCCACACCTGTGTTTGCTGTCGCTTTACTTATTCTCCTCTTTCTTTTCTTCCTCTCACCCAGACATGTTTCAATTAACCACATGCGGTCACACTGCATGTGCGATGGAATGTAATACACGTCAAATACCTTTGCTGTTTCATATTGTCAGTTGGATTTCCAGCAACAAGCTAAATTTCCTCTCTTCCAAGTGCATTAATAGACATGCTCAAGCTAAATACAGCTCATTAAACACTGTTTGTATTCAGAAAACAGTATTGTGCTACTGTTCTCCAAATCCCTGATGAAAAATACAATTAAGCTATGCTCTTACTGCTATTCCAAATATTAAACCTTGATTAGCTGCTGTTGAAGTGCCGAAAAACACACTTCTGCTCCTCCTCTCCCCTCAGGCAGTGGATCTGTTTCAAAACACAACTATAATTGCAACAGGCCTACTGTCTGACATGCTGTAACACATAAAGATAGTGTGCTCCCAGAGGAGCCACCTTGATCAACTTGTCTCTACTCGCTGCACATCAGATAACACACATGCATGCAGACACACAGCAGGCTCACTCTGCATTGGGATCGCTTCTCACTTCTCTTAACCTTCAATGTCCAACTAAAGATGGCACTTTGATCTGTGTTCCAGAGAAGAAAGAACCGTGTGACAGAGAGCGACGTGAAGGAGGAGAGAGGCAGGGAGCGAGAGGAAGTGTGGGAGAGTGACAGCTAATGACAGTAGCTACAAGCTGTGACCTTTAGCGCGATCACACAAGCATGACGAACCAGGCTTAGGGTGAAAGAGAAACGGGGTACTTTGAAGGAGGATGTTAAGGACAACAAAGCTTTGTGTGTTTGTTGTTTAGCAGTCATGATGCAGTAGTGATAATGAAGATTATAGGTACACATGTAATCAATAACATAACTGTCATTTTTGTCAGAGAACAATGCTTAACTGTGTAATTGCAGTTAAAGATGAAATGCTCACTCAGACAGGTCAACTGAGTGGGCGAGCAGTAACATTATTTACCTTTTTAACTTTTTTTTTTATCCAGGGAAGGGCAAATGTGCGCACATGCTTTGCTTCACATTACCGGTAATATAGGCTACTATTCACACAACTTTTTTTCTGTTTGCCACTTAGCTGCTTGGGAATTGTGTGCCTTGCAGAGGTTTGTCATTCACTTTTACTACCTATATTACATTTTTCCCTGTGGTCTGAGGATTCGAACCAGAAACCTTGCATCTACCAAGAACTTTACGAGTGGTTTAGCATTACACCCACAACCTGTGAATTGCATGTAGCTTAGTTTACAATATTGCTGACTATTTTCTAAAGGTTGTTTTGAAATGATTTCCAACTTTTCAGGCAACCATTGTTTTCATAAATACCATTGTTTTATGAAAATATCAATGTGGTGAAGCTTGAGCTTTGCATGATATAGGAAATCTATTACTGTAGATCATTTGTCACTTTCCTTTTTGTCAGAGGGATTGTTTGTATAGTTGCATTTGCATGCAAGTAATAGTGGCTCTGTGCAGCATGCTATCACGCTCACAATGACCATGTTTCCCATTTTAGTTTAGTGTGTTGGCATGCTAACATTTACTAATTAGCACTAAACACAAAGTATGGTTGAAGCTGATGGACATTTTGTAGGCATATAGTAATAAATCACAGTATTGGGTCAACCAACATTTGTTTGTTGGGAGTCAGCTGAGAAGCAAGCTTTTGAAAAAGGACATGACCAAATTTACATTTTCCTTTACACAGCATCCATGTTTGCTTCTCATTTGCTCCATAAATAAGATTTTCTGACACCAACTTTTAGATCTCAAGTGCATGTTGAATGCACATACAGGGAGGAGCTTTCGAGCTGGTTCCATCCGCATGTGAAGATCATTTTTTTTAACTTTGAGAATGCACAGCGAGGCCAGATCAGCATGAAGTCCATTCAAATGAAAACACTGTGGACAACTCTTCTCCAGCACACCAAGCTTTTTCCGCCTAATGTGTCTTTCATCAGAGTAACTAAAAAGGTAACAAGGTGCTCTTTTTGACAAAAGATGCAACGAAGTTTGGAGTTATTGCAAGTTGATTTTTCATTCTTTACTGAAATAAATGAAACCAAATGGCAACCTTTAAGGTAGGAAATCAATTTGAAAATGGTCAGCATTGATGTACATTATTCAATTTTCAGTTAATGGGCTGAAACACTGATGCTCACAAAAACTATTGAGCACATACAAAGAATTAATATCTTAGCCTCCATCAAGAATGGAATGGAATTGCACTAATTGTTTCATTACAGCGCCCTCCCTGATCCTCAAGTCCAGTCTGAAAATAGGTGGTCCATTCAGTAGACCCATCGATCTACAGGTTTAAAAAAAAAAAACGTCGGAGGGAGGGGAGAGGAAAGGGAGGTGCACGGGGAGGATGTGTCCAGTTCAGGTCCCTAGTGGAGGTTTTCAAGTGGCTGGGCGCTCTGTCTGTCCTGTCAGCCCTGAGCAAACACCCCATCCTAAAAAGGAGGAATGGAAGAAAACTCCCAGCTAGCATCACACACGGCTGGCCAGGGCCTCACTAGCAGTCCACTTGTCTGCTCTCCCCTCCGCAGAGCCTTCACAGGAGATGGGAGGAATACTAAGAGAGCAGGCATAGATTTTCTGCTGGGGGGTGGAGGAAGCGAGGGAAGGCTGTTGGAGGGTGGTGGAGTTGACTGCCCACATCAAACTCCCCTCCTTTTCTCTCAACCCTCTCCCTTTCTCCTCCTCTTCTTCTCATCTGCCTGGCTCTGGAGGGACCCTCTGTTTGTCAGCCAGGCAGTGGAGCGTCTCCCTCTAACCCCACCTCCTTTTGGTTTTCTGTCTTTTCTCCTTTCTTTCTCAGTTTCTCTCTCTTTCTCTATATCTAAACCTCCACCTCCCTCCTCTGCTTCCCTTGTCTTTTTACAATCCCCGTTTCTTGCTTTCCTCAGGTCTGTTAAATGGCCTGTTCACTCCTCTTTTAAGGGAGAACCTATTAATAAAGTCAATAAAGTCCAGAGACAAAGTGAGATACCATAGAAGGCATTCAACATGGTGTGGTAGCTTTGCTCGCAATGCAAAGCAGTGGGAGAGATGATGGGAATTTTATTGGTGCAAAGAAATTCTTTGAATTAGGTTGGTAAAAAATGCACTGAATTACTGATACAGTAGCACGTTGGCAAATGAGAGAAACTGAGAGTGACTGGCCAATAAAGCAATGCAAGGTCTGTGCAGCATGTCAAACATTGTACAATTTTAAATGTAGCTTCACTGCACTAATATGTTGCATTGCAGGTGTGTCCGTGTGTAGGCTACACATGAACTCTCACTTAATGGGGAACTCCGTTGATTTTACACATCAAAGTCTACAGGTCTTGGGGAGTACAAACGGGGAAAAAAGTTGTATAAAGCTTTTTGTTGCTTCAAAGGAAGCTGAGTAAAATCTGATAAATTGCCTCAACATGTGTCACATGAGTCAGCGTCAGTTGAAGCTGAAGGCTACAAGTTTGAAAATGAAGAACGATCAGTTGGTGTAGAGTTAGAGCTTACCAGACCTCTGTAGCCCGCTCTTTATCTCAGCTTGAGGCTAGCAGCTTGATGCTACATTAGCAGCTACTAGCTTAACTAACCCAAATATCCAACCCAACTGTTGGTGGTCGAGTTGGAAAATAGATTTTTCACAAGAAAGAAAAATGCATGGAAGAATTAACCTCATTGGCGGAGGTAAAAAGACAATATCTCTGTATCAAATTGTATCTCCTTTTAACTGTCCATTATGACTTTGTCAATGTTATAGCAGTGCAATGGTAAATGGGTGCTCTTTTAACGGGTCAGATCACCTTTATTACCAAAAAACATAATTTCTTATTTACGTCTAGTTGTATCTTGCCACGCCAATAGTTTTGGTTTTATTTGCCCAGGTTTTGACATATCTGAAGTTACCGAAGTTGTGTATGTAGTGCTCACAGCATTGAAAAAAGACAGCAACATCTTGTTGCCCCAGAAAACTCTTTATCCAGAGTAAATGCACATTATTGATGTAATTTTCTAATGCTGCAAGCACTACAAACCCAACATATTCAACTTCCACTCTATTAGAGGAGAGGCAGAAAACTCAAAGATGAAAATCCTGGACAAATAGAGGAACGTGAGAAAATATTGTTTGTTTTTTGGGTAAAAGAATCCCTTAACTTCAGCCTCCCATTTCCCAATCTGAATTGCTCAATGCTCATTTTCTACTTGATAGATGTCCCCTTCCTCAATCCTCACATCTCTCACTCTCTTTCCTCTGTGCCTGCCTCCTTTACTTCTCATTCTGCTACCCTGCCTCCACTTCAGGGCCAGTCAGCCCAAGCTCACTCCACACGTGTGCCGAGATTAGAGTTGGAACGTGGGGCTCTATTGATTTCTGAAGCTGTGAGATGATAAGTTGGGTCTCAGATCCCCCTGTTTACATCTGATTCACCGCAAGCCACTTGGGGTTTCAGAGACAGAAAAGCATCAATATTTCCCTTGTCTGAAGACGATGGTTGCCTGTTATACTATGCTGCGTGCACTCTATAGCATCTATGTCTTAAGTATGCTGTTGTTTAGGTTTGTGTTTGTGAAAGTGCTGGGGGCTAGTCCATTGTGGCACACCACTGAGCTGCCAGGTCAGGTTGTAGTAAATGCCGAAACAGAGAAGATGAGTCACAGTGGCATTTGGAGGAGGAGGCCCCTACAGACAAAACCCATAATGCCTGCAGATGTGGCCTGCAGCTGGGGCAGGTGGATCAAACTGCCACAACAAGGGAATCGCTGGAGATATGGTGCAGAGGACGCATCGAATAGATCACTGCTAATCATCGCCATCCCATTAAGGGAAAGCCCCTTTACCACATAACGACCCCCTCCCTCACCACAGACAGATAAACTATGGGTGAGGTCCCTCTCGGAAGGATTAGACTTGACAACCTTTTCTGATCTGTTATTGTTTTGTCAGCCAAACCCCTGACTCTGTGTGACCTTTGACCGCTTAGCTTGTTTCCTCTTATTCTTTGAGGAATCTGACACAGAAAGAAGTGTCATATATGATTTGTATGTGATTTGTATGTATGTGTTGGTGGGACATATGTAACAAACATGCATCTGTTTTGTTTTGCTCGCTGTCTTGATCCACCAGGTGTGTAGCATTTTTATTCTTAAGGATTCTATGCATCACTGGATGTATAAATCCGTCGTACACTGGGCGCTGGTGTCACTGAAATGTGGACATTAATGGCTGACAGTTTATTGACTGGCCTGCCAAGGCTTGTTAAACCAACTGGCAGCTTTTCCAAGACCAAAGCCTACATCGCATCCTTTTATTCCAACAACAAACTTCCTTCCTCCCCTGCAGCTATTTATCTACCTTTCAATTCGTGTCACCTTTTATTTCTCGCTATTGTTTTCAGCTGTCTTCTTGCCTGACCCCTGGTCTCTCTTGAATGATGCATGTGGATTTCTGGCAGCTTGCTGGGTTTTTATTTTCCTACAAACATGCCACAATTCTATGATTGGCCTATAGCTCTCTTTGAAGCTTCCCTGCATCTCTACAATCATCTTGGGCAACATCAAAGACCAAGCATTACAGGGGGGCAGGGTTCAACTGGGAGCCACTGCGATTCAAGCATCATCTCTCCTTTCCCCCTTTCCCCTTTTCTTAGGGGTTTTGTTTCTGCGCTGAAGGAGAGGAATAGCGAGCAGGAAGGGAAAGGGAAGGAGGAGGAGGGAGCTTCTCTCCCTGCGTTTGTGTCCATCATGTGTCATGGCCGCTCTTGGCTTTCATGTTCTGTCTGGCTGAGTCTCCTGCTCCAGCAGTCTGTTTCCTTGCTGAAAATCTGTGTCCCTCAGAGGCAGGAGACGCTCTCTCCTCTGCATCCATTTCAGCTCAGCTCAACAGAGCTGGGCTCTGCTCTCACCTTGCTGACACCAGCTCCTCAGCAGACACCTCCTCCCTGCATGGGCTCAGCTGGCTGACAGGCAGCTGTCCGTACGCATAAAGCAGGAAGAGGACACACACTGTACTCTGAATCACCATCACTGCCTACTTTTCTAACACCTTTGCTATTGCCACCTCTTTGATGCACCTTAAACCTTAAAATAAAACAATACCTAAGTGGAGGTTAAACAGGTTATATTATTTATGTATTTTGTGGGTTCATTCTTGTTTTTGCTTGCATAGAATAATTATTCTCACTTTATATCAGTGTGGCTAATTGTTGTCTAATATAGTGGACTTTGACTAAAACACTTGAGAAGTATTCAATGTTTGATTACCGTGGGGGGAAGAAAATTCAGTCGCAGGGGCCCAAAACAAGCCAGTGGCTGATGAAGACAAATGTGCAAACACATGTTGGCAGAATTGCTTTTTGGTTGAGCTACACTCAGGAGGGTGGAACCAGGAGTTGTGATTTATAGTTTTGTGCTGTCCCTGGACCACCACTGTCTGCTGCCTCCCACTACTGTAATCACCACGTGTGTCTATTAGAATAGTCCTGCTGCCCACAATGCATCACCTCAGCCGAGAGGAGAGGAGAGGAGGGGAGAGGAGAGGTAACACTTACCAGTGATAGTCTTGTTATTCAAACAGTGTTCTTTACAAAAGCATGATACAGAGGAAGGGTGGAGAGCAACATGACACTGCAGCTGATGTGATAAAGGTCATTTATAACAATGCTGAAAGGCCAAGGGGTGAAAGTGAAAGAATAAGGACAGACACAAGTACCTTTTTTTGAGTAGGACATGAATGACTTTATTTGGATGCTATGATACAATTTGATCATTCACACTAAAAGCTGTTCAGCCTTTTTGTATTCTTTACAGACCTCCATTAATGCAATTTAGCTAATAATTTAACTAACATTAATGTTGTTTTATGTGCTTTTTATGTAGCTTCACCTGTGGATTTCACAACATATTCAATCTGCTTTTACATTACATTATTATGTCCTCCTACATAATATTATCTGCATCCCTCCAGACCACTCTAAAGTCTGCTGGTCTGGATTCAGATTGCTTTGCCTTGGGCATTACAGCATCTCCTAGTGGGCAAACTGCCTGCTGTTTTCAGTCCCATGAAAATTAATGCTTTGAATAATGTGATTCAGTGAATAACTTCAGATACCTTGATAAATAAGAAAACTTTACATCATCTGAGCTTGTTTATAAGGTGGATTTATCTGCAGTGTTTCTATTGTGGATCATTTTGCTTTGCTGTTTTATAGTCAGGTTGTGTGCGCAGCCCACTGCCCGCAGGCTGTCAAAACATTTGTATCTGTCTCATCAATTACAGTTTTGTAATAAACTTTTTTACATAACTGACTGGATTTCTTTCTCAAATGAATTATATTTGCTAATACACTTTTTTATAGGGCTGTCAAACGATTAATTTTTTAATTAACGTTTAATCGCTGAATTTCTATAGTATCGCATATTTTATCACATGATTAAAATTCTATTATTTTGCAATTCAAACAGTTTTTAAGTACATATTAACAATCAAAAGCAATTTTTACCAGTGTATCTTGATTGGGAATCAAATGAATGCAAAGAAAGTTACTTTATGAACTTGATTTTAAGATTTGTAATTATTTATTTACTGTAAAAAAAAAAGAAAAATGTGTGAATCTGTCATTATTGCACAATTCCTCCAAGTACCTAACTAAAAAACTAAAAATCCCTATCCTTACTAGAGTCAATATAGTGCTTAGTAACTCCTAAATAATGTTGATTATTCACTGATGTCCAGTGATCACCGGTTAATGAGACAGCGTTTGCAGCACTTTGCAGCAGTTCCAGTTGGGCTGCTTTCTCCGTGTCGTACAGGCTGTGTATCCGTGAAAACTACTGTCCCCCTCGATGGCAACGAGACAGGTCAGAACATGCCAACCGTAGTACGTCTTTAAGACCTGAGTCCTCTACGATGCTGACAGGTCTGTAGTTAGTTGCCACCCGTTTCGCAAGAGCTGTAGTAATTTTTTGGGATTTGGTTTCATCCACAGGTCGGCAAGTAGCACTCTCCAAAATAGTGCTTTGCCTGAGTGGGTAGCATGCTAGCGGGTAGCATCAACGTTAATAACTGTACTACTATGCTTAGCTCCGTAGGTGGTAGCTCAAGCTTGACGTGCTTCGGTGATATTTTAATTCGGCTTTACACAATTAAATGTGCATATGGCTTTCGACTTGTCTATGACCCGTCCGGGAGTTTTGGAAAATAAAAAGCGCCATTCAGGATTTCATTGCTGCTATCTTTCTACATCATGCCTGCAGCAGCAGGATGTGATACGAGGAAGTGGCAGCTTGATGATAAGTAACGGTGCTGCAAAGGGTCAAAATAGTAGCCTGTTAGGCACGACGCAAAGCTGAGTGAAGTGTAAAATAAATTAATAAATGCCGGCATGCGATTAATGCGATTAAAAAAAATTAATCGCATCGCGATTAACACGTTAACGCTGACAGCCCTACTTTTTTTTACATAACTGACTGGATTTCTTTTCTTTCTCAAATTAATTATATTGGTTATGTCTACCTAAAAAAAGGAAATGAATCACCTTTTGCTTCTTCATGAGAGCTCTGAACCGATAATGAGACCTGGCACTGAGCTCCGGCCACTGTCATTTATGCTGTAATTGGCCAAAGGGTGTAAAGGGCAGCCATGCATCAGAAAAGACAGAGAACTAAGTGGCTTACAATGACAGAACTGAGAGAATGAAATACAAGTAGAGGGCTTGCAAAAGACACACACTAAAGAGAGCTTATGAGCTGGTTTATTAAACAACATGCATTATGGCTACAAAAAGACACAGTGATTATTACCCAGATGAATAAATGCATGCATTATTGAATGAATTAAAGAACAGTAACCATTTTATTTTGAGTATGTTATTTATTTATTTTAGGCTTGTGCACAATGTGCTTGTTAAGGGTGTTTATAACCTGATATAAACTGATTCCTCAAAATATGATACATACATCAATACAAACATCTGATTTTCAGATGTAACAGCAAAATCCTTCACCTGAGCTTGGCATGAATTTTTCTTTTACAGTAAACCATTAAAAAACAGTCATGCCAATATTGACATTTTCTTTCAAGGTTCACACTGATTCAAACCCTGTTTTCTGATGTGAATTATGGATATACTCCGGCCAAAGACCGCTTGTGTTTGTGTGTCATATGAGTAGCTTTTTACGTAGTCTCCCATCACTCATACGCACTAATGTATGCCACTGTTTACTCATACAAATAGCCTGCTTTACTCAACAGAGTTTCAGTAACAGTTTGTTTCCACCAACAAACATCTTAATAACCCAAATTGTATATAAATAAACTTAGAATTCCAATAACTCCATTCTATATTTACACACAGTAAACAAGTTGTTAGCAGCATTGCAGTTGTTTTAAATGGTTGAATCAAGGGTCACATCATGCATGATTGAGGTTACACAGAGGATGGGGTTGTGCTGTTCACACTGATATCATAGCTCATTAGAGAAATTACCCTGGTCTCAATTGATCTCTGTGACCACAAGCTTAAGTGGTTCAGGCTGAATTTGTTAGCCATTGATTTCTATGGCTTATTAAAGGCATGAGTATCTTACTATACAGAGAGATGTGAAAGCAGGATTACCAGGAAATAGAGGTATTGATTGGGTCAAGAAACTGGGGCTTACATTTCAAATTCCACCATGGAGACAGATTTGACATAAAAACAATGTTGACTGAAAGATATGGTAAAATATTCTGATGAGTCACAAATGCCCTGGCCATGTGTTTTAAAAAGAATACAGAATATTATCTGAATATCATGTTATGCTATCATAAATGAATATTATACAGATGATTGCCACTCCAGATACTCTAAAATAAAGGTGAGGTGTGTTTCTGCGTGAGGAAGAGAAAAACAGTAAAGGCAGTAAAAAATAGCAATACCATGATGTACAAAGAAACTTGTAACTATAGCTGTTACATGGCCTAACTAAGATTTTTTTAAAAAGATAGGAAATTCAGGTGCAGCAGCAGCAGCACAAAGACAGTAATTAGTACAAATATATAGAGAAGTAACAAAACAAGAATAAATAAAATAAGAGGTATATACAATTAGTATAAAGGTTGAAACTATTCAAGAGCAATTAAAGACAAGGTAAGTGAGAAGTTAAAGTGACAAGTTACGAGGTAAAGTGACATGGTATGATTAACATTGAGTCTAGTATATATGTAAACAGTATAGTATATGATGTGCGAAGACAGTATAACATATTAACATATTATAGAATGATTAAGTACAGTATAGTATGGGGTATACGATATAGTATAAGGTGCAATGTAATAGTAGTATAACACTATAATAATATAGTAATATAATATAGCATAACATAATATAGTATAGCAGCAGTATAACGTGAAACATGGTACAGTAGATTCAAATATAAACTATATGTCTGTAAAGAAACGTGTAACTAACTCGGAGTCAAACCTACAATAATCAACTCTGAAAGTAGTGGAGTAGAAGTAAAAAGTAGTAAGTCCTAAATGTCCAGTAGGTGGGAGTGTCGCTGCATGTTTCATCTTGCCTCACGTAACGTTATGACGACAACCCGGAAGAAAGCCCAACATTTATTAAGGCGATCTTTCCTAAATACAGCCAACGTTAGTGCGTAGCTTCACCCTAAATGCATAGCTACAACAAACACTCTAGCTACTTTTACAACGTAAGTTACCGGTGTTGATAGTTTTCTTCCATCATAAGGTTGTCTTTAGCTTCAGTGTTATCGCAGTACAGTCCTTTATGTCGCCGTTGTTCTCGCTAACTGGCTAACTGCTAACGTTATATCTGTTTTGACAGAGCGCTGCTGGTGATTCTGCACCCGTCGTGCAAATCGTGTTGCTCGTGGGAAAATGTCGTCTGGCAGGCAAGGATCCTGGACCTTTGTTGTACCTGCAATATTGACCTTCTTGTTGCTGGATGCTGTTGCTTTTGTACAGGCAAAGGTAAAGCATGCAGCTCCACACCTGATGCATACTTTCATAAACTCTCAATAGTGACATTCATAAATTGATTGTTGACCAATATGTCCCCTTCCCCTTTGGTAGTAAATATAATGTTATTTTTGTTCTGTCACTTTACCTTTTTTCATTGTGTAATATATTAATCGTATACTATTTGCTATTTTGTTTATTTAAAGGTCCTCAGTAACCTTAAATGTGTTTTTCTGTTGTCTTTTTCCCCATTATTGAACTAAATTGAGACAGATGTAACCAGTAGAAAGCAAGTAACCAACAGTATAATTAGAGTTCTGTATAGGTATGTAAAGCTCTCAAGTGATAGGGCATACGTTTTATCAGCTTTTTGTTGGGTCATTCAGCTATAGATGAAATGTGTTGTTTGACATTGAAAAATTTTGTTTCTTGTACATTTTTATTTATCAATATGAAGTTTGGTCAGAGTAGATAATTGAGAGCAAGAATTCCTGGTGTATCCAAATAATACTTTTGTCAGTAATGTAAATTGAGGGTCGATAATATCAGCAGTAAATTGTGACACTTGACACAGTTTTGTATGCAGGCAAGACCAAAACAAATGCACCACCCTTTCTCTGAGTTCCCTGTTAATAGTAACGCTTGCATTCAAGTATTTACGCTTCTGTAAATTATTGGTTGGACAACACCTGCGAAACATCTTAAAGGATATCTTTTGACTTTGTTTGGTGCTTCTCTAATCTAATCTAATGTGGCAATTCAGAATTGTTGTGCCTTTCAAGATGGAATAACTTTGTTTACATGCCAAATTGTTTGTACAACTCAGTTTTGTTAATAAGGGAAAGAAAGGGCTAGTGCTATGGGGTAAACAGATAGGTGAGCTATAACATTCAAGTAAGCAGTTGACTAAGTTTGGGGCCACTTAAACCCAATTTTCTTGACAATTACAGAACTTTGAGGATGTTCGCTGCAAGTGCATCTGCCCACCATACAGAAACATCACTGGCCACATATATAACAGAAATGTGTCCCAGAAGGATTGGTAAGAAAAATTATTTAGACTTTCTTTAATCTTGTTTTTGTCCAGTAGAGAGACATGATTAAGAATTTCCCATCCATCCTGACACAGTTACTGTATTACAGTAACTGCCTCCATGTAGTGGAGCCCATGCCGGTGCCTGGCCATGACGTGGAAGCTTACTGCCTGTTGTGCGAGTGCAAGTACGAGGAAAGAAGTAGCAACACCATCAAGGTACCACCAGCTTTCTTTGGGGGCTTTAACTCTGACTTTTGGGGTTCAACAGGGTTGGTGTGATTAAGATAAGGTAGTACTTTATTTATCCCGAGGGAAATTGTTGTGCAGCTGCAGTACAAAGTAGGAAAGAGTGCAAATGTACAGAATGCAAATAAAACAATAAAGAGTATTATGTCACTTAACACAGGTCATTTAACACAGGTCATTTAAAACATTATAAAGTATTTTTAGTGTGTCTTCTTAATCAAAACAAAAATAAATTGTAAGAGAAGCGTGCAATAGTGTCTGTTTACAGAGAGCCGATTTTAACATCTGCTTCTACTGGCACATAGTATGAAGAGTTAAAGGATTTTTGATACCTAAAACTGAAATCGTATCGCACCCAACATGGTTGTCACAATAATTAATAACTAATACAGATAAGATTTCATTGCAAGGTTCTGTTCAAGACAAGCAGGAAGCAACGTTGTTAGGGGTTGATGCCAGCGTGGTATTTTCAAATTAGGTTAGTATTTCTAAATGTTTTCCATTCTGTCTGTCCCAGGTTACTATCATCATTTACCTGTCTGTCGTGGGTGCACTGCTGCTCTACATGCTGTTCCTGCTGCTGGTTGATCCTCTTATTCGCAAACATGACGCTTACACCCAGCCACTGCACAACGAGGAGGACTCTGAGGTAACCATTCAAACAAATATCACTTGTGATCAACACATGATTACATTTTAGTTGAATGTGAAGTCCTTGATTTGTTTTTGTATTTGTTTTTGTGTCTATATGTTCAGGAGATGCGTCCTCCGGTGGACAGTGCTCAGGCCAAAGGAAACACAGTGCTGGAGCGGGTTGAGGGAGCACAGCAGCGCTGGAAAAAGCAGGTCCAGGAACAGCGCAAGACAGTTTTTGACCGCCACAAGATGCTTAGTTAAACCCTACAGTTGACCTTAAAGCCAGTTTAGAGTAGGTAACTTCCCTGGGCTCAGCGCTATTACACTGTCACCAGCTGCACTATTACTAACCTCTTTGTCATTGCTGTGCACTGCACCCCCTGAATAAGTATTTCCTTAAAAATGTAAACACACTGATCTAACAGCAGATGCTTTTTATTTGTTATATGTGACATTTTAGGCTAAAATGGAGTTGTGAAAAAACTGCATGTTTGCCCACTGTTAACGGCTAACATCATCTCAATTATTTCAGCAATTTACAATGCAACAGATTTTGAATGTGTTGATAAAGTAAGAACCATATTTCTCAAAAGTCAGACTTAATAGCTTTTAAGCTTCCTCATGATAATTTGTTTGTTAGCTTCTTGCTAATTTGGTATAATAAGTTGTTTTTCTTGTAGCATAATTTATAAAGTTATCTCAGAACAGGTAAGCTTTATGTATGTGAATGGTCAATTTAGCTATTTGGGTAGACATAATGCCTTACCTATGCTATTGTCAAACATTGCTGATTACAATTACACCACTCATAATTTATTTATGGTTATTATTATCATTTATTTGTCCCCCGTTGTTGTACATAGTAACCTGGACATATTTGGCATAATTTGCACTAATAAATAAATTAAAGGATTGTACATTTTTAGGCTTTGTAATTTTAAAGCTTCTGTTGCTACCTTTTAAAGATAGCCCCAATATGTGCCTCTATTTGTTTCTCTCCTTGTGTGGGTGAATGTGTTACTGTAAACAGCTTGTGAAACAATAACAGATTGTAATGTATAACAATCCATTTTGGCAGGTATATCATCTACCAGGTATTAGTTGTTTGAAAAAAAAAAAAAAAAAAAAATGAAATCTTTTATCTTGAATGTACATGTGGAAACTGATCGGAAAACGGTTTGTTCAGTGAGGTAGGCACAAGGCCACATTTTTGTCCTGTATTTCACTGTAGCGTTTCAACATACTTTCCCATGCAAAGAGAGAAATGGAGAATGGGGCATATGACAGAGCTTTAAAGCAATCCTCAGTGTCATTAATTCTCTGCCACTGGAGAATGTCCTAAATCAGTAAAGCTGCTGATAATGGGGTTAAGTGTGACAGAATCAGGATGCCGTATGGCTTTCAAGGGCCCTCGTGTATCATTATGTCAGTGAATTCCCTCTCGTGTCCTATTCCTGAAGATGTCTGTTGGGGAAATTTTATTACAACACACTGACTCACGTTACCTTACAATGTGAACTACTGAAGTTTATTTATATTTATGGATTGTTTTATCGTTAAAGTGTTTTTGTTTAGTATAATTTCATATCACTGGTATCCATGTTTTGTATTTATATTTATCTCCAGCCTAACTGGAGTATTGCACCACTCATGTCTATACATTCGGCTTGATGTGAAATTAAAAAGATCCCCCCCCAAAATATATAAAAAGATTTTTTTTTCATTCCTCTGCATGTTTGCTGCAAGAGTCACTGCTTTTGTCGATTGACAATAGGGGGTGACAGAGTACACAATATGTGTGCTCTCAGCTTGCGCTCTACTCTATGTATCTCTATGTACTGCTTTATCATTAAATCAATCCTCACATTTGGTGTGGTGTTCAGCTTTTGGGAAAACATTCAACAGTTTCTCCTCTGTCATATTGAAGATTATGTTGTCAATTTGAAAATACATAAGCAGTTGTATCCTACATACATCCTACTTATTTTCTTCCAAAATCCCATAAAGCACTATCCAAACTAATTTCTTTAGTGCTGGGCGATAGTTTAATATTATCATTTGTCGACTTTCAAATTTAAATTGTGTCATGATATGAGCATAGTTTTATATCGTTTTACAAAAGGTTGTGGTCCAAATGAATGATTCTTTGCATGATTTAATCATAAATTCACAAAATGAGGTGTTGGAAGTTCTGGATTTAGATCGTAGTACTGTGCAACATTGAACATCAATTTGATATATTTTTTTTTTGCTCGCATTTTCTACATTGTGACACACATTGGTAACACAGTCACTTTAGCACCTTCTATTTAAGCACTATATAAACATTTAATAATAGTTTGTAACACACCATAACCCAGACATTGTAAGTGTCTTATTAATGTACAGTATTTGTCAGCAATTATTACTTCTCCTATAAAAACATTTTATATTATTACAACTGTGTTTGCCTTCATTATATGTTAACACGCTAGCCTCCATTTATGGGTGCCCTACAGGAGGAGTTATATTTGTTGACAAATCAATGCATAAAAAATGTATCTGCATACACCTACATTATAGTGTGTTATAAACCATTTAATAAATGTTTATATACTGCCTATAAATGTTTAATTGGGGGGTTTACTACAGTGTAACTAAACATGTAACCCATCCCTATATTTTTGGCAGGAAGGATTCCTGAAAGTTTGGCATTCTGTGGCGGACTATCTTAAATGGTCTCCTTAATCATTTCTTGGTCCTGCAGAAATATTTCCACCTGCACAATGTCATACTGGAGGCACAAACATCCAAGTGTAGTTTCCCTTCCTCTCTGTTCACTATTTTTTCACAGTTTAGGGTTCAACACCAGTGTCCAGCAGCAGAGCAGCTGGGTCTGTTTGGAAAGGGATGGCAGGTTCAGGAGGCTGGGTGATATTATGCTACTGCAAGCCCCCGCAAACTGTCTCTCCCCTTCTTTGTGCTCTTTTCCGCCACTGCTGCCCTGCCCCAACCCCCTCTTGATTCCATCTACTCCCACCTTCCACCCCCCCACCCTCTTAACCATCCCCAAGCATGGCCTGTCAATGGTTCACAGTCTAAATTTAAACTACAGGACCAACTGCTACTCCAGCCGCTCTGGGCTCCTGTTATTTTTCCCTGCCGAAGGGGCTTTTTCTGTCAGAGGCCCTCAAACAGGAGGAGAGGCCTGTGGCTCTGCGTGAGGGAGACAGAGTCAGAGGAAGAGGGGAGAGAGGGCAGCGGAGGAGCGCACACAGGATCGGCAGGTCTGGAACCCAGAGCAGGCCTTCACAACGGGGAGTTAAAAAGTGCCTCTGTTTGGGATTATACAGTGAGAAGACACATTTCTACAGGACTGGGAGCTTGTCTCAGGTGTAGGCGTCAAGATGGCAGCCAACGCAGAGGCCAAGCCTGTTATCATGAATGAAGAGGAGCTGAAGAGGAAGCAGAGGGAGAAGCTGAAGAAGCTACAGGCCACAGGGGGAAACCCTCGACCTGCTAGAACCCTCTTCCTCTTCAACCTCAAAAATCCCTTCCGCAAGGCCTGCATCAGCATTGTTGAGTGGAAGTATCCTTTATATCTTACACACCTGCCTACGTTTTACACAACTCACAGACTTTTGTGTTTGTAATATTAGGTAGACGTTGGCTTAAAAATGTGCCCTTCAAACGGAAGTATTTTACTCCTAAATATACAGTATGATACTCAAGCCATTATACAGTTATTACAGCATGTAGCTCTGGTTAAGAACACTGACAGCTACAGAAATGAAGTGGCTGCAGGCCAGTGCATTATCAGCCATGTAGTTCACCTGTGGTAAGCACGCCCAAGCCAAGTCTCTTTGAAATCTGTGTTAAGGCGATCCCTGAAGTGTTAAGACTTTTGTTATGTATCGGGCAGCCCTGTGTCAAATTCAAGTTTGTAGCCTTCATATTTTCACCTTGAGAGCTTCTTAAGCCAATCTATTTGGAAGAACTGGCAGACAATTAATGAAGCCACCTGTTAGTGTCCTGATAGCTGACAGTCTGCTTTTAATGTGGAAATAGCTGCTCTGAAATGCTGGCACCCTGTGAGTCTTGGAGCCTGAACACAAGGCAGGCTGCTGAGTGATGTTATGGCCCCTGTAGGGGAGTTTCCTGCTTTCAGCCTGATGTCCATTCCTGGATAATACATATTTTACATCCAAAATAGAATGCACTAATTTATCCAAAGACAGCCCTAGCGTGACAATAGGACTCACAGAGTTTAATGTGAATTTTATAATAATATGTGGTGTAAATAATATAATTTCTCTGAACAGTTTCACTGAACTGTGTCTCCATATGCTCAGCCAGGTCATGAGGTTTTACTGTTTAATACCATTGATATGTGATTCTGTAACACAGGGCATGGATGCTGTGTTTAGAGCAAAATTACAGAAATAGACTGAACCCCTTCATTCCTTCTTGTTGTACAATTAAAAAAAAGTACAGTACTTACAGCTTTAGGAATAAATAAATGTCTCATAGAATAACCAAACAGCTTTTTTTTTCTCCTGATGACTAATCTGTGTTTAAATGGTTTGGTCATATTCTTGGGCTGTGCAGCTGTCCTGTGGCATCACAGGGAGACATGATGCTGACCTGGCAGGGGAATTCTCTTAGAGAGCCCCCTATGGACGAGAATGAAGCAGCACAGCAGACAAGATTACATTTACTGTGAGCGCTTTGCCCGCTAACGAAGGGCTGTGAAAGGGATGATGTTTCAAGCAGCATTTAGAGGCACTGGGTAATGTAAGCAGAGTTTGTAGACCTGTTTCATTTATTTAATTTGGTTTGCTACATAAAATCACAAAACATGCACAGATAAAGAAATATCTATTTTCTTACCCATCCATTGTTAGTATTTATTTGACAGTAAATACTAACAAATATACTCAAATATTGTCATCAAGAATAGTTCCGGAGAAATTCTATCCCCTTATTAGTATTCCTTATTGGGATACAGAGAGTCTACCAGTCCTACCCGTGTATTGTTGTTATGATCCTGAGTTTCCCCATCCAGAACCTTTGAGATCATCATCTTATTGACTATCTTTGCAAACTGCATTGCTTTGGCTGTATTCCTGCCCATGCCTGAAGAAGACAGTAATAACACCAACACAAGCTTGGTGAGTATGAGTGTGAACACAAATCCTGTCTTTGATGTATGACACACTTTTCATATCTAAGAGTTTCAGCTGCTCACTGGTCTGAGTGCCAAGCGCCATTAGACACAACTCAGGTCTTTATTTGGGATCCCCCAATAAATACAAAGTATGTTTTAATACAAAGATAGGTGTCCTGTGATGTATGTTTTTATGAATGTATTAATTGAAATGCCCCCAAACTGGTTGAAATATATAAGCCTATAAAACTGAGCTTGTTACATATGAATGGATCAGTTTCAGGGTTTGCTTGTTTGTTTTGTTTTCTGCTAAACACAATAATTGTGGAAACATTTGTTACGTATTCTGTGTAAAAAGCCAAAAGGTTTCATGACTCTTCTCACTCTAGATGACAGGTGATTCACAGTCTCTCAAGTTAAAGTAGTGTAAACTATCTGGTGGCAGGTGTTTGACCACTGGATGCTGCTGATGTGTTTACAGGTGTTATTATATTTCAACCTCCTGGGTGTGTGTTTACACTGCTGTGGGGATGTGGATATAGTGTATTAAAAGGTGGGCGACTGAACAAATACAACCAGGGATGATCAAAGTGAGCAAAATATATATGTTTGCTCTTGCACAGTGTACACATCTTGCCAATTTCTGGATATTTGGTGTTATGGTATTGAGAAGGCTCGTTCTCAGAGACTTGACATGTGGATCACTGCCTCTGAGATGCCTGACAACCAGCTAAAATGTCAATATGTAGCACCAATAGCCAGCCATCACTTGCTTTCCCCCATCCAGTCAATAACCTCATTACTAGATTAAAGCTATCAATTTTGTTGGTGCCCAGCTGATTGACAGCTAAATGCATCAAGTCATCAGGTATCTGGACCTGAAACTGACCCCATTTCTTTAATATCTTTGCTTTGGCCCACTTACCAGCCTTCTCCCAAATCCTTCTTACCTCTTACTGTGCCATTCCTCAGAGGTGAACGGTGTAAGAGGATCTGGTCATCTTCACCCCCCTTTTTCTGTTAGAAGTAGGTCGGCCCAGGCAGCGTCACTCTACTGACGCAGGTGGATACAGTAGAGTCCACAAATGTTTCCTCATGTAACCACATTCATACTCATATACTAAATATAATGGCTTGTAACATTGATACACTACAACATAGAAGCACAGCTCTACTTGTTGCCCCTCGCTGTTTAATTTGAATAACATTTCTTGAGTTTTAGTCTGTAAATGTATGTATTTTTGTGAATGTATGCAAGGTTTCATTTATAGTATACTGTACCTCAAATTAACTCTCTGATTTGGCTGGATTCCCTGGGAGCTCTATCATAATGTTCTCATATTACAGCTTCTTCTCCTGCAAAATGTGTATTTACATCAACAATGAAAAGCAAAAAGAAGAAGTAGTCTATCTAATGATGACAATTTGAAGCTGCAGTTTGTAAGCAAATATGTGCAATGGAGTGTTTTGGTTGTAATAAGGTTACCCTGACATTGCGTAGCTATTATTGCTACTTGTTTGTTGTCAGTAGCAGTCACTACTGAGGAAAGCCATACTCAGCTCTGTGTAAGTCTGCTGTTTGTCGACCTCCTTTGTCTCTGAAAACATCAACACTAATGATAAAAACACAGATACAGGCCCGACTTGCAAACAGATAATTTTATTTAACCACACTGATGTTTATCTGTTTACCATCTCTAAACTAAACTGTGGCTTGTTTCATTAATCATAATGTGATTACTGTGGTGTGGCCACCCATCTGTTTAAACCTTCTGAGGTTGTGTTTAATCTGCATAAAAAATAGCTAAGTGGCAATTAATCCTTATAAGTTTATCTAATACCAGTTACGTCTACTGCTATTCCTCCTAGCAGGGAATTAAATGCCAAAGTTGTCATTTACTCCAATCATCCCATAGTTTACTAGAGGATTGAACCTGAAGGTTGTGAGCTTTATAAAATGTTATTTCCTGGTTTGTGTTTCTCTTGCTGCAGGAGAGTTTGGAGTACATCTTCCTGATCATATTCACGTTAGAGTGCTTTCTTAAGATAGTGGCCTATGGGCTCGTGTTCCATGAAGGCGCCTATTTACGGAACTGTTGGAACATATTGGACTTTGTCATCGTCTTCATGGGGTAAGATGAGCTCTGAGCTGCAGGTGGATATCTCTACCACAGCCTCCCTTTTACCACATCTACGAAACTGCCATTGACACTTCAATTGTAATAGTTGAAAATGTCATATCTTATAGTAATATCAAAACTAGAATATTGTTCTGCTGAATGCCCATTTTGTATCATGTAGGGGTAGGTACTTATGGTTGTATGATCTTTTCCTACAGTCTCTTCACCTTTGCTTTGGATACCATCAATAAGATAGCAGGTGTGCCAATGGAAAAGGGTGGGGGGTTCGACATGAAGGCACTCAGAGCCTTCAGAGTGCTGCGGCCCTTACGTCTTGTCTCTGGAGTCCCCAGTAAGAGCCTCTTCTGTAATCCACAAATACTGTATAAAAACCCTGTGTCCATGTCACACTGTGTGATTAATGTGGAAATACTGTTTATGTGAAGAAAAGACACTGCTGAGATGTTGTGCTTTCTTGTAATGTTTTTGTTTTAATGTTCACATTTAGGCCTGCAGGTGGTGATGAACTCCATCCTCAAAGCCATGCTGCCTCTGCTGCACATCGCCCTACTGGTCTTTTTACTGGTAACCATCTATGCCATCATGGGACTGGAGCTCTTCAAATGCAAAATGCATAAAACCTGCTACTATGCTGGCACAAGTACGTATGAAGGGCACAATCAGACACTGTTTCACATGGGCTTTTATATATGTTGTGATTTATAGTCATACCTGAGACATTACCAGTTATAATTCCCAGAAGCTACATTCAGAAAATGATATGTATCTCTTCTCTTTTGCCCGCAGATATCTATTCCACAGCAGAAGGTGAGCTGCCTGCACCCTGTGCTCAGGCTGGTAATGGACGCCGCTGTACGATCAACGGCTCTGAGTGTCGGCCAGGCTGGGAGGGTCCCAACAATGGCATCACCCACTTTGATAACATTGGCTTTGCCATGCTTACAGTCTACCAGTGTATCACCATGGAGGGATGGACCAAAGTGCTCTACTGGGTCAGTGATTGCTTGAACATTGTCTTGGTTGTTTTCAGTTTCAGTGTTGAGGAATTTATGCTCTTGCCACCAAACCTTTACAACTGTCTAGATTTTAGGTATTCATTGTGTTAAGTATACCTAACAGAATACAATGTTTGTGGCTGACCCAGAGATGTCTTTCAGGTTAATGATGCCATAGGTAATGAATGGCCCTGGATCTACTTTGTTCCCCTCATTCTGGTGGGTTCCTTCTTTGTGCTCAATCTGGTTCTGGGCGTGCTCAGTGGGTAAGACAACTATTATCTTCTGCCTTTCTAGTGTCTGCATCTTGCATCGTCACATGAACTAGCTAACATGCTGTTTTACTGTCTTTACCCTCAGAGAGTTTACCAAAGAGCGAGAGAAGGCCAAGTCACGTGGAGAGTTCCAGAAGTTGCGAGAGCGTCAGCAGTTAGATGAAGACCTGCATGGCTACATGGAGTGGATCACTCATGCTGAAGTCCTGGATGCCGACCGAGAGGGCAAAGGTCAGCACTATTAACCACCTCAGCCACCCATCCCATATAGAGATACTGTTGAATTACAACTGTTCTTCTCTTGTCAGGACTCCTCCCTTTAATCAGTGACTCTGATACAGACAGCCTGTATGACCTGGAAGGAAAGAGTCGAATTGTCTACTACTAGTGAGTCAGCAGCTATGTAAATGTATACATTTTTACATGTAATAATAACGGTGACTCGGCACACTAAGCCAGGTTTATTTTTGTGTTTAGCCGCCTGGCCCGTCGCTGGAACCGTTTCTTCAGGATGAAGTGCCTGCTGTATGTGAAAACCAAGAGCTTTTACTGGATAGTGATGTTCCTCGTCTTCCTCAACACCCTGACCATAGCAACAGAGCACCACCACCAGTCTGACAGCCTCACTTCCCTACAAGGTTGGTGATTAATATATGAATTATTGTGAACATGTTTAAATAATGAATTATATCGCTCCCAGCCTTATCCATTCATCTCTCTCTCTTATCTCAACAGATGTGGCCAGTCGTGTACTGCTGGTGCTGTTTATCATCGAGATGTTTGTTAAGATGTATGCTCTGGGTCCCAGAGCATATTTCATGTCCCTGTTTAACCGTTTTGACTTCTTTGTGGTGCTATGCGGTATCCTGGAGATGATCATGTTCTCTGCAGGAGCCGTGACTCCCCTGGGTTTCTCTGTACTCAGGTGTATCCGACTGCTGAGGATCCTTAAAGTCACAAAGTGAGTTATGTCCACTCAAAGGATCTTGTTGCATTAAATTAGTTGTAGTGAGATTTAATGTCATTTAACACCTCTCTTCTTCCAACTGTTTTGCAGGTACTGGACCTCTTTGAGTAATCTTGTGGCCTCTCTACTCAACTCTGTTCGTTCCATTGCCTCCCTGCTCCTCCTTCTTTTCCTCTTCATCGTCATTTTCTCACTCCTGGGCATGCAGGTGTTTGGGGGGAAATTCAACTTTACCGACCACAGACCCAGACGCAGTAACTTTGACAACTTCCCTCAGGCCCTCATCTGTGTGTTTCAGGTGATGCTAGACATGGATTCATTTGGATGCTCTGCTTTAAACTCTTCTCATTGTCAGCTTTTCATTTTGTTAAACCTTTCTTGCCTGATTTTGATGACCCATTATGTAATGAAGTGCATTCACAGTAGCAGCATCTAACTTATCCTTTCATACCTGACATTAATGAATCACTGTTTTTTAACACTTGGCTATCTTTCAGATCCTAACAGGAGAGGACTGGACCACCATCATGTACAATGGCATTATGGCCTATGGAGGGCCTGTCATTCCTGGCATCCTGGTCTCCATCTACTTTATCGTCCTTTTTGTCTGTGGAAACTGTATCCTTCACATACACTCACGATGTCATCTAGGATTAAACAAGGCTAAGAGTGTACAGACATGCTACCGGCTTAGTTTAGTATGTTAGCATCCTAACATTTGCTAATTAGCATTTAACACATGGACAGCTGAGTTTTAACCTGATGATGTTGCTTGATGAAAAGACAGGGGACACCAAAGTTATTACAATTCATCCTGAAGGGACATGAATGTGTGTATGTGTGTAAGATTTTATGTCAATCTATGCAATTAGTTGTCAAGATTTCACTCAAAATCACAGTGGTGCTAGAGGAAAAGCAAACAAATTTGGATACCTTTTTCTGGGACCCATGAATATTTGTACACAGTTTTATACCAATCCACTCAGTTGCAATGGATATATGAAAATGTTGTCCTGCTGGTGGTACCAGAGGAAAAGTCTGGGGATCACCAAGATCAGTTGGATGTGGAGATAGGTCTGGCAATGCGAGACTAGTAGGATACATTCTCTGGGGACCATACATGTCTGTACAAAATGTCATGGCAATCCATCCCGTAGTTGTTGAGATATTTTAGTCTGGACCAAAGTGGTGGGCCAACCATCATACCAACATTGCCATCCATAGAGCCATGCCGCTAGTATGGCTAAAACTTGTATACACAGCAATGATGTTTTTTAAAAACAAGGTTTTGGTTTTCCTGACCTCAGCGCAATCAGATATCCTCCTCAATGTCTTCTTGGCCATCGCCGTCGACAACCTGGCAGAGGCTGAGAGTCTGACTTCAGCACAGAAAGAAAAGGCAGAGGAGAAGTTGAGGAGAAAGCTACTAAGGTGAATAAGGACCACAGCCACCCAGCACACACTGTCTGGCAGACGATACAGGAGCATGACTGCACGTACCACCAGACTTAGGGACAGTTTTTACCACTAGGCCATCAGGCTTCTTAACTCATAAACCTTGAAATTCCACATCACATATCTGATTACCTGCTGTTTACTGTTTACATAAAATGCACTATCAACATGACTGATTACTTTTATTTATTTATTTATCTCACTTATTTATTTATCTCTCATATCCCACATCTCATTCCCTTTTCTTGTTACATTTGTGCAAGTATGTAGTGCTGTATTTTATTTTTCATCCTATGTTATCTTACATCTTATTGTAATTGTATCTCATTTTATCTTATGACTACTAATTCTCTTATTGTGGCATCTAGTGCTTTTATTGCTGAGCTGACCCGTTGTCTTGTCAACACATTTCATTGTACCGTTGACCCTGTGTTAACCTACATATGACGAAACTTGGAACTAAAAGAATGCCTAACTTAAGTGTGATGATCTGCTCTGTCTTCTCATTGCTAAACTCTACTCCATTCCCTTTCCTTCCTACCCTCCAGATCCAAAATGCCTGACAAGACTGATGAGGACAGGGAGAGGATAGCTAAGAAACTGGCAGAACAGAGATCTAAGATGGAGGGTATACCCACCACAGCCAAGGTTAGTGTTATTTCTGGTACCATATCACATATTAACAATGATCTATTAATCAGGAGCATAAGTAGCTAATGCATATTTATTTTTTTAGCTCAAAATTGACGAGTTTGAGTCCAATGTCAATGAAGTGAAAGATCCATTCCCACCTGACGACTTCCCAGGTAACAAATGTCTAATCTTCCTGCTTATTTGCATCTCAAACTCTTTAACCTCTCACATTTCTCAGTGATGTAGTTGTGGCAGAAGGGCATAAATGAATGCAGGAGTCCATATTCATTACACTGGCTGTTTACCAGTGCTGCTTTCTTGGCTATGTTACAGTTTAAGTATAGTAACCCCTCATTATTATTAGACTCAGACGAGTTTAAAGCAGAGTCTAAAGTTAGGCTTTTTTCACTCGACTCTGGTGACTACCATATAAAGTCTATAACATGATTCAGTATAGAGAGATTTTCTTTTTTCCAAATATATTAGTTTACTATAGCATTTTGAGTGTGTTTTCTTCCACATGGTAGGTGATGACGAGGAGGAAGAGCCTGAAATCCCCATCAGCCCTCGTCCCCGACCGATGGCCGACCTGCAGCTGAAGGAAGAAGCCGTTCCATTGCCTGAAGCCAGCTCCTTTTTCATTTTTGGCCCTCAGAACAAGTAGGAACCAGACATACCAGCCTGAGAATGACAGTCGTTATATTTAAGTGTTTTCTCAAACTATCATGAAAACACAACAGTGAATTGATTGAACTCACTGCACTGATGACTGTATGTCTTTGCATATTGGCATCCAGGTTCCGTAAACTGTGCTACAAGATTATCAACGCCTCTTCCTTCACCAACTTAATCCTTCTGTTCATCCTGCTCTCCTCCATTTCCCTGGCGGCTGAGGACCCCATCGATCCCAAGTCTTACAGAAACAAGGTACAACCAAGTCTACCACTACACATTTAATTGGACATTATCTGTTGAAAGAAGGCCAAATTTGACAGCAAACCTTTTTGCCTTTCCCTCTAGATCTTGGCCTATGCTGACATTGTCTTCACAACTGTGTTTACCATTGAGATTGTACTGAAGGTAAAGTGCTCTATACATCATGTTCTGCCGTTGGGTTTGACTGATGTGGTTCTTTGAAGTCAAGATACCAGATAACAAATGCCACATTTTTTTCTGATATTTTGTGTTTAAATTTGATCATTTTGTGACAAAAATTACAGAAAACTAAACAACTCAATCTCTAATTCTATTCTTGGCAGAGAAAAATGAAATGAATTTTATAAGGGGAGAAGCATGTTGAAGCAGAATGAGGCAGGTTTCTTTGCAGGTCTTGCATGTTTTTACTGAGGTAGCATATTCAGAACCTGAACAATCACTGTGAAACTACTTAATTCGCAATGATAGCAATTATCGCCCTGCTGAGTTACAAACACTAAACTCACATTGCCAACATTAGGGCTGCAACTAGCAATTATTTTCATTATTGATTAATCTGGGTAAATCCGATCAATTTTTTGTCGATCCACCTATTGTTAAAATCAATTAAGTGTCTCACTTTTATTTGACATTAATGCAACACATCTGTTCCTCTGACTAAAAGAAAAGCTTAAACACAAACCTGTTGGGTTTAATATTCTGGGTGTGACTTTATGTATCTGACTGACAGATGACAGTATATGGAGCATTCATGCACGAAGGCTCCTTCTGCCGTAACTCCTTCAACATCCTGGATCTGATTGTGGTTACAGTCTCTCTGCTTTCTATGGGGATGGAGTGAGTAAACATTTTGAGATTGCCATATTAGATATAAAACATCTCTATTGTTATTTATTTTCCTAAATTACAAAATGTTAGTATTCCAAGATGTGCATATCAAGACTGCTTTTTGACATGTGTTGTGTGCAGATCCAGTGCTATTTCTGTGGTGAAGATTCTCAGGGTGCTAAGGGTGCTGAGGCCTCTCAGAGCCATCAATAGAGCCAAGGGGTTAAAGGTACACACATGCATAAATACAGTAATTCTCCCTGTGGATATGTCTATGTTTCCAGTGGTGGCAGAAGTAATTAGATCCTGTACCTAAATAAAACTCTTTAGCTCAATTGTGTGCTGTTTATGTGTAATATTTGATACTTTCACCTCTTTAGGCCTGGGACATCTGAAACATGACAGGGGGCCATACAAGACACTGTGTTTTTTCTAAATGGTCATGAGCAATGCATTCTGTTTTATAATCTTATCAAATGTTTAAATGCAAAATCTCCTGAAAACTTACTAGTAATTAAATGTGTAAAACGTACAATATTTCCTTTTGTTGTGTAGTAGAAGTATAAATAACCTTAAAAAGACCTTAAAATTGTACTAAGTACAGTACATGTATTAAGTATTAAGTGGTCATTGTTTGTCTTTTATGACAGCATGTGGTCCAATGCGTGTTTGTGGCCATCAAAACCATCGGCAACATCGTCCTTGTCACCATGCTGCTGAACTTTATGTTTGCCTGTATCGGAGTGCAACTTTTCAAGGTAACTCTTTTAAAGATGATGTTGACACTATATGTAGCATGATACTGTAAAGCTCATATTTCCAAATGAACCTATTGTAAGTATAAATGCCTTGCTCCTTATAAATGTGTCCCTAATCCTTTCCCTCCTAGGGTAAATTCTACAGCTGCACAGACCCATCGAAAATGACAGGGGAGGAATGCCAGTAAGGCAAACATCTTTCACACTTTGTAGATTTCATCTATCTAAACTGTAATGCTATTTAAGAGTCGCCGTTCTCTGTGTCTGCTCTCAGGGGATACTTTGTGAAGCACATGGAGAATTCCCTACAAGATACAGTGCTGGCAAAGAGAGAATGGATCAACAGTGACTTCAACTTTGACAATGTGCTCTATGGCATGCTGGCTCTCTTTACCGTTTCCACATTTGAGGGCTGGCCAAAGTAAGCACAGCATTTTTTATCCTATCTGTTTGATTGAGTTAGAAGATAGAATATCTTATTATGTGGATAATGAGTTAATAATAATAATAATAAGTAATTCCATATTCTTGAGCCAGAGATGGTAATAAAGGCAATATATCTTTTTTAATTCACTGAATTATAGATTTCATCTACACAAATTAGCCTTGTGGTATCCCATTGTCTTGCCAATTATTCCTCGTCTCTCAACATCACTCCATTTATTCCCAGACTGTTATACAGAGCCATTGATTCAGATGAAGAAGACATGGGTCCTGTCTTCAACAACCGCGTGGATGTGTCCATCTTCTTCATCATCTACATCATCCTCATCGCCTTCTTCATGATGAACATCTTTGTGGGCTTTGTCATCGTCACTTTCCAGGAGCAGGGCGAGCAGGAGTATAAGGACTGTGAGCTGGACAAGAACCAGGTACGCCAAGACATCTCAGAGGTGAAACAGTGGACAGTAGGACAGTGAGAGAGTCCAATCATTTTCAGTAAAATCTAAAACATGTTAGGAATTTTTTTTTCTTCTATTTATCCCACCTTCTTTCTCCCCTTCAGCGCCAGTGTGTGCAGTACGCCCTGAAGGCTCGACCTCTGAGGTGCTACATCCCCAAAAACCCCTATCAGTACAGAGTCTGGTACATTGTCACCTCCTGCTACTTTGAATACCTCATGTTCTTCCTAATTATGCTCAACACCTTGTGTCTGGGGATGCAGGTATGTAAATTAAGGCTACGTTGCAACACAAAAAAACCATTGAGATTGTTTCGAGGCTACTGGCAGACAATATTCTGTGTCAATGTTTTGTAAGTGTTTCTGTCATAGTCAGTGGAGCTCAGTGTTTGTTAAATCATTTAATTAATAAGAAAAGTGAAAACTTTAACTGTAAAACGTGGGACATTACAACTTTCCAGCGAAATCCCAGACTAATTATTATGCCAATTTATTTATAAAATCTTACTTTAAATGTTAATTTTCAGATTTATTTTTATGTAACTATGGTAAGAGAGGACGAGACAATACACTGAGAGGATGAAATCCACTTTTCACTATGGGCCAGATTGATTTATTATTCAAAGCTAATTTTATGACAATTTGCCATCATTTCTATTGTTTATGATATTATGGTACTCAACAAAAAGCAAGATGAACACATACTTATACATATAAATGTATTTATTTATTATAAATTTATAATAAATAAAAACTTCGGTAACACTTTATTTGAAGGTATCTACATAAGAGTGACATGTGTCATGAACACATGACACTGTCATGACACATGAACCCTAACCGTAACTCTAACCGTAACCCTAACCCTAACTTGTCACCGAATGACACTTAATGACAGAAGCGTTATGTCATAAACGTTTATGACTTGTTTATAATGTTTATGACACGTTCATGACAATGTCATGTCACTCTTATGTAGTTAAATGTTGAATGTTTTAAGCCAGTATATCGCTCTAATGTTAGCATTTTCTTCAAGTTATATGTAATTATCTTAAAACTACATTTTGTACAAATACTACATCAAATGAATAGTTGTAACATGTTGAGATTAATATTTGCTTCCACTTTGAACAGCACTGTAACCAGTCGGACCATGTCACTAAACTGTCTGACATGCTGAACTTGATCTTCACTGTGCTCTTCACTGTGGAGATGATTCTCAAGCTCATGGCCTTCAAAGCGAGGGTAACAGCTTCACACTTTGTGGTTCAAATGGTTATCCACCCAATCCAATGTCCTACTGTGTCTGTCAGCAATGCTTTATCTGTCTGTGCAGGGCTACTTTGGAGACCCCTGGAACGTCTTTGACTTCATTATCGTCATCGGTAGCGTTGTTGATGTCATCCTGAGTGAAGTCGATGTGAGTACGAATTATTATTATATTTTTTAAATCTATTCTAATGAATTCCACAGATCCTATTGCAGGTGCTGTAAGTCCCTGGTGTTGTCTCAATGAGACATTCCCAGTCAATAGTGTGATTCGATTTGAAATGACTGAATGTATTTATTCAATGCTCTGATACAGAAGCATATAATCGTGGCCCAACAGCTGATTGGTGCCAGCAGAACTAGCTCACAGAACGTGGTCAGTACTGTCGTTGGCCATTCTTACCCCAACTCTCCTGCTCCCACCCCTCTCAGTTACTTGTGCAACCTCAGAAGCATCGCCATTTCCATCACCAAACACCAAACCAAATCTTCCATTATTCCCACCGGATCCATTACAATATTTTCAGTGATTCAATGTTTGTGTGTTGTCTGAGCACTTCAAATTTATAAGAGCACAATATCAGTAAATTATTTTATTGTGTTATTTTTATGCTACACAAACCCAATGTTTTTTTTCTGGCCACTCACTGTTGTTTTTCTCCATTGTTGCACTGCATTGTTCTCACCATGGACTGTGATGTTTTCCATCCACAAACAAGCTTGTAGCAATTTCTGTTTTCTCCATCCAGTTTCACATTGTCTCCTAATTCTTTTATATCTCCTCCTCTTCTTCTTTTGCATATTTTCCCTCTCAATCCCTCTGTCCTCCACACACCTCACTCCTCATCTGTCTATCCTCCACAGAGTGCCCTGGCTGCCAGTGGAGGACTGTACTGTCTCCATGGCTGTGCTGTAAATATCTGATCACTGCACTGCACTGCTGCATGAGGGTTGCTGTGTGGGCACTCCACTATGTTTTCTACTAAACTGTAGTACTACTGTTCTGAACCGTGTGTGGCTCAAACTGCTGGTGAAACATCTGCGTTTCTACTGTCTGTCTAATCCTACAGAGCAAATGTGAGATAAGACCTCAAGCTGATATATTGTGTTCCAGTACAGCTCAAATACTTTATAAACAGGGCTTAACACTAAATATATCAGCACAGAAACTCTAATGATGGCTGGATTGACTGAAAACTGTTAATATCAAGTCTGCATATAGTTTATTTCGCATGAGTTAGAAGTTGCAGTTGTTCTAGTTTTCAGCAACTAAGACTGGAGGCTTTGTTACTCATCGAAGGTGGAAACATTGCTCTTTAACCCTGGGTGTTGATTGTAAATCATACCTTAATACTATTTAACAGGTCAGTGCTATGTCTGCTATGTGCCTCCTATTAATGATATTATAACTTCTATCAAACATAACCCATGTAACTACAGTGTGTCATCTTTTCATCTACTTTGTACAGGAGACAAATCCTATGCAAGCAATTGCGGTAAGCCTAAACTTTTTCCGTATTAAAAACCATAAATGTTTTTCCTTTGTTTTAAATGTTCTTCTCCTTAAATCCTTTGGTTATTTTTGTTAATAGGCGTCTGAAAATGCCTCAGTTTCCATTACGTTCTTCCGACTCTTCCGTGTCATGCGTCTGGTCAAGCTGCTGAACCGTTCAGAAGGCATCCGTAACCTTCTGTGGACCTTCATCAAGTCCTTCCAGGTCTGTTACACTGTAGTCATAAATTAATCATTTTCAATTTGTATCTCCACTTTTAACACACTTTTAATGACCTATCTGTGTTTGTGTCTACAGGCTCTACCTCATGTAGCTTTGCTCATCATAATGCTCTTCTTTATCTACGCTGTCATAGGGATGCAGGTACTCAAGTCTAACATTTTTATTTATTGGATGAAATCATTGTAAACCTCTATAGATTGTTAATGTGCGTAAATATGCGTAAATTCCACTAAAACAAGTTTCCGTATTTGGCACTGATTTTAACAACCCTTCAGATCTTTGGAAAGGTAGCCTTAGTGGATGGTACCCAAATCAACCGCAACAACAACTTCCAGACATTCCCTCAGGCTGTTCTGATGTTATTCCGGTGAGTCTCTAAGCCTGGATCATTGGTTAAAAGCTCATTGGCTGCAAGGTCTGAGCCAGGATCTCACTATGGTTTACGTTTCCAGATGTGCTACTGGAGAGGCTTGGCAGGAGGTCATGATGGCTTCGATGTATGGGAAGAAGTGTGACCCCAAGTCTGACTTTCTGCCAGGAGAGGAGTACACCTGCGGGTCCAACTTCGCTGTCTTCTACTTCCTCAGCTTCTACTGTCTCTGTGCCTTCCTTGTGAGCAGCAACATTTATCTTTTAGCTGCATTAGTGTTTTTATATATTTGTGTGAATGCTGATTCAGCAGCATTTACAGTATTGTTATCCGATTCTTCAGACGATTTTCGGTCGCCTACTACTTCTGCATACTTTCAGCTACAAAAAAACATTCAAATGTCAAAATGTTCTGCTCTTTAAGGTGATTTGTGCTTGTATTTAACTTTTCTCCACCATTTATAGTTTTTAAAGTATTAAGCTTTTTTCTTTTTACATAAAAGTCAATGGAGCAATCTTTAAATCCTCCTCAGGCTTCTTCCACTTCTAAATGCTACTGCTCCCACATACTTTCACTTACAGACGTCATTCAAACTCTAACTATTCACAAAACCTTCAGCTATTAGAAAATGATTCAGCGTTTTGATATCTTTTACAGTTTTTGTGTTATCACTGTTTAAGTTTAGTGCTTCTTTAGGCCTCCTTAAACAACCTCGACATTTCTGGATGAAAGCACAGAGTACCAGTTTTTCAAATTGCTGATATACCCACATTTTTTAACCTTTATCCACACAAATTATATATCAATATGTTCGCAAATGCTTTCTGGTGCTTACAGTCATTATATTGATACCACGTTTTGTTTAGGCTTTTTTCAGGCTTCTTCAATGGGACGTTTAACAGGGCTCTTTAAGTTAATCTCAGATACTATACTATGTCTTTTTTCGACATACTATACTATGAATTTTTTCGTCATACGTACTATGACTTTTTTATCACTTTTTTCGACATACAGTATATATACTATGACTTTTTTCGACATACTATACTGTGAATTTGTTATCACTTTTTTCCACATACTGACTTAGTGGTTAGCACTGCTGCCAACAGGCATCTAGCAAGTAGTCACTGCAGACTCTGACCCAGGTTCGATTCCCAGTCCATGCTGGCCCTTTTAATTAAGTTTTTTTCGACATACTAAACTATGACTTTTTTTATCACTTTTTTTCGACATTCTTCACTATGACTTTTTTCGACATACTATATATGACTTTTTTATCACTTTTTTCGACATACTATGCTATGACTTTTTTATGACTTTTGTCAACATACTATACTATAACTTTAACGACATACTATACTATGAGAATTTTTCGACATTCTATACTATGACCTTTTTATTACTTTTTTCAACTTACTATAATTACTTTTTATCACTTTTTTGATGTACTATACTATGACTATTTTCGACATACTATACTAAGACTTTTTAACGTTTTTTTTTCGACATAGTATGACTTTTTAATCACTTTTTTTGACATCCTACTATGACTTTTTTTTCAACATGCTATCCAATTACTATTTTATTACTTTTTTCGACATACTATACTATGACTATTTTCAACAAGCTATACTATGACTTTTTTATCACTATTTTCGACATGCTATACTATGACTTTTTTATCACTATTTTCGACATGCTATACTATGACTTTTTTCGACATACTATACTATTACTTTTCATCACTTTTTTCGACATACTATACTATGACTATTTTTGACATACTATACTATGACTATTTCATCACTTCGACACACTATCCTATGACTTTTTTATCTCTATTTTCGACATGCTATACTATGAGTTTATGACTGTTGTCAACATACTATACTATAACTTTTTACTATACTATTACTTTTCATCACTATTTTTGACATACTATACTATGACTTTTTTGTCAATATTTTCGACATGCTATACAATGACTTTTTCACCTTTTATTTCGAAAGACTATACTATTACTTTTCATCACTATTTGTGACATACTATCCTATGAATTTTTTATAATTTTTTCCGACATGCTATACTATGACCTTTTTATGACTTTTGTCAACATACTATACTATAATTATCACTATTTTCGACATGCTATACTATGACTTTTTTCGAAATACTATACTATGACTTTTTTTGTCTCTTTTCGACATACTATATTATGACTATTTTTGACATACTATACTATGACCTTTTTATTACTTTTTTCAACTTACTATACAATTACTTTTTCATCACTTTTTTCGACATGCTATACTATGACTATTTCTGACATACTATACTATGACTTTTTCATGACTCTTTTCAACATACTATACCATAACTTTATCACTTTTTTTGACATACTATACTATGAGTTTTGACATTTTTCGACATAATATGCTTTGACCTTTTAAGATTTTTTTGGCAGTTTAGGCCTTTATTTAACAGGACAGCTCAAACATGAAAGCGGAGAGAGAGGGGGAATGACATACATATATACACATATTTTGTGTGGAGTTTGCATGTTCTTCCAGATTTTGTTTGACATACTATACTATGAATTTGTATCACTTTCTTCTGACTTACTATTCTACAATTACTTCTGACATGCTATACTATGATTTTTTTATGACAAATATCAAAATGTTCAGCTCTTTAAGGACATTTGTGCTTGTATGCAACTTTTTCTACCATTTATACTTACATATAGTTTTTGTTTTATCACTGTTTAAGTTTAGTGCTTCTTTATTATTTTTCTGGGAGAGAATATTGTTTTTTTCTATTCTCACTACTTCACCTACTTCTTACGCAATTATGCCAGCAATCCAGTTTAGCCTTTGCAATTTAGCTTTTCAGCATTCACAAGCATTTTCTGCAGGAAATGCATTTTCTAGTTCAACAATCATTTTATAATCAAAACAAAATCCTATTTGCACAGAAAGGTTAAAACTGTGTAAATACACGTCATTTTTTCTCATTACTTCAGATCCTCAACCTGTTTGTAGCTGTCATCATGGACAACTTTGACTACCTGACCCGTGATTGGTCTCTTCTTGGTCCACACCATCTGGATGAGTTTAAGAAGATCTGGGCTGAATATGACCCTGAAGCCACGTAAGCCCGAACACCACTCATGAAACTTTACCATTTAATTTATTTATGCTCAGTCAACACAAGAAATAGGCCAGCTTTAGGTTGGTGTCTTTAAAAATATTATAAGATGTTTCTCTAATCTAACAGGGGTAGAATTAAACATCTGGACGTTGTGACGCTGCTGCGACGCATCCAGCCTCCACTGGGCTTTGGCAAGTTCTGTCCTCATCGTGCTGCATGCAAGGTACATACAGTGCAGTCAGTCATAAACGGGGTCAAAGACCATGGGGTGCATGCATTGTAGAGAGAAAGGTTTTATGTGTGTTGAATGATAACATTAACAATACAATACGATCACTGTTGATGTACATTGTACTATAACAGCATACAAAGACACAATACACAAAAAGAGCATTTACATAAGAAACATATAAAATATCCCAAATGAAACTATTAATAATGAACAGGTCTTACAATATAATTTGGGATATTTTAGAAAAGATTAGGTTTTATTAGGTTTAGATTTACAATTGTCAATGTAAAATTCACCAACAAAAATTACAAGGTCTATCATATGCTAAACAACATTTATTTTTTGGTAAAAGAAAAGAAAAATACATGTTTGAGTGAATTATTATAAAGTATTTATGATAAAATGGGGCAATATATAATTTAAAAAGATTATCTATTTAAAGTGTTTGATGTTTTTCCCCACATTGTCTTTATTGAAAATATCAATACAAAGGATTGTGACAGTGTCAGAGTTTGAAAAATTATATATACCTACATATCTCTCACCTATCAAGGACCTCTCATCCTCCACCTAAAATAATATAGACAAATAATACTTAGGATGATGATCATAAAAAAATATTAAATTCAGTGGGTTAAAAAACAATATATTAATATTAATACTTTAAAAAGTGTATTGTATTAGATTTTTTTCTATTCCTCTCTGGTGCCAAATTCTCTCAACTTCCTGTCTGGTCTGCAGCGCTTGGTTGGCATGAACATGCCTCTCAACAGTGATGGCACCGTCACCTTCAACGCCACCCTGTTTGCTCTGGTCAGGACTGCACTCAAGATCAAAACAGAAGGTACAGAGCATCAAAACATGTATATGTTTGATTCAACTTGATGTACATACTCCAATAAATTCCAATAAATGTTCCAATAAATGTTTTATGGATTGTTCTGAACAGGTAACTTTGAGCAGGCCAATGAGGAGCTGAGAGCCATTATAAAATCAATCTGGAAACGCACTAGTATGAAACTGTTAGACCAGGTCATCCCCCCTATAGGAGGTGAGTCTATCAACATAAATAGAATTAGTTCAATTTTAACTATACAAAATAATCCAGTATTTCTCACACTGACAGCACTGTGACTTGTCTGGTTACAGATGATGAGGTGACTGTAGGAAAATTCTACTCCACCTTCCTGCTCCAGGATCATTTCCGTAAGTTCTTGAAGCATCAGGAGGAGTATTATGGCTACCGGCCCTCTAAGAAGAATGCCTCAGGCCCGGAGATCCAGGTGAGCGGTCATTATGGGGTTAAAATCATTATTATAATGAAAATTAAGTAATAATGTATAATGTCGGACATGAAATTACTGCATAATAACTGAAAAACTTTTTTTCAGAATGGCATGCTTTGGCTATTCATATTATTTCTCTTAAGCAGGGTGTCTGCGGGATCTTAAAAAGTATTAAAAAGTCTGAAGTTTTAGTGGTCAAAGGTCAAAGTTACTGTGACCTTGCTAATCACGTTTTTGACCTTAACTTAAGAATTAATTTGTAATTATGACAAACTCACACAAATGGCTAATAGTATAAAATGGAGTGATGAGATTTTATATCCAAAAGTTTAAAGGTCATCTTCAGTGTGGCATCATAATGTTCTGCAAAAACACTTTTCTGGCCATTATTCAACGCCATAACTCAGGAGGAACAGAAGGGAGATTGTGAGCATATTTCATATATTTGGTCAGATACTAAATTGATGACACTATTCTTGGGAGCCCACCTTGAAACTGTGGTGATTGTATAGATCTTCTCTGCTACCGGATTAAAGATGTGTGTGAAGCATCCATGTTTCGCCAAAAAATACACTTAATACCTTTGATTAAATTCCTTCAAAGTCTTCACTACATATTATGAGTCTGGACAGACATGGATGTAAACTGCAACTTGACTGGTTGGCGGTGGCGGAGGCATACAACCTCGAGGCGGTAATTCTAGTTTATGTCATACTATACTATGACATTTTTTGTAAGAAACTACTATGACTTTTTGTTATGACGTACGATACTATGACTTCTTTTTTAATATCTTTTCCATCTCACTTCTACATTAAACTGCTGCTGTGTGTTGTTGATGTAACCGGTTAGAACTTGAAGTGGCGAAGAGGTCTTAGATTGTACTAAATTTAACTTCAGGATTCCTGCATATACCCTTTTATGATGTAAATAAATCAATTTTGTATCAGCAAGTGTTTTTTATGCACTACTGTTACAAATGCACTTTCTAAGTGTGCTAAGTGCATATATCCCACCTTGTGCTTTTCTTACACAGGTACTCAACTTTATCTTTCCTCTTCTGCCTCTCCTTTGTTAACATGCTGCCATGTGCCTTTTGTTCTCTATTTCCCCACATTCTCCATATTTTTCTAGGCAGGCCTGAGGAGTATCGACGAAGAGGTGGCTCCAGAGATGCATAGGGCCATTTCAGGAGACCTGCAGAATGAGGAAGAGATGGACAGAGCTATGGAGGAGGCTGGAGAAGAAGGCATCTACCAGGTGAGAAACACTTTCTGCAACTTGGCGAACAGATATACAGGCAAAATACAGTGCATGCAGAGTGACTGGTCAATTTGATTATCTGTGTATTATCTGTTTGCTTGTTTTGCTCGGTCTTTCAGCGTACACACGGTCTGTTTGGTAACCGGGTGGACTCCTTCTCCGCTGAGCCCGTCATCACTCAGTCTCAGCAGATGACCAGCCAGCGGCCCCTCAAGTTCTCTGAGAGTCAGTCCGAGTCTCCACCAAACTCTGCTGACTTGGTGCCCACTACCGAATTTTTCCCCACAACCACAACAAAAAACAACACGAACAACAACGCCTTCGCAGAGTGAGCGCCAAACACTCCAATCTATCAGATGACATATGCTCAGGGTGAAATGTCTGATGAGTGAAACATTTTGTTGTCTTTCAGATTTTCATTTGATAGAGAAGGCAGTCCAGAAGATTTTTACAATCCCAGTGAGGATGCAGAGCCAGGTATATCAAGAGGTTTTTGGATATCAATCAATCAATCAATCAAACTTTGACCGACAAGCTGATAATAGGGCAGTACAAATATAAACACTAAGATGGTGTGAGACTAATGCACACAAGAAATAGAAATTATGAATCCAATGAAAGGCTAAGAAGTCATGAAACAATTTTCTAATTTGACCAGGCCTCATAAGTCATTTTATAAACATTTTATCTTTACACATAAAATAACAATAATAATAGTGTACATTGCTTTTCCATGGACTTTACATTAAACATGGGTCAAGATATACAATTCCAGATCAGCAAATAATGTTTGAATAAAATCTGGCAAATAAGGAGGAACCATGCAGACTGAAAAGGCGATGGAGTTCTCTGTTCTTCAAAATTATATTAATTAAGTTTTTGTTGATTCTCCCTTGTTTAGGCAACCTGCATTCCTGGAACTTTACAGTGAGAACAGACAAAACGCAGGTAAAATCTTATCTAAGGTTAACTCATCCAGTGTAAATGATGATGAACAGCTTGTATAGACAAAGTGTGGATGCATATCTTTTCTTTGCAGTTCCCTTATGACCCTAACTATGGTGACAGTCAGAGCCAGAGCTCCTGTGCTGCAGCCGACCAGCTTGTCCAGGAGGTAAGAAAGAAAGAATCTCTGAGTGTCCGCCTTGTTTTATCAGCAGGAAATGTCCTGATCTGCTGTCAGATCCTTCATTAATAGGTGATCATAAAAATAGCTTCTTGTTTTAGCACCAGGGTAATTTCCTGGACACAAATTAAGCTTGTCCTGAATTGAACTACTGTTTATTTCTCCTTAAAAAGATTTGTCAGGGGACACAGTGCACTTACTTTAAGATCTGTGGATTGCTGAACTTTTGTTTGAGGTGTTACACCCAATTGAGTTTTATATGGGTGTAAGGCAGATTCAGAAAAAACTTCACACATCACAGTAATTATTTATATACAAACCGAAATCATTTCAATTTCAGTTTTTAGATGACCTCATCAAAATATTATAGTTGAATTTCAGGCTGTATTTAATTTTTTAGTATGGCTTGATGCATTACCAGAAATGTTACTGTATGTAAGCAAGGGCACTGTGTGTTGTTTTCTTTTCCAGGCTTTAGAACAGGGCGGTCTGGCCTCCCTGGCCAAAGACCCTGGCTTTCTCTCTGTGACTAAGCAGGAGATGGCTGATGCCATGCACACAACTGTCGATGAAATGGAAAGCGTGGCTCAGGACATCCTCAGCAAACGCGCCGGCAGCGTCACCTCTGTCAAAAAGAGACGCCCCATCCCTGTCCCTCCTCCTGCCACCGCAGTGGCAGCACAGGCAACAGGCCAGCCAGATCCGGCTGTGAGGAGAAAGAGACGTCCAATCCCCTCGATTCCCTCCGTACAGGAGGCCGACTCTAATGTTTAGAGGATGTCACTTGAGTTTACATGGTTATCTTGTGATTTTTTACACTTGCAGGTGGCTTCACCTCACCTTGCTTTACCAAGCTTGTTGCCCCTGTGACAGTCTGTATCTACTAGCCTGGCTCAAGGCCTACAGGCAGGTTGGCTCAGGTTTAATATATTGCCAAGTGTGGTTGAAACTTAACCAAGGAGAAACAATATATCTGACGCTGAAACATCTTCTTAATTTTCAGATTTATTGAAGTAATAAAAAATACTGACTTATTTCAGAGCTAACAGACTGACACACTTCTTTCTTTGTAGCGTTTGTTGAGGCTATCCATTCCATATGACTTATGGGACAACCATGTGAGTGAGCTGAGTGTCTTTCTGAAGCCTCACTGAGGGAGGTAGGATAGTGACTGGTGACTAAAACAACTCACTGAATACAAGGAACAGGCAGCCGACTTTAGCGTGCTGCAGTTCAGTGAGGACAGGGGGAAAGGACACCACTTTGGGAAAACAAACTGTTTCTGTACATGAAGGCCCAGAAGAGTTCAACTGAGTATTCAGTTAATGCTTTCAAAAGGGCTGTGGCACTAGGATGACAATGCAAGTATTTTTTCTTTGTTGGTACCGTATAGCAGCGTCCCCTGACAGGACTTGCTGTCTTTTAATTACCGAGCTTTCTCCTGCTCACCACTGTTCTTGTGTGCAGTTGGTATCAGCAGATTTTGTAGAGGAAACATCGTTTTTTATTTTGGACATAGAGGTACATTTAATCTCTAAAATAATTATCCAAAGATCTCACTGTATTAAAGTATTTGTTCAATTGAAAGCCATGTTGTAGTCAAGCAGTGCATGTGATTTTTTTCCCAAGTCACTTTAAGTCGCTCAACTGCTACAGGTTGTTTTTAATTTACATTAATATGTCAAACCTTTGAGGGGGGGCACTTAGTTGGACCTATACAGAAAATGTATCTTCAGCATACCTGGAGTATGGTGGATTTAGTTTTACAGCTCATTGGGGCTGATAACAAATTTTATTTGTAATTGTATGGGCATAATTTATTGCACTTGTTTCATGCATTGATGCAAACACTGACAGGCCCACAGAGGACTTTATTTTTTACATTATCTTCTGATGAGCCTGTGTTTTGCTGCCATACATACGCTATGTTGCACGATTTTGGAGATAATTTGAGTTAACTGTTTAGCTCAACCTTGAGTCTTCTTCACTTCCAGGTCTATGCCATTATGGTTGATGTTACATAGGTGTGTTCACCATGGCAAAATAAATAAATCATCCAAACATTCATTTCTGTTAGTTTTCTTTGTGCAAAATGGAGAAGGAACAAACCCTTACACAACAGGTGAGTTTGCTCTATTAAATAATTATCAAATCTAATGATGGAAAAGCCTTGTAACGTAGCCTAGATGAGAAGATGCATGTTTTGGACGCTGGCCCAGCTGAAGTTACGGTGTGAAAACTGAGATCCTCTAAAAATAGTCTTGCCTAGCAAAGCACAGACTTCCCCTTATGGTATGGAAACTAATGCAGCAAGATGCATTCTGCACTATAGGTTCAAATAAAGGAAAGAAAAACAGATTCACAAAGCTGTCAAGCAGCGCCAGTTGCATGGTTGCATTATAAAGTAAACTAAATAAAAGGCGCTTAAATAATTCAAATTTTATTTATTGAAGCAAATCAATCAATAAAACAGACCTGACAAAATAGTCTCTCTTGACTTTCCCATTTTCCTAAGGCTGATTCAGAATGTATTTCCTTTGACATAATCTTTTGATGACAGTTTTGGCTCCATGATCATATTATAGCACTGCCTAGGGGGTTTTCTTTAGCACACGGGAATGTATCCACCATACTGTAACAACAGTTTCCAGATTAAGCTTTTAAAAAAAAAGGTAGCACATGAAAATGGAAATACATATTTTAGTACACACAACAGATCCCAGGCAAAGGCTTTAAAGCACACCAATGAAAAGAGGACCGTAAACAGTATAAAAGCTCTGAGAACAAAAACTTGTTTCGGGTAAATTCGACACATTTTACGTGATACAAATTCTACAGTCTGTTAAAAAGGTTTGATTCCCTCTCATTTTCACTTGATTATAATTCATTTTTATGGATTATTACAATCACTCGTGTATGGCCGAAATGAGAAGGGGTGGTCTTTTATAATGGTTGTTGCTGTCTATAAGGAACAACAACAAAAAAACTCACTAATTCACTACTCCAATTATTATTAAAAAAAAAAATACATAAACATAAAAAAACAATAGGAAAAAGCATGTAAGACCTATTGAATACATGATCTGTGACTACTGAATATGTTATCAATCCAGAGTGAGTAGCAGAGGAACTTCCAACTTCCAACTTGCCAAAATGCCGGTGTGCTCGTCCTATTCATTTGGATTTGGGTTGGCATCAGGATACTGGGAGAGGTCAAAAGTAAGCACTTTGCTGATGACACAATCTCCTTGCTGTGAGTGGAAGAGAAAGAAGAACAGTTAATATTTTAATCCTATGTACAGCAGATATGTCCAATGTGTTGTTTATTTACCAACACGCAGGTTTCTGCTGGATTCTTGACAGATCCGGTATACGTTTTAATGATGCCATGTTTGAAACTAGACGTTCCAAATCTGACTTATTATGATGACTTATTCCAAATCTATATGACAAGTTTTCTGCAGTATTGTATAAGACGTTTTAATACCATACAGAATGCAGTTTAATACCTTTCTCAAGGCCATACCAGTCAAAGAAAGAGGGAAAACCAGTAGGGACAACGAAGCCTATTATTTATTCTGTACATTCATTTATAATCACATTTTTGTGATACTTCCCAGCTCTATAACACAATAATTTCTAATTACATAATTAATCAATTAACTTGACTTGGACCCAAAGAAGTGCACACTTGATGGATGGATTAATAAAATAAAAAACTCATTAATTTATTTTTGTTAATTTAAGTTTTTGCCAAATTAACATTTGCCCGTTATGAGTGACTGTTTGCTACAGGTCTGATGGTGCTGACTGAACACAAAAGGATTAAAACAGCCTCCTGCATCCACCATCCACTGTCACACCAATCTCTATGGTAGTTAGACACATTACATGTCCCAACAGCCCACAACCACAGAAGAAAGAAAAAAGATAACTAATGTGACTAATGGTCTACAGCAGGCAAGAAAAAAAAAATTCAAGACTTTTTGAGGGAACTGAATTCAATGCTTTTAATATGTTTTAAGACTAGCAGATAAGCTGTAATATACAACAGCCAAAGATTCATGGCTGTATTTCATTTAGTATTGTGTATAGACAATATTGAGAAACACACCTCTGGATAAACACCGATGAGTGAGTCGGCCTTGGTGTAGAATTCCTCCTTCAGAGAAATGACGATGGCCTGGAAGTTCTGCACCGACTGGTCTTTGATGTAATTGGCCACCTTGAGGGTACAGGGGGAAATTATGAGTTGTAGTTTGTATTTAAATGTGATGAGCAGCATTCATTTAAAAAAAAAAAAAAAAACCTTCACAAGCAGCATTGATAAAACACTCAAGTCACTGAAACATATCATTTTACAGACCTTGCCAATGTTAGTGTTGTCCAGAGCAGCATCAATCTCATCCAGGACAAAGAAGGGGGCAGGTTTGTAGCTAGAGACAAGCAGGAGAAATGTTGTTACCAAACGGTGCAGACATCGTCACCGGCTTTCAAGCAATGTTAATAAATCAAACATGTATTAAGACTCTGTACTCGTCTGTTGTTTCACCTGTGAATAGCAAAGAGCAGAGCCAGGGCAGCAACAGTCTTCTCTCCTCCAGACAGGTTGTCCATGGGTCTGAACCTCTTTCCTGGAGCCACACAGTTATAGTTGATGCCATCCAGGTATGGCTCCTCTGGGTTTTCTGGGCCAAGGAAAGCCTACAGAAGAGGGACATACTCATTGTAAAATGTTTTGCTTTACAATACATAATGTTCCAAATTAGTAGTTCAGGTACATGATCTGTGACTTGTGTTTTACTGCCACAGCATAAACAACATTTTGTATGTAGGTCATTGTTAAATATATATTTTTTTTAAATGGAGGCATAC
Organism: Sander lucioperca; assembly: GCF_008315115.2. Lineage (NCBI taxonomy): Eukaryota > Metazoa > Chordata > Actinopteri > Perciformes > Percidae > Sander > Sander lucioperca. Next base: position 38,131,827 of record NC_050184.1, read on the forward strand.
CTGGGCACTGCTGTTGCGTGAGAGGGCCTTGTAGATCTCATCAATGTTGGTGGCCACAGACTCAAAGCAATTATTGAAACGATCAAACCTTTCCTTCTTGATCTGCTCAAAGGCTTGCTTGGCCTTCTTGGCTCTTTTACGAGCAGCCTCAAACTCTGAAAGAAAGACGCACAAAAACCATGAGATCACAGGAATTATATTATTAAGAGCACTAGAAATGTACTGTGAACTGCATCACTTCCTTTCTCTCGCTCTCTCTCATCCCAGTCTGTATCATTATCCTCCCATCTCACCGTCACTGGTCTCTTGGAACTTGTCCCTGACACTCTCGAGTTTCTCCATGGCCTTCATGTTGGGTGCGCTGATCCTCTGAAGGATACTCTGCTGCTCGTTCAGACGCTGCTGCAGCGTGTTCGTCTCCGCCTTGATCTCTTCCTCTGACAGTACATCCTGTAGGACGTTAAACGGGATTAAATAAGTGTACCTTAAACTACGGACGTCACATTTCTGCTGTAATTGGCTCTTTTTCCTCTTTAGTATATAATCAAGCACCTTTTAACGGTGTAGAGAAAAGTGATATATTATTCTCGTTATCGTCACCTAGAAAACCAAATAGCACAAATCTAGAGAGCTGATGTCACATTTATTGAGTGAAGGAGGTCAAGTTGAATTGTTTAAATGTAGGGCATTGGTGTTGTGTGGACTAGCTACCTTAAGGTCTTCAGACAGGTTGCTGTAGTCGATCTCTATGAGAGCCTCTTTAGCGAGAACACTGCTGGACGTCCTCTGGCTGCTGGACTCCTCTGTCTGGGAGCTCCCCTGGAAAAGCAAAACAAAAGAACGTCATTTTCCGTTTCACTCCCTAGGTTATGAAAGTTAGCTCCTGTATGAGTGTGTTTGCGTTTACCTCTCCCTGGCTGATATCATCCATTGTTCCAGAATGAAGAGGCAACCTAATGTCCTGCATTTTGCAGGCTTGTAACAAGTTGTGACGGTCACTGCGCTTCTGCTCCAGTTTGGTCTCAATGGCCGTGACCTCCTTCTGGAGCTGAGTCAACTCCCTGTTAGATACAAAAACATTTGTAGTACAACGCCAAGGAAATATTTATATTTTATGACTTAATTTAAAAAAATATATATTAAAGTTTGTGTGTTTTGCAGCCACTGACTTGTTGGCGCCACCCAGTTTTTTGCGGATCTCCTCCATATCATGGTTCTTATCATTGACTTCAGATTTCTTGGTGAGGTGCTGGTTCTTCAGGTCCTGCAGTTGGGCCATTGTCTCATCAATGATCTTCATGTGTCTGTGCTCTTCCTGCAGGTAGACAAGAAATATGACAAAAACACACACAAGTGAGAATTAACTTGATGTCAAAGTTGAGGACAAAGTAGATTTTAAGTAGGGCTGTCAATCGAATATTTAATCGTGATTAATCGCATAATTGTCCATAGTTAATTCACACATTTTTATCATTTTATTTGTTTAAAAGGGATATTTTTCAAGTTTTTAATGCTCAAGTGGGATTTGAGACTCGCCGTACTCCGGTCGTAACTCAGTTCACATCGACAGTACATGCAAATAACTTTAGTCTTGTCGAGAGAACCATCTGGAAGGGCTTTGAAACTCAGCTTGCCATTCAAAAGACCCTTTTCGTTATCCATTTTTGGTCATGGAGGTTCTTTTTTTTTTTTTGAGGGGGGGGGGGCTTGATCTGCTTTTTAATGATCAGTGATTTATTTGAATAATTAAGCCTGTTACTCAGAACGGGAAGTCTCTCTTTAGATTCAAGACTCAACTCTTGAAAGAGCCACACACTTGAATTTGAACACTTGATTCAGGATCAGGATTATCGCGTTAATTTTGACAGCCCTAATTATAAGAAGTTTTCATCGTTCACTTCATGTTTTTACCTTCTTTAGTCGCTCTATTTCAGCCTCGTCCTTCTTGACGGTCTGCTCCCACATCATGACTTTCTCCTGGTCCTCCTTCAGCTGATTCTTCTCATAGTCTACCTGGATACCCAGGCGGGTCTTCTGGGTCTCAAACTCTAGACTGAAGCAAAATGTTGCGTGTCAGGTTAGACAACATAGGAAACCTGCAACAGGTCAACTAACACTGTGGAAAGAACTGACACTTAAACTGACTCATCACTAAACTCACCGCTTCTTTGCAATCTCATTCTGCCTCTTCACCTTCTCCTCCTCAAACTCTCTGATGTTCCTCACTCCAATCTCCTTACAGAACTCAATGAACACCTCATCCTCCACCTGGAAAACAAAAAAGTTTATATTGACATCACTGCAATACCACATATTCGTAGACAGGCTTCTGAATGGACCACACTTGGTGTTAGTCTCACCAGGTTCATGCGGTCTCGCAGGTCGGTGATCTCCCTCTCACGGGACTGGATGATCCTCTTGATGTCGTTGATGCGAGGGCCAAAGTTTGCCAATTCACTCTCTAGCTTAGACTTCTCCTGCATGGCACAAATGAAACAACTTTTAATGCAGCAGTCACTTTAGCAATAACAATCAGGAAGAGAAAAATGTTGAGGTGTAGCCAGGCTGTACCTGCATGTTGAGGGAGAGGTGACGGGTTTTTGTCTGTTCCAGATCACTCTGGGAGTACTTGAGTCTCATCTGCAGACCGTGGGCCTGAGACTGCACCTGACGCAGCTCTGCCTCCTTCCTCTTGGCCTTCATTTGCTCCTACAAAGAAAAACATTAAGTGGAAATTGTTGTGAATTTACTTCCAAGTGACAATCCATCAAACTGCAGTCAATGACTGTAAATCAAAAACATTTCACATTTTGAGGTTATCCAGGCAATAACAACTGCATCCTAGAGGTGTGAATCTTCACTGATCTCCCGATTCGATTACGATTATCATGTCAGCAATTTGATATCTCGATGCATCACGATGCGTCAAATACATTTTTCTATTAAAGCCATATAGGATATTTAATTCACAGCTTTTTTCAAGCTTCAAAAACAAAACATTCTGCAGTGCTCTAATACTAAAGAAATTGGATACATAAAACTACAGCACTGAGCACATGGCACTTCCTGAATGTGCAAGACATAACAGAATATGTAAACAGAAATGTTGTTAGGCCTACATTAAATTGTAAACAGAAATAATCGAGTATGGCCTGGCCGATTATTGATACAGCATCTTCCATGTCCACGATTCGATGCATCGATTATTTGATTAATTTCAACACCTCTACTGCATTCCTACAAACATTTTGACTCAAAAGACAGGATATCCTGATAACTAACTTACAGACAGACAGAGAGGACCAATAATAATCAAAGTTACCTTGAGCTCTTCAGTGAGTTTTTCTTTCTTCTCCTTAAGCTTGTCCACTGCCTTCTCATCCCAGCGCCTGGCCTTGGCCTTCAGGTCGCTGGCTCCTCCAGAGATGACTCCAGACTTCTGGAACAGAGTACCGTCCAGGGCTACCGTCTGGACACACGGAGACAAGGAGAGGTTAAGTGGAAGAATAGACAAAATTCACATCTACCAAATCATCAGGTGGCCATGCTAGCCAATCCTTTCATTTTCATACAAAAATACAAAAATGTTGATAATATATGTCAAACCTCAGTAAGTGCGTTAAATGAAGTCAAATACCTTGTGTCTGTATGGCCCTCCAAAAGCAATCCTTCGTGCATCCTCTACGTTCTCACAGACCAGGGCGTTGCCACATGCATACTGGAGGGCTTTCTTGATGTGAGGAGGCTCATAGCGAATCACATCAATCACCAGTTTGGCTCCTCGCAGTTCCCTCAGTTTCTCATCTGTTGGTTTCACCTTTGATAAGACAAGAGAAATAAGAAAATTCCTATCAAGTTTTTTTTTTGGTAGTAGAATTTAAGCAAGAAATCAATAACCTAATCAATAACCTAATATTAGAGCTGCAACGATTAGTCGAGTAATAATAATAATCGCCATCTATTTTGATAACCGATAAATCGTTAAAAATGCTGTTTTCGGCCTCTTAAATATGGAGATTTCCTGCTGTTCTCCATTTTATATCATATTAAACTGAATAAGTTTGGGGTTTGGACTGTGGAAAAAAATACCTTTAAAGACATCACCTAGGATTTTGAGAAACTGGGATGGACATTTTTCTTATTAATGGTATTATTCATTATTAATTATTATAATTATTATTCATTTTTCATTGCGGATTTTTCAATATTTTCTGACATTTTATAGACCAAAGAAATAAGTCAATAATCAAGTCAAATAATCAGCAGATTAATCGATAATGAAAAAAGTTTTTAGTTGCGGCCCTACCTAATATAGCCGGCTGAAAAAACGTAGCTTGTAAACTATGCAGCCACATTATGGTGTTTCAATTAGTAGCTTTAATATAACAATACAAATTAGGTGGATGTGGATCATCAGTCATCAGAGTGGTACAAGAAGCTTCAAGGCAAATTTGATGTTTTTTTTCATTTGACAAGTGTAGTTCCATTGGAACTAGACACATTTTGTGAGCCTGACTTAAACCTCTTCTAGCTCATGATTGCCACTTTGAGACTGTATACTCTAACCACTGCAATACTCTTGAGTAGAGCTATCATCTGTACTTTCTAGTATTCACCTCGAGGTAGTCGAGAGGAAGGAAGGTCTCGGGCTCTCCTCTCTGCTCCTTGATGTATTGAATACAATCTCTGCCAGTCTTCTCTGAGTCAACAATGATGGCGTCCATGTTTTTGCCCAACACTTTGGTCACAGCAATCTGATACTTCTTCTGAGTGGGCTGGCACAGGTCGATTAGACGACCATACTGCAGATAGAGAGAGAGCAGCATTGTTTTTTAGTACGGTATATTTAACACTTTCATTAAATGAAGAAGGGAAGTAAAAAATTGTAGTCTTGCAAGCATGACAAATCTGATAATATTGTGCTGAATAATGCCACAGATGCCTTACCACAGAGCCAGGGTAGAGTCTTTTGATACTCTCCATGATCTCAGCCTTGCGCTGCTGGCGACTGTTCTCCTGCCTGTCGATTCTAGCGTCTCCCAGCTGCTCCATTACCTACAGCAAAAGCCAATAATAATGGGACTTGTTACAGACTTTTTCACAGCTGACATTTTAACTTGTCGATCACAGGTGTTACTATAATAACAATATCAACAGGAGTGTCAGTGGCAGGCATGCTGGCCCACTGGCTTGGATTAGTGGCACACCTAGCCATCATTTATTTTATTTGTCACACGCTTTTCCCTGGTATGTGGAAATGTCTGCAGTGAGATCTTTTCTATTGATTTACATGAAGAAATTTAGTTTTCTCCTGATGCAGCTTGAAGTCTTGCTTAACAACACTGTTAGAGGGTAACAGATGCAATCATGAACTCAAGGTCTTCCAGAGAATGGTCTCTAACAACTACAGCACACTGAAATCATTGGAAGTCAGCTAAGATGAAGTCATTAGCTTTTCTTTCCTTGTGTGTGTGTGTGTGTGTGTGTGTGTGTGTGTGTGTGTGTGTGTGTGTGTGTGTGTGTGTGTGTGTGTGTGTGTGTGTGTGTGTATTAAGCACCTGGTTAAGCTCCGTGTTGATCTCATCGATTCTCCTCTTGGCCATCTCCACCTCCTCAGTCAGCTCCTCCTCCATGCGCTTCTGCTCATCCAGTGACTGCCTGAGGTTACAGGACAAAAGAGTGAATAGAGGAGCATAATGAAAAAAACCTAAGAAATCAATAAGCTAATGTTGAGATGGTGAACAAAAATTGGAGCAGCATACCTGCTGGTGGTAATGTAATCCTCTAATTTCTCAATGCGTTTCTGGTTTTCCTCAATTTCACGGATCTTTTGTTTGATTTTGGCCTGGAGAGAAACAAAATAATTATATATATATATATATAAAAGTCAATCAATTTTTATTTTACATGAAATCATTCAAGGTACAATTCCAGTGTAATTTATTAAATTGTAATCTATTACTAAATCAATTTAGTCAGTCACAGACAAAGCTGCCATCATCATCTTATTTACCTCTGTCTCCACTTTCTTCCTCTCCTCCAAGTCCAGGCGGTCCTGGTCGGCCTTCTGGTCGCGGTTGAACTTCTCCAGCTCCTGTGCCAGGGTGGCAGCACGTTTACTGGCCTCCTCCTTTAGACGATGGTACTGCTTGACCTGGGGGGGTGGGGGAGGGGGAGAAGCAGTGGGTCATACAAAGCCATCTATATTTTGAGGTAGATCTGATTTCAAGACAAACATTTGAGATCCAATTCACACCAAATCATGGGATTTGCATGTGCTAGCTTTCCAATTATACCATCATCTTAATGTCAAACCACTGAATGAATTTTAAGAGGCCTATGCAAAATTAAAATGAGTTGTCTTTAACAATATACAGTCAGTTAGGATGTTAGTCAGATATTTTACTGCAATCTTAATATAGTATAAATATCTCCCTGGAGAATAAGTACCACTACTTTAATTGTATCAACTAAATAAAATCCTGTAAATAATAAATTACTGAATCATAATAAATTATGAATCGAGGGGCCCTTAAATGTGTACAACATTCTAACAGATCAGACCTGGTTTTCCTCCAGGGTCAGGTCTTGGCCCTGGCTCTGTGCCTCCTCCTCCATGCGCTCCTCAAACTCTTGCTTGGCCAACTCCACCGCCTTCATCTCTTTATCAAGCTCATCCATGTCCCCCTTGCGTTTCTTGTACATCTTCTGGGCATTTTGCAATGACTTGCGTGCAGCCTCGAGCTTCTTGATCTTGTGTGAGGTGTTCTCTTTGGCCTTGATGTACTGCGGCCTCTTTTGGTTCAACTCAGAGTCTTTCTCTCTGTGGGCAAAGTCAAGTGATTAACAAAGCCCTAGGATTTAAATGCCATTAGTTATACAGTAGATCATCTGAGAAGTACATTAGGCAAGCTGTGAGAAGGCCATCATGACACTGTCACTTACTTGATTTCTTTCTCAATAGTCTGCTGCTCCCTCATCAGCCTGCCCAGCTCCTTCTTCTTGTCCTTCAGCTCCTCCTCCACATGGTCCATCTTTTTACGGTCCTTATCGATCTCCTTGTTCCGCTGGCCCAGCTCTTTATTCAGCTTCTCAATCTCAGTCTCATTGTGGTACAGCTTGAAGAGCTGCAACTGAACACTAGCCCTGGCCACTTCGTCTTTCAGACGCTGGTACCGCTCAGCCTGGTAGAATGACGGGAGGAAAGACAGACAGTGTGATGGGGTAAATTATGTGTTTTGTATAATGACTGCATTTATTTCACTAGAGAAGTAACACAGATTAAAAATATTCTTTTCAAGAGTGTCATGACCAAAATAGGCAGCTATAACGGTGGGTTAAAGGGCAAATTACATAAGACAGATAACACAAAATATCCAGCAAATCAACATAGGTAATCAAATTACAAAAATAATCAAAAGCACATCTTAACAACTAATCCTTAAAACCAAAACTTTAAATTCAAGGGGCTAAAGTTACTTTTAATTTCCAATACACACAGGACACAAATACATAGAAGTAAATGTCATTTGAGTACATACCTCCTCCTTCTCTTGCTTGGCTTCTTTGCGCTCAGCAGCAATGTTTTTCTTACGATGGTAATTGAACTGTGTGTCCTCCTCTGCTTTCACCATTTCCTTCTTCCTGCGTTCGTACTCCTGGGCCAGCTCTCCAGAACGTGAGATTTCCTCAAACAGAGCTGTCCGCTCCTTGGGGTTCTTCATGGCAATAGACTCCACAGCTCCCTAGAGGGAGAATAAGCAGGGAATTACGGTTAACAATAGCACTGCCAACACAATGTAACAAGCTATTTATTAAACACTACAAAACTGATATTTAGGGTCTCTGCTCTAATTAGTCAGATCACATTCAAAGCTGTGGTACCCAGTCGGACGGCATGTGCATGGCTACATTAAAGCTTTAGTGCGTAACTTTATATATTTTATATTAATGAACGTCCGTTACATTCAAGCCATTGCCAAATGAGTTGATACAAAGCGAATTAAGACTATCAGCTCCACAAAACTCTCTCTGTATGGCTATGTTCAGAAACTGGTGTCCTCCGGCGACTTTCTCGTGCGTAAAATCGATTCAGGATTTGAATCTTACCTGAAAAACCAGGAAGTTCCTAGCCTTGATCAAAATGCCAAGTTTTTCCAGCTCTTCACTGTATTCAGGGAGGCCTACCACCTTGTTGTTGATGCGGTACTCAGAGGAGGAACCTGATGCCCACATGCACATTAAAGGAGATAAAACATCAGAAACATTAGCTTATCAAAAGCCCATACAAGATGGAAGCAATGGTCTCTCATTGAACGTGTCCAATGAATGACAATTGTCTTATAATAAACAGATATTTACATAATATAATGTGTTGCCTAACTACCTTTGATTTTACAATGACAAAAATAAAGTTCTGGTATGGTTTGAAAATGAGGCCCTTTCATATGTACTGGCAGTAGCATTGTCATGGTTGTGCAGCTGTACTTGGACATATGGCTTATAGTTGCACTGATGCTACACTACACACAACATTTCTAATGCTGCAAAGTGCATGCTTTCTAATTTCTGGTACAAGTGACAGAATAAAGTTATTAGACCAATGTTTTTCATTTCATTTGCATAAGCATGAATGAAAAGGGAGCATAAATTCCAACATGACTGCCAATGGTGGTTCATACCAATAATGACCCTTGTGAAGGAGCGTTCCTCTCCGTTATCCTCCTGATACACCATGCTGACAAAGGCTCTGTTGGCAGCTGGTTTCCCTACAGGTGCTCCATGGATTAGATCTTTCAGAGTCTTCACACGCAGGTTGCTGGTCTTCTCCGCCAACACGAAGCTGATGGCATCCATAAGGTTGGATTTTCCTACAACATCAGCATTCACATTTTTAATAACCTATACAAATCTAATATGAAAACACAATATATACAAATATGATTTATTACGTACACCTAAGGTACAATCTATCGTCATGACCTTTTTATGTTAAAATCAGGTAATTTTAAAGGCTGTAGTTAGTTGTGACGTTTCATTGGAGAATCAAGAAGTCTTTCCAAGATTGTTGTCCTCGTCCTATGTAAATCGCGCTGGGCATTACCTATATGTGTGCTATATGCTATATATCAAACATGATAAACTATAACTTTGCAAGAGAAAATGTGATAATATTAACGTTTACACTGCCAAAAACAAAGTTTGATCATTTACACAACAAATGAATTGCTATGCACACATGCATACAAGCTGATAGTCACAAATCATAACATTGAAATAATCAACAGAGTGCAAAATGATAACGTTAGATTGTAGGTTAATTAGTACGAAAGGTAATCAAACTGCTGTCCAGCAAGGCAAGCCATATATTATATGCCATGAACCAGAAGTTGTCATATCTAAAGACAGCGGGGAATTAGAGCACTGCGTTTACCGTTAGCCAATGCTAGCAAACATTAGTCGCGAGTTAACGTTTGCAATGATAACATACCAGATCCATTGGGTCCGATGATTGCAGTGAACTTATGAAAAGGTCCAATGATCTGTCTTCCTTTATACGACTTGAAGTTTTCGATCTCTATCAGTTTTAAATAACCCATCTTCGTTATATTTGCGCCGCTGTTCTGAAAACAACTGCAGTGGATATTAGCTCGTAAAATGTTAGCTAGCTAGCTAATGCTAACAACCAATGTTTACAGAACAAGCAATCTCAAATACGAAATATGCACGCAAATAAATGAACCTCTCTGTTCAATCTATTGCAGGCCTATGGATATGTCACATTATGAACTGCATATTTAGTTTAATAATCAAAATAGCTTCATAATCTTAATCAAATAGACGCGATGCGGTTGTGACAACAATGCGCCATTTTACAATCCAACAGGAAGATCCTGGAGCGCGCGAGTAACGAAACCTCACAGTTTATCACGAGACCAAATGGAGGTGTTTGGAGTTGCTCTCACGACCTCAGAATTGTGCCAATTTTATTCCACCACTAACGTTTAAGTATGTAAATTACACAATACGTTATGTTAATTTCAAAGACCCTTAATGTTTTGCGCATATGCACCACTCACTTTTGTGATTTATGTCTAACAACGCACAAAGCGTACAGCAGATGACCATGAGTTACCATGGTTACCAAAGGCATCTAAACACAACAGAATCTGACCAGCGAAACTGCTTCATTCACTGAGGGGCTGTATGCTGTCCCTAAATTGACTGAAATAATTTTGCCAAATCTGTAATGTCAGAGGTAAGTGCTGCTTTAGATCTGTGATCACTTTCTATCTTTAAAGAAAATACAACTAAATTGAAAAAGGTTTTTGTGTGATTTTGTCATGTCATGATAGGAAGATGAATGAACCAGGATGTAATAGTTCATTTAACACAGTAATCCCTTTGCAGCAAGAGTATCAGCCATATAATTCAGCATTGATGTGTCTCCTCCAGGCTCATTAGAAACTGAGAACATGTACAAAGTTGATTTGCCTGTAGAGCAGTCCTTAGAAAAGGCTGTGGAGAGGCGAAGGTCTGCAGAAACGGCACGCAAGGCCCGGATCTTCAACACCCGGCTCCGTGTGATGGGCCTTGATCTTGATGCTCTCAACCAACAGGTCCAGGAGAAAAAACATCAGCAAAACATGGAGATACAACGGGGCAACGCTTTTGGTAAACTATGGGCATGATGAGAGCCAGGGAGTGGTCAGAATGAGATCAGTTGAATCACAACCATTATTTGCCCATTTACACCAAGTCCCAAATAAGAATATTGCCTTAGGCCATCTCCATTTATGAAATCACCTTTCACCACTAATGAGCATTAATCATAAGTGTCCTTATATTCATTGCATTGTAGACAAGCTGGGAGAATATCACGATAAAGCACTGCTGCAGCAAGACATTGATGAAAGAGAGAAGCGGGCAGCTTTGCACACTGACCTGACCCAGTATTGGGCCACTCATCAGCGTGAAGAGGACTCACATGATGCTGATCTCAAGTGTGGCCTGAAGGGGGCATTCAGGATCACCATTCCAGAGGGTGAGCTGGGGCCTGCCAGTATGAAAATATTTCAGGTAGGTGCTTGGTGTGCATGAAAAACCAGTGGAACAAAATCCAATCGAATGTTTAAATTATTAATCACATTACCCCCCCCCCTTGTTAAGCACTGTGTCCTTGTTTCATGTACAGGGAGAGGGTATCGGAGAGGAGCAAAGGAGGAGAGAACAAATGAAAAAGACAGACAGGGATCTGCGAGCACAGAAGGAAGACAATGAGAAAAGGCACATGGGAGACAAGCACAGAGGTGAAAAGAGACAAACACAAGCGCACACACACACTTATTGTATGCTAGACTCTGTACATCACACACTTGCTTCATGCTTTCCTGCACAAACAATCACACACTCCTACGCACAGCCCTTATTGCCAGGTGGCATTGATGGATGCTTATCCCAGAGAGCCGTTATGTACGTATGAGTATGTGAAGTAATGTACAATGGGTTTCATGGGTAATGCAGGTGTAAAAAACACACAGTAGGTGAAGTATCTGATTTCCAACATATGTGTGTGTGTGTGTGTGTGTGTGTGTGTGTGTGTGTGTGTGTGTGTGTGTGTGTGTGTGTGTGTCACAGAGATGCTAGTGAGCAAAGAGCTGGTACATCAGGACCTTAGGGGAGTGCAGCAAAATGCACTAGAGGGGGAGTGTAAGAAAGCTGCCCGCATCGCACTCGACAACTACAATCAAGCTCTGGTACAGTAAACACATGTGCACACACACACAGCCTGCTGATGTGGATGTTCAAAGCAAAATCCACTGGGGTTTTGAGCCCTGGCATGGTGTTCTCAGGTGGGATTTTGAAATTAAAATTGGTAATTAAAAAACGTTAAGTGATGCGTACACACTTGCTGCATGAAGGTGGCCATCATATTAGTTAGTATCAAGCAACATGGATGATTAAACTGCTTTGATATATGCGTGGGCCCTGTCTGTTTGTAAAAGCCCCCATTTAGCTCTCCCCTCATTTGCCTGAATGCACTCGGCTGAATCCTCCATTGGGAGGCATCATTATAAATGCTTCAGGTCATGGTATTTTTCATGACAATTATGTGGTTTCTCTAATAACCACTCACATGCACAATGCACAAGCAAATACAACTGACTGAGTGGATCTCTCAGGAGGACATTCACCATATGGCTGACTTTATGTTAGAAGTAACCACATATTAGAGGATGGGTTTGGTGAAGCTCCTGCTATTCTAATTACCAAGGGAATGATCAATCAACTGCCCCAGTGGTAAGGCCTCACCATGTCCCGCTCCCCACAGGCTGCAGAGCGGGCAGAGAAACTGAAGGAGCAGCACAGACGAGAGGAAAGGGAGAACCTTGCAGAGATGCAGCACACTCTGACATCCGACATGATGACAGAGTGTGCAGAGGCAGCAAAGAGAGAGGTGGAAGGAGGGAGGCCCCCCCGGGTTCTGGTAGACAAGTGGAAGGGGATGAGCCCTGAGCAGCTGAGTGCCATCCACAGGGAGAGAGAAGAGCAGCGTCTTGAGAAACAGGTACTGCTCCAAACTCCTCAGTTCTATCTTTCTGCAGAATTCCTTCAAAACTGAAGTTCTCAACCTTTTTATATATTTCCTTTATTTGCCATGTACATTTACACATACAAGGAATGTATCCTCTGCATTTAACCCATCCTAACTAATTAGGAGCAGTGGGCAGCCATAGTCCTTTTGACTTTTGACCTTTTGACCCCTTAATTTTAAAAGATGGGTGACAGATTGAAAGAAAACTTCTTACCGGGGGAATGAACACCATTCTCCTAAAATTAACATGCTGGTCTAAAATGTCCAAAAACCAACACACCAATGACCCATCCATTAAATATTTCCACTAATTTATTTATTTTTCTACTTTTGAACCTCTCTTCACAGGTTGCATATGACCAAATAGGCATTATTCCTTCTCAGAAGAGTATTTAAAAAAACAGAAATATATTTTTTTTCTTCTTTCTTATCCTATTAGCCTTCTGTAAACCCCTCAGATTTATCTTTCAGACTTTTGGTAAAATCCCAACCTCCAAGTTGGGAACCACTCTTTCATAAGAAAGAAAGTGTTTTAACCCAGTATTCAACATAACAATTCCACTCAGGTTTAGCATTTATATCTTTATTTCTTGTCATCTTTAGAGACAACGTGATGCTGAAAAGATTCAGGATGCAGCTTGGGAACTCCAGCTCCTGAAGCTGTCCAGAGAAGCAGAGGAGCAGGAGAGGAGAGCAGAAGAGCTGAGGAGAGAGAAGAGGACTCAGACAGACCTTTACAACACGCAGCTAGCCAGAGAGCAGCAGGCATAGTAAGCACTGCACACACACATATATACACACACCAACTATTCAAGCAGTAGTCAGCAAATGTATTTTGGGTGTAGGTGATGAAGTACTCAAATGTAGGATTCAGATTTAAATAACCATTTTTGGAAATATTTAGTCACTGTGTGTTTGTGTTTGTGTGTGTGTGTCTGTGTGCCACAGTCAGGAGTACCTGAACAAGAAGCTATACACCAACAAACCCAGCAAGGAATACTTTTATCAATTCAACACCAGCTCCCGCTGAACCACCACCACACTTTGCCTGTCCCCCTGTGACAATGTGCTAATAAAATCTATTGATTGTTATACTCACACTCAATGTGAATTGAATCCTGATTAATCAATACTTGCTGCTTATTTTTGAAGTGACACACATGCATTGGTTTTATAAGCTGATACTTAGGACAAGAAAGGGACCTTTTTTGTTATAGATTGTTCCACATATTTTATTTTTCAGTCATAAATCCAGTTACAATGGTAGATTCATAATGCAGTTACAGTTATATTGGCCCCATATGTGGTACAAGTCCACTCAACCCCTGTCGTTCACCCATGATACATATAAATACCATCAGTCCCATTGTGCACCCCACACACCACAAAGAGGCACACATATACCCAGCTGTGACACACACTCCCTCCCATTTTCTCTCACCCCTCCCCTTCCACTCGGGCATTGTTTAAAATATGTCTGCTTTTTTGAGTTCTGAAGAACCTGCTCTAAACAAACCAATTTGCTTTTTTTAATCGTTTAAATATAAATAAATAAAAAGATGAAAAACAACAGCAGAAAAGCAAAGACCAGTGTCCTCAGCTTTCCCCTTGACACATGAAAAGCAAAGAGTGAGTGGCAGTCGAGTGAGTATCTGTGTGTGTACACTCATTTCTCATTCAAAGCTAACATTTGCCCCGAACACTGACAAACACAGATGTTTAGCAGCAGATAGTCAAGTTAGAATATTGGCATATTTTGTGTCATTCGTCGTTCCTGTATGAAAATAGATTTTTTTTTAAAGCTTTATTTGTCCTGAGTGTGTTTTTGTAACCAACAACAGGGAGCTTACACACACCTCCTTCAGTGTCACTAGCCGGTTTGGGAGTCCCATATACTTTACCTCAGGGTCAGGTGTTGTTTGACCAGTGTCAAGCTTTTATTTGAATAGGGAAACTGAGGCAGCAACGTTGCCTATAGGTACTCCCTGTGGTATGCACAAACCAGCTCGCTGCATCCCCGCCTCTCATAACCGCATCAGACAAAAACTCCACAGATATTCACTGAGCTGCAATGCAAGATGGTTATGGGCATGAACGCAATCTTAGCTTTCATTGTAATGGAACTACTACTACTACTAAATGACACTAATGTAAATCTTTTTGATTTTGAAATTTTTGCAAACATTTAGAGAACAATGTGGCATTTTTTTCCCCTTTTTATTTCCCTTTTCCCCCTCAACTGAACTACTTCTTTGCTAAAACAGCCAAATCTCACTGCAATTATTTGTCAAAAATGGAAAGTTTGAATTCATAGCAATAGTACAAAGAAGAAAAATGACAACTTGCAACACTTTTAAATAAAGTTAAGTGGTTTAAAACCTGCACATTTTTCACATTTTATATCAAACACGGTTGGGTTCATCAAAACAATCTTTAAGGGTTGTATTTACATTCTGTGGAGAAAAAAACAGTTCTTCTGATAACCACCTTGTAGCTCAGATTTTTCTTTTTAATCAGTAGCATGTAAATACAATATCTGCCCAGCTCTGAAAAGAATACATTCTCCGTGTTTGATGTAAATACCAACTGCTTGCCTTTATTATACATCAACTGGCAATCATTACACCTGTCTGCAATATCAACTTGCATTAATGAGAGTCTGAAAATAAAACATGAGAGTGTTCAACCACAAGACTCCACTCTCTGATCTGTAAATATACATAAATACTGCTCCTCAAACAGTTTGCCAAGTATGAGATGGACAGGTATGAAAAGAGTGTTAATAGAGACAACAATGTTTTTAATACAGTGTATAAAGAGACAAAGACAGATACAGAAAGCTACACATAGGTCTCGACACAAAGAATTACAATATCATTTCCAATAATGACATTACACTTCTGGTGGGAAGGCGAGAGAGTAATGACATCAATCTGGTGCTCTATGCAGACCCAGCAGGCACAGTAACTTATAAGGAGCATGTACATATCTATAATACTGTATTATGGCTAAATAGATAGATGTAGATGCAGCTATATACACCAGATGCTACTCAGCATGTTCACAGCAAGTTCCCCATATGCATACAATGTTATTTATAGTAAGAAACTTGGCTTCACTTAGTTTCAATGAAAACGTCTTGATTTGTGAAATATTTCAATAAAGAGAAGTCATGGGTTTTATATAAATAGTGTAAAAACAATGTGAAAAAACTGATAATATAAATAAAAATGGCAGATAACAAAAAATGATGTTTTGTATTAAAAATGGCACTGGAAAGTACAATCTGAGACATCAAATGGCATTAGACATACAAATGTGCGAAATAATATAAAGCATGATAAATATCTAAGACTTTTAACAGCAGCATGTGCTGTCTGTTTCCCCACACTAGGCTCTACCATAATCATCCTCCTCTTTCAATGCACTACTCTGCATCTCTATGACCATACCTACAATCCCTCTGATATTTCTACATGTACAACATTCTGTTTTTATCTTTCTATAGAGTTGTCTGCAGAGAGAAAGAAAGAAAAGAAAGGGAGATAAATTAATGTCATTAAGACATGTTGTAAACTACACAGATAAAATGAGGTTGAAGGGGGGTCAAAAGACATCTTTAGGTCAGTCAAACTTGTATCACATTGTCCACTACTTTGGACACTCCTTTGGTCAAAACAGTCTAGTCGTTCAGATGACTGCCAGGGGCATCTGAATAGTCAATATATTGATTGTATATTAGTCGTTAAACTACAGATCAGCAAGTCAGTAGGGAACAGGAGCGTATGGGCACATATGTGTTGACATGTTTTGGTCTGATGGCCCCAGGTGGATGTGTGGGGGTTAATCGAGGATGGTGACTGAGTTGGACATGCCATTGGTGGGGTTGAGCAGGGAGTTGTCTGGCAAGCCATGCAGCGCCTCTGGACCCTCGCTGGGCCGACTGAACTGGCTGACCAGAGACTCATCCATGTTGAGCTCAGTGGTTATGGCACTGCTGCCGTTGAAGTCCAGGTTGTCCTCGCTGCACAGCTTGCTCTCCTCGCCCAGGGACGGCAGGCTGGCCGTGCGCTTCTCCTCAAGGTCACTACAGTATGTGAGAGCACAGAAGAGGTCAAAAACAAGACATATTATCATAAGGTGTGTAAAACAAATAATGGTTATTCACCAAGCTTTTTGATCTGGAAAATAATTAATAGTTGCAGCACATATACAACATAATACTTTACTCTATGATTATACAAAATGTTACAGGGAAGTCAGTAGGTAAGTAAGGCATCGGCAGGGGATAATAAATAAGGATTGGGTTTGGAATCACATCACAGCATACCTTTCTAGAGATCTGCTTAGCAGAGGCAGGCATTAGGGAGAAGAGGCACAATGACAGGAACACAAAGGGTTAGGAAAAGCAAACAGTGCTGAGGGAATCAGGGCTTTATTAGGAGTTAGAATTTAAATTATCTATAGAAACATACTGTAACACCCAAAGAGACGATGTGCATTTAAATGACAAACCTGTACTCTCCAAAAGTCTCATCCTTCATGGGCCGTGCTTCTGAGTCCATTGGACCCTCTTCTTTATCTTTCACTGCAAAGGAGATTATTGGATTTTATTATCAGAAGGATCTCAACCATGTTTCTCTCTAAGCCACTGTCTCAGACATCGATAATGACATTCTGTCACACAAAAAGACAAGTGAGCAAAAAGATGTAGGCTATTTGTAGACATAATGTGTTTATTTATGTGGTTTAAAGTTTAATATTTGACTTAATTTCTCGTCTGACATTTAGCATTATAGTTACTATTCAAATGATTTAAATAATTAATTGTTCACAAGTATAATGCCAGTTGGTATGGTCAGATTTATTATTCAATTAGCCCTTGCTTTTTGCACAATTAAGTGTACTTTAAAAGGAGCCAGCCACTTGTTTCTCCCTCGTGTAGAAAGGGATGAAAGGCCGGTGCTCTTCTCTGACCAGTCAGACAGTGGCCTGCAGGTTGCAGTTACTCTGGTGGTTTGTGATTATTATTTCACAGCCCTTTTCAGGGCAGAGCCTCTTACTGTCACAGTAAGAAAGTGCAGGCTTAGAGGTCTGTTTCACTACATGTTTGATGTGAAGGCTGCAAGGGAGAAGGTTGGCCAAGTGAGAACTGGTCAATTATTTGGATATGGAGCGACTTGATCACACACAGAATTTTAAACATGGTGCAGTCTTATTTTACTGTCTTCTTCTTTCCAGTGAAAATACTATTGTTTAATGTGGTGCATTCCTGTAACTGCTAGGCTTCTTTTTCTGCCACAGTGTCATTTTTCAGACAGCTTTATGGCTCCAGACTGTCCGGTGTCACCGGTGTTTTTGTTCAACATCTCTACTGATGAATGCTTAACACTCATTTTGGGGAGCTGCCCTTACCTGAATACTTCCCCCCTTTACTCCTCTTGATGAAACAGAGGATGAGCAGTATCAATAGCAGCAGCACAATGGCGCTCACAACACCAATGAACCAGCCCTGCGTTGCAAAGCTTGGCTGCACCTCCGTCACTCCTTCAGAGGGAAAAGAAGAGGGAGGTGAAAAGACAAGAGTTTTTATAATGTAAAAACAGGATGAAAGTACAAGAGGAGTGGAAAGGATGAAACTGGTAGGAGAAACAAGATAAAAGAGGGAGAAGAATCTAAAGCAAAAGAAACAGAGCATTATGCATTCTGACAGGGTGGCATTGCATTGGGAACCAAAGAACACATCACAATACGCCAAACAAACACACATAATGGATCATTGCATATGGCTAACCAAGCTCTCTTCTCATATGAGTCTTTTAAGGCAGTGGAGAGAACTGCAAGACACTCTCTGTAGGATCAGGCTTTATATTTAGATGTGGGAAGCCCAGAGGAATGAACAGAGAAGATGAAAGGAAAGAGGATGAATGAAGGCTCAAAGTACCTGTTCCTTCTGTCTTGATTTCAGTCTCGAAGAAGGTGGTGTTGCTGTAGGTGAAGAGTAGATGATAATGAGAGCCAGGAGTCAGGCCCTGGAGCTGGTAGAAAGACTGAGAGGAGTTCACCTTCTCTGTTTTCTTCAATTTACTGCCATCTGCAGAGACATGACATGAACCTTGATTTCCTTGTTATTGTTTAGGAAAGTGAAACTATTCCCAAGATGGAGTAATGGTTTTAAAAGGTTGAATATATTGAAGTTTTCCCTATGCACTTATTAGTGTAGATATCATACCATTTTTGTTGAGGTAGTGGACCTGGAAGCAAACATTCCTGTGTCTCTTTTTGGCCACCCAGCTGAGGTTAACAAAGTTTTCCCCAACAGACAGGTGGATGTCGGCAGGAGGCACTGCGAGACATTCAGACAGTGGAATCAAATTCTTGATCTAATACAATCTGGTCCTGTTTGTGTCAGATCTGTGATAGTGAAGAACGCTGTAAATTGTCTTTGTACCTCCATCCAGTGTGGTGGCGCCCTCCCTCATGATGGGCTCTCCGTCCCCTGCAGCAGTGCGCCCCCTCACAAAGAAGCGATAGTGGCTGTAGTGGTCCAGGCCTTTCAGGGTAAGGTGGATGACTGTGGGGTCGTCTATTGTCTCTACCTGCATGGGGCTGTCATCACTCTCCACAACTGACCACAGCACAGCAGAAAAAACATTCAATCACAACTTGATCTTCAACACATCATTATGGGTGACACATGACTGACTGATGAGCATCATTAGGAGGCTATGCTTTGACATTTTTCTAGTGTTATTGATTTAGCTGGAAATGAATTGTGTGGTGTTATTCATACTACTGATGTTTTCACTGATGTCTTCAATGCAGAATAGAAGCACTTATAGCTTCTATAGCACTTAACAAAATCATTGATATGTCTGATGTTGGTTATTTTGTGGGCTAGGGGTGTAAACGATGCTCACTCTGTTGGTACTGCAGTAGATATCCAATAAGGACTCCATTGGGGTGGCCAGGAGGCGTCCAGTGGAGGGTCATTTCTGTCTCTGATGGGCTGTCCAGCATCAGGGACATGGGAGGACCAGGAACTAGCAGCAACACCAAATGAAAATGCACTAGGCTTAAAATGAATTATGATACTATTTTTATATACTGTCACCTATTTTCCCTCAAACAACTGCCTGCTCAATAATATCTATCCCTATCTATTAATTTCACCCTCCTTCTCTTAACTGCCCTCCACCCACTCAAGCTCTGGATATCAGTGTCATTTTCTCTGTTGTAATACACTATCCATCTCTCCTTTCCTCCCATCTTGCCCCATTTGTGTCTCCCTGTCTGTAATTAAACCTGTTTACCCACTTTATCTATCACCTCCCCCCATTTCAGCCTCATCGCCGCCTTCCCTCTTTTACCCCCAATTTTTCCTCTTGTTATCATTCTCACCTCCCTCATCAGTCTTGAAGGGCATCGTCTCAGAGCGGGGTCCCTCTCCTTTGCTGTTGAATACAGCTACAGCCAGGGCGTAGTGGGAGTATGGTCTGAGATCACTGATCACTTTCTTCTCCTCGCTGGGCCCAGTCTCCACCACCACAGTGCTCTCTGGCTCCCTGGACCGCCGGCCTCGGTGGTGGCCCCTGGAGCCGATTCTGGTCAAGTAGATCTGGAGCCACAAAATCAGTCATGATTAAATAGGAAATCATGGGTAAGTTTATATTGGAAATTTTAAAAAAATAATTCATGTCATATCAAGAGACATTTTCTAATGACATTAAAACTGTTTTTAAAGCAGTTTTAAAAAGGATAAAGTATGGCTAGGATGTTGAATGGATGATGCATCAACAACCCAAAAGAGAGAAAGGGAAGCAGTGCGACTAGACTGTGATACCTTCTGAAGGTGAGATAATCTAAAAAATAAATAAAAAAGGCTCTATTCCTCACAACCTTGAAACTAAAGACAACTCTGAAGGCCTTGCCAAGCTAAGATCTGGCTGCCTCAGCTGTAAACCCAAAATATGTATAATTCATGAGGACAGGGGCTGAATATGTTAGGGCAAACAACAGAGGAGATACAGGATCAGTACCTTGTATCCCAGCAGGTGTCCTCTGACCGTCTCTTTGTCTACTGGCCTCCAGTTCACTTTGATGGTAGTGCTGTTCATTAGTTCAACACCGACATTCGTTGGAGCCTCCAATGGAACTGAGAGACAATGACAGACAGGAGGGCGATAGGTGAGAATTAATACCAAGTAGAAATATTCCAAGTAAAACAAAACCTGTGGAAAAGCTGTTTAGCAACCTTTTAAAAAAATATACGTATATTTTACCATTTTCTCCTGAGTAGCCAATGCCTGGGTCTGGCTCAGGTCCGTCTCCTTTCCCATTGACAGCCTGAACTTTGATCTCAAAGGCAGAAAAGTTGCCAATGTCATTGACTGTGAATGGTGATGTGGTTGTGTAGTTGGTGTGCCAGTTGGGCCCACTGCCCACCACTCGCCTCCAGAACACCCGATACTTGAAGTCAGGTCCATTGAAGTTACGTTTGTCCATTTCCTGCAGTGATAGCAACAGCAACCAATAATTCACAACATTTTAAAATGAGTTGGATGCTGCTTCAGGTAATGAATACATTTAGATAACAGATGTACCTCCCAGGTTATGACCAGAGTGTCTGGGTCTTCGGATACACTCCTAACATCTTTCGGGTTATTGTCTGGAGCTGTGATTGGAGAAAAAAAAGTGCATTGTAGTGTTATTCGGGGTTCACTTTGAGATTGAAAACTTGTGGTTATAAAACACAGGCTCTAACCTTCAGCAGGTGTGTTGTGGATTTCAGATGGCCTGCTAGGGTCACTCTTTCCAACATAATTGATGGCAATGACCCGGAAACGGTAGGACATATAGGGCCACAGAGGTAGGCTAGCACGCTCCTTGTTTCCCATTACTCTCTTCAGCTCTTCCCAACCTCTCTCCTTCGAACCTTGGTCCTCAAACTCAACCACATACTCTGCAGAGAGAGAAAGAAAGAGTCAGGAGGGATGGAGAAAGACAGGATGTAAACAATAAGGAAACAATAGAAACATAGAAAACATCATTCAATTCAGTCATACTGAGACACTTCGTGCTGCAGGTCAAATAATAATCCTGGCCAAGTAGTGAAAACAGAGCCGCCTTTTTTATTTTGCCAGAGGCAGATAAATTATATGGGTTTGTTGCTCTGAGTATCGGAGTTATACAAGATGAAAAGTTTTGTTTAAATACTGTTTGTGCATGTGTGTGTGCGCATGTGTGAGTCAGTGTATAGCCTCACAAGAGAAGAAAGACTGAGGACGAACGAGACAGATGTGTGTGTGTGTGTCTAAGTGTGAGTATGTGTGTCCGTGTGTGTTTGTTTGTACTAAACCTAGCACAGGGCTGTTGTGGTCGTCTCCAGGAGTCCAGCTGAGGGTGACTGCACGATGCTTAGGATCAGTGATCTGGAGGAGGACAGGAGGGTCTGGACTATCTGAGGGGGACAACAATAATATCATCAACACAACTGCCTGCACACGGCTTGTCTTTTAACAAATAGGAAAAGTAAAATTACTGAACATCATACAGTATATGATCAATGACCTTACCCCATATAGTGAGAGTGCCACTGGCTTCAGCCATGTCAAGCTTAGTGATGACCTGACAGGTGTACACAGCCTCATCATCTGCTTCCACATTAGTTATTTTCAGCTCTGGTCCATCAACTGTGTATCTGAGGAAATATGGTCAAAATTGTTATCCTCATCTTTCTCCTACTTAACATGACTACCTCTCTTTATTTATTATCATATCTCCCTTTTCCTACTATTGCTTTCACCATGGTAAGTCAGTTTATTCATATAACAGGAACAATACAGATGAACACTACTACATGGGGAAAATAAATGTAATGAATATAGGGTGTGTTCCTGATTAGGCTTAAAACAACTAAACAAACAAAAATATATAATAATCATCCTATCTGTAATTTCTAACATCCTCATTGTTGTCAGTTCTCTAATGTGTAGTCTTTAGTCTTACTTTTCATTACTGTGGGAGTCAAATATCTTTTTATCGTTCTTTCTCCACTGAATTTGTGGAGAGCCGAGTTTAGGGTCAACAAGGGCCAGACAAGTGAAGATTGTTGTGTTTCCACGCTGCACCTTCAGATCCTGTGGAGGTGACAGGATCACTGTCCTGTCTGGAGAAAGCAAGCAGACACACAATGATGAGACAAGCTGCATGAGGTGCAACTAACATCAGCTGCTGTGTGTGTGTGTGTGTGTGTGTGTGTGTGTGTGTGTGTGTGTGTGTGTGTGTGTGTGTGTGTGTGTGTGTGTGTGTGTGTGTGTGTTTCTACTCACTGAGCACTTCCAGTTCGACACTGACAGACAAGTTGGTGTTCTGTACAGAGCAGGTGTAGAAGCCCGAATCGTCGTGGGTGACATTAGAGATCTCAAGGACTCCGTTGGTGAGCGGGTTCATTCTGGGATCCGCCAGAAGGGAGGAGGTGCTGCTGCTCTCCCTGGAAAAGACACACAACACACATTAGAAACTTGGCAAGCACAGTAGGAAATACACCTATACTTTTTTAGTTACTTCAGGGGCTAATAAATTCACTAGTTCAATTGCCATTCGCCTATTTCACCAAAAAAAAAAAAACCTACTTGGACACTGACATTATTCACAGTCCAGATGTAACAGCATTTGGCTGTTAATGTATGCATGTGAAGAGCTACCTACGCAATAATATCTCTGTGAAATTTGTTAAAATAAAAGCACACTAGAATACATAATAATTTACAATGCAATAGAACACAATGGAAATTATTATTATTATTAATAATAATAATAATAATAATAATAATAGTAACACTCATAATAATAATAATACTAATAATAATAATAATAACTTTATTTCGATAGCACCTTTAAAAACAGAGTTTACAAAGTGCGTTGACAGACAAATAAGGTGGTTATGTGCCTCACCATATGACTTTAGGTTTAGGAGAGCCAAAGGTTTCACATTCCAGTAAAGCCTTCTTGCCCTCTGGAACTGTGTATGTATTCCCATCCTCAGTAAGGATCTGGGGAGGCAGCTCTGTAACAACACACACAAGAGAAATAAGACACAAACAGACCTACACACACACACACACACACACACACACACACACACACACACACACACACACACACACACACACACACACACACACACACACTCACACAACTCTGTTTAATAAGTGAGAAATCAATCATTCACCAATGACGTAAACATTGGTGTTGATGAGAATGGTTCCATGTTTGTTGGAGGCCTGGCACTGGTAGATGGCAGTGTCTCCAAAGTTGACATCCTTTAGGATTAGAGATCCGCTTGCTGTCAGAGAACGTCTGGAGTCCTTGTCGGTTGCTGTTACAAAAACACACAGTCAGCACAGTGCACAGTGCCCAAGGTTGTGTGTTGAGGTATGTATTTGCAGTTGGGTGTATGCACAGACCTGAGAGGGGGATCCCGTTGATCGTCCAGCTGATGGTAGGAGAGGGGATGCCGTCTGCCAGGCAGTCTAGTCTGACTGTCTCACCTGGGGCATATAACTGACTGGGTGGCTCCTTGATCCAGTAGGGAGCCGCTACAAGGGAAAGAATATATTAATTACACACAGTACAATCAAAACATACAGTACATTTTTAAGTTACACAGTACCAAACCTTTACAGGACAGTACTCAGTGAGTCTATTTGAGATTGATAGGTCACACCCTACAAACTGTCAAACTCTCTCAAAATGAAGTAACTGATCACCAAACTGTTTTATTGTTACACACCATTAATTTTAGTTAGTTAAGGTCTATTTACTACTCACAGGGAGTACTACTCAGCTTGTGACAGTGTAATATCTTCTTGTCTTTGTCAAGAGAAAATTACTCATATGACATGAGCCGGGTGTCTCAGCCTGGGGTCAGAGAACAAGTTTCTTACAGAGAGCCTGCGAACAAGGGCACAAGCTTTAAATATGGCATCTAACGAAAGATGCTGGTCAGGTGGCATTATGAGAAGTGCAGGAGTTTGACCCATAATAGGGACTAAAAGTCAGAATACAGTATCTCTGTGTTTTTTTATCTGGCTTTTGCAAGTGTCCTAACTTTGTGAACTTTGCTATCCTAAATAGCTTGAATACTTTGTAAACATTCATCTAAGAACAAAGGTGAAGAATTAATTTATCTTGGAACAGCTGACAGATAATGATTTTGTATTAGTTGCTAATTGTGAAGCAGGTTATGTACCTGGCACCTGGCTAAACCTAATAAATACAGATACAGTAATGTGAACAGTGTAGTGTGAATCTGGATTATTGTAGTTACCATTATGTTGTAAATTCACAATACATGTGTGTGTGTGTGTGTGTGTGTGTGTGTGTGTGTATGTGTGTGTGTGTGTGTGTGTGTGTGTGTGTTTGTGTGACATACCTTCCACAGCCACAGTGTAAGTGTGGCTGGCCTTCCCTTGGGAGTTCTCAGCTATACACTGGTACTCGCCACCGTCACTCTCTGAGATATTACTGATGCGCAGGCGGCGGTTGAACATTTCTTCAATGGCCCGAGATTCAGACTTCTCGCCATCCTTCTTCAGCCACGAAACTTGGGGAGTTGGACTGAAGAGGAGAGGAAGAGGTATAGCAGGAATGTAAAGGATGTGGATGGAGGGATGCAACAGAGGAAGGGACACATGGAACAGAGAGAGGTAGGAGGAAGGGAGAGAGATGGATGCAAGGCAGGTAAGATTGATTAAAGGATGCAGTTCAAGTTTTCTGATTGATGGGGGCACACACATATGCACACACACACACACACACTCACAGGCCTTGGACGATGCACTCAAGCTCCACAGTCTGGCCCCTGAGAGCATGGTAAGTGCTGTGGCTTCCAGTAGGTTTCATCATGTGGGGCCTCCTGTTCCGCAGTACGGAGTTGGCTGGAGAAAGAGAGGTGGAAACACAAAGACAGAGGGAAGGAGTCATACATATTTATGGGTAATTTTCAAATTGTCGTGCTGCTGACACAGCAGCCACTTTAGAGACTCTGACACACACAAATGCAGGGTGTGGAATCATGTGGAGAAGACTTTAGCTTTTTAACAACACATCATTGTACGGATTTTACACACACACACACACACACACACACACACACACACACACACACACACACACACACACACACACACACACAGAGGTCTCATGTTAACATGTGCTCATCTTTTTGACCTCTACTTGGGCCACAGATGCTGACAGCCACGTCTCAGTGTGAGCTGCATCTAATTACCACAGGGCTGAGGAAGTCAAGGGCCCCCTGTCGGCTCTGTGACCGTCTTCTGGATACTGTAATGCTTTGGTCAGCACAACATGCCACCACATGGGTATGATTTTAACTATGAGGCCTCAGAAGTTGTCATCAGATTTCTCTCTCTAAAAAGTAAGAATTGATTGAGAATTTAGAAACTGATTTTTAAGGGATGTCACTGTCAATCCACACAGCCCATCTTTCAAAATGAATGTACTTTACACAATGCATGTATCAAGGACGGTCTAAACTAGATCATTAAGGTTTGTTTCACCCAAATGACAAAATGGCAATGTTGGTCTGTCAGATGGTTCAACAGCTACTGAATGGATTGCCCATCACTTTATTGCTTTAAAATCTGAATAAAAGCATTCTTAGCCTAAAGATGCATTTCTGGAAGTTCAGGTCATTTCAGTCAAGTCTACTGTAAGACAGGCAGTTAATCCAGAGCAAAACTCACAGGGATTTACAGTCAGAGTGATGGGTTCCTTTGCCAGAATGGTGCGTGTCGCCAGATACTGGACATTGCAGGTGTAGTCATTCCTGTTGTCTTCAGTTGTCAGATGGGCAAAGTATAGGTTGCCATCCTTCCCCACCACCACCCGTTCACTCAGCTGGATATGGTGTAGCCCTTCAGAGAGAGGAAATGAGAAAGAGAACAAGAGAGGAATTGATGACAGATAGAGTCAGTGGAAAAATGAGAGACAAGGGAGATAGAATGAGGAGTTTAACAAGAGAATAAAATAGTTAGAGGAAATAGGAGAGGGAGGCCTAGAGAGTAGTAGCAGTAGGATGAGAGAAATAAAAAAATGTTGATAAAGACTATATATATATATATATATATATATAGACTCTGCTCAGGGGGGGGACAACAAAGGATAGATAGATAGATAGATAGATAGATAGATAGATAGATAGATAGATAGATAGATAGATAGTCTAAGTAGCAGATTTATTGAAGAGACGGGAAGGATGTAATGGAAGGAAAGATGGAAAGGTAATGTACTCACTCCAGTCCATCCAGTGAATGATAGGCTCCATAGAGCTCTGCGGGGGGTTACACTTCAGAACAATACTGTTTCCCTCTTCAGACTTCACATTCACCTTTTTTTCTTTCTGCTGGGATGGGGGAACTAAAGGGAGGCAAGTGAGGAAAAACCTACCTGTTAGTCTGCTGCATAGATACACACACGTGTACACAAACATGTAGACAACCACATGTGCAAACATTTGTCGGTGTCATGTAAAGATTTTCTAAAGCAATCCACATCACTAGTTAACTTAAACATACAATGCAGTGGACAGGGAGTATGTTTTATAAATCCCCATTTGAGGAACTTTAAGAATCTGAGGAGCAGTGTGTGAGAATGCGCCAGGTTGTCTTTTGCCTTGCAGAGGTAGAATGATGTGATTTGTGAGTCATATGTGTTTACCCTCCTCCTCCTCCTCCCCACTTCCCCTCTGCCCATTGTTGATAACCCCACAGGAGCTACTGAAGAGGGCTTCATATGACATCAACTCAAGAGCGTTTCTGGGGAAACCGTTGTCAGGGAAACTGTGAAGGAAGGAGGTCGCCCAGGAGAGAGCCAGTCACACACACAGGTGGATGGATACACAGAGGTGCTCTTTACTTTTGCCCAGGGGCCCATGTGTGTGCCTGTGCATGTGTGTACGCGAGTATTTGCTGATTATAATGTTATTGCATGTAATTATTTTCTGGGTGGCGGTACTTGGAGCTCTCGGTGTGAGCCTCCATCTGCTAACAAATGAGCTCTCTATAAAGCAGGGCAAGGAAAAGGTTTATATGCTGGCTCCGCTCACAGCTTTGTAAATCGCTCTGTCATTGCTGATAAAAACCAACAACAACACGGCTCGCTTCTAATCTGGACCTTGAAGGCATTTACATGAGCTCTAACACTGAAACTGACATCTAATAAGACATGTAACTCCTCTAATGTGATGTAGTTCGTTTGAAAACATATCAGAGGAGCTGTTATTAGTTTGATGCTATTTCAAATGGTGTGATTTGTCTCCCATGGCAAAAGCCAAAAATAACAAATCAGCAAAATACTCACTGAGCATGATGGAATTTGAATGTTCAAATTAACCGTCAAAATGTAATGACTCTGTCTCAATAATCGGTCAGTTGCTTTGGGATTAATCAGCCGTCAGCGTGTTCTTACCATCAGTGGTGAGTGTGGCCTCGTTAGAGACGGCTGTCCCCAGCTCATTGGATGCATAGCAGACATATTTGGCTTGGTACTGCTTCAGGTTGTCCATAGAATTACTGAGTGTGTAGAATGCGAATGAGCCAGGGCGCTCAGAAACCTTCAACTCTGGGTCACTGCCTGGGTCAAACTCCTCTCCATCCTTTGTCCATCGGAAACTTGAGCAAAGAGAAGAAGAATCAGTAACACTGATGGGAGAGTGTTCACTCAAATAACAAAGTCAAAAAAAGAATTTCCGTGCCTTTGAAAAAGCCATCTTAAAACACACACAAGATGTCCTTACATGTCACTGAATTGGAGGGCACAAATTAATTGATGCAAAATGTACACAAGATGCCCCTGTAGGACTTATAAGCTTGTGCTGTGTAATTGCAATATTCATCTTTTCCTTGGCAATTGGAGCAGTTTTCCACTTCAGTGCAGCTAAGACACTCTGAAAAGATTGCTCGCGGGCTTAATGACATTTATCCCTTGTTGAAATGAGAACTCTGACTGGCAGAAGCTGTGCTCTAGATGTAATACTAATATGTAGATGTCAGCTGAACAAGGAGAGGGATGGTCGCCATTCTCAGTTGTCTAAAAAGATAACCAGTGACTAGGCTCCTCCATGACTAATATAGCATCTTCAGACTGTATATGTTTATGGATGTATGTGTGTGCTGACTAACATGGGTAGAGGGTTGCCGGAGGCTTCACAGCTCATGACGAGGTCTTCAACACTAAAGACGGTGACAGACTCCGGATGTGTGATGATCATTGGAGGCCTCTTGACTGCAAGGACCAAAAACAGAGTTAGTGCTGTCACAACACCAGTTATAAAAGCAGGCGTGCATGTGCTATTACACACCTATATGGTTTAAAAAGACATGCACACACACTCAGAATAGTGCTGCAGTCTTCACATGACCCGCTTTTCTTCTGCATGCTGCTGTAATAACTCCAGCTATGACATACACACATGTTACCCTATTGAAACACACACATCTAAGCAAACAGCACAGAATAGACAGATATACCACTCATTTTCATAGTTTACTGTAACAGCTGCCAATAAGTATATTCAGTCAATATCACTTAAAAAGACTCCCCAGAGGAAGAGATGAAATGTAGACTGAGGAAAGGATTGAGAGTAAGAGAGCAGGCAGAGAAAATGGGTTGATATGAGAGGAAATTGATACAGCATAATGTAAGAGGAAGAGTTCATGTAAAAGAGATATATGGCACAGTGCTCCCTGAGAGCCTGAGAGATAGGCAGAGGGTTGAAAAGAGTCTGTGAGGAATTGAAGCAGAGATTTTGAAGGACAAAAGTAATGACCACCAGAAGGGGTTTCTCCTTCTCCGTCGCCACTTTCCATAACAGCCATAAAGCAATGCCTCGATACCAGACTCATAAAAACCAACATGCTGGGAATACTGTATTGAACCAGCATGTTTGATTTTTCCACGTGCTTTATGGCCCATGTCGTATTTTTATGTTCTGTTTTTCAATACCTATAGACAGAAATGTAAATCTTATTCTCCACATAGCTTCAGTGACACTGTTTGCAGTGGAATAGAGGTCACAGCTTGATACTTGTTGGTAGAGTCTTTAATTTGACTTTAAAGTAAAGAGACAGAGCCTGAGATGAATTTACATTATGTAGATAAATGGGTAAAGGAGGACACAGGAAGGAGAAGGGGAGGCTGCAGTAGATGACAAGACGGCGGCGATGGAGATGGAGAGCTGAGCTGAGCGGACAGGGGAGATATATGGAAGTGCAGCAAAGAAAGAGAGCATGAGAGCAACAGACAAAGAACAAAGGGAGACAGAGGTAGAGGGAAAAAAACAAACAAGGGGTAGATTCATAAATAGACAAATAGGGAGAGTGTGGGAATTTAATGAAAGAATTCCCACTGAAAGAGGAAATAAGCTCATTTCCTCAGCTGATCAAATTGAAGTATGGGCTGCAGGCGCAGCTCCATTATTGGCAGAGGAGGAGGAGGAGGAGTAGAGGAGCCGGTGCTTAGTGCTTTAACTCCTCTTTATTTCCCTGTGCCTTTGATCTGACAGCCCTGCTGCCTCCTTACAGACAGCACCTCCTCACACTTTCTCCTCCCTGTATCTATAGGGATCTCACCTACGTAATACATCCATGGATCTCACCTATTGTGAGCCGATGAGGCTAAACACACATCCACGTACAGAAAAAGACGCATGTTCACAATATACAACACACACACATCCTCACGTACAAACACACATCCACAATACTAAGACAGATGCACGCACACACGCAAGCGTAACACTGCAACTGCACACTAATGCTTGACTCATTAAAGTGCAGCACATGACTTTCACTGTGTGCTGGATGGAAAATAACCTCTTTGGCATAATGAAAGTGTTTTCAATAAGCTTTGCCAGCACCTGCATTAAGACAAATAGACGTCAATAAAGTTAAAAGCACTTACGATCACTTATGTGGTCTGTTAGTCCACATTGGTGGCCAGAGAAAAGGCAATGAGGGAAAAAAACATTTTAGTTACAGTAAACAAGAAGGAGAACAAGATAGTTAACATACAGACAGACATAGAGAGAGAGAGTGATTCAATTTAATTTTTTTTTTGTTCATGCCAATAAAACAAATTGAATTAAAATAGAGAGATAGATCGATAGATAGATAGACTGACAATTTAACAACAATGATAATGACGATAAAGCAGTGTGTCTCCTGTAATGGGGCGTAGCTTTTAACCCTGGCCTCCCTGACACAACGCATCTCCTTTATTGATCCCGATCACTGCCCTAGTGACTCTCATTGATGTGGCAGAGGCTCATTAATTGAAAGGCAGGGGACACCTTGACCTTTTATATCTTTGACCTCCTCCTTCCTCCTCCTCATCGTCCTCCCTTCATCCTCCTCGGCCCTCTCACCTCTGTGTCACCTCCCCCCTTTGGGAATTAGACTGGAAGATTTACTGCATTTCATCAACATTTACAGGTTATGGAAATGTGTCCACATATGTGCGATATCTTGTTTGTACACACACTTTGAAGGCTGTGTGGGTGGTGAAGGACTGTGACTCACTGTAAGTAGTCTTAGATAAAGAGTGAAAAACAAAAGCAGCAGTGAAAACAATATTCCATCTCTCTTTCTCTCACTCTCTCTCTCTCTCTCTCTCTCTCTCTCTCTCTCTCTCTCTCTCTATTGGAGCTCTGTGGGCAGGCCAACAGCAGCAGAGGAGATGAGGATCAATTTCCCTGCAGGCCAAGAAGCTCAGCTGTATTTCTAATGCCCACATATTGCATCAAGGAGGAGGAGGAGAAAGAAATGAGAGTGATTGTGGAAAAACCTTGCTGGATTTTTGTTGTGTAACTCAATTGTTGATTAAATTACTCCCCAATCAGATTCTGGTTTGCACCAAGGAAACCAGATCAATAGTGGGACTAATCAATGCAGTATGAAGGGATCAATTACAAAGTAATTAGACACACCACAGGCACAGATGAGCGCTTACCAAAGAAACCTCAGACAGTGTAGTATTTCGAGCACAACAGCGCAATCCAACCCTGAATATTGAAATTACTAAAGGAGAAACACATGTTCATTCTGCTCATTTGCACTAATTAATCATGATAAAAGATCATTATTAGCTGTGCTTTGATGAATCAACAATGTAATTAACACAACAAATAAATCTTTGAACCTCATGGAAGCATTCAGCCACAATAGTTATGAATGGTACAATATGAATCTGTACTCACAGTTGGAGGGTATGTGTATGGCTGCTTGGCTGGGCTGGGCAGCAAGAGAGAGGAGGAGGAGGAGGAGGGGGAGTAGGCGAGAGGAGCACTGCCCCCTACTGCAAACCTGCTGTCGCTGCGTGTGAGGCATTGCTCACTGTCCCATCAAAGTCCCACCTGCTCACACACACGTACAGTAAAACGCACAGAGAGGGCACACACACACACACACACACACACACACTCGTGCAGAGCAAGTGCGAGACTTTGTTTCTTTTCCAGGAGGCCTCGACTTTGCCTTTTACGTCCTTCGTCTTTTTACTTTTTTTTCTTCTTTTTCCTTTCGCTCTCTTCTATAAGTCAGGTCCACGCCCTCCTGCTGGTTTCCCCTCTGAAACATAAAAGAGAGGGGGGAGGTGAAGGGAGGACAAGTGGAGAAGCGAGAGGGAGGGGGCAGAGAGGGGCCATGTGTCAGAATGGGAGAAAAATTACCCTGCACCATGTGGTCAGACCTATACACAGACAGAGGCACGGAGTTAACACACCAATCAAGGGTCAACAATACAAATTCCCAACAAAAAGAACCAACAATGCCTATCACTGAACCTGTTTCTGGTTAAATACATGACCAGTGGCCCATATGGAAAGGCCAGTCAGCAGGACAGATGGACAGAATACCACAACAAGAAGCCGAACAGAGCCTTTCAGCACCCAGATGGGCTGTGGACAGACAAATGCAGACTGATGAAGTGTCAAATCAAATAATACGCAAGACAGACAAACAAATAGTTGATAATTAGGTTGACTGGTCTGGGCTGCTTTGCACAAACTGAACAGTCCGTAGTGTACTTGGGAGATAGTGCTGTGATAAGTGTGCGATAAAAATGCTATCAGTCATGGTGAGTGAGGCAAGCCACCCCTGCTAGGAGTCTATCCGTTCTCCATCTGTACCCTTGGATCCGGTCCTCGCCACAACATGCAGGCTGTCCTCCCCCGCGGCACCACGTGGCGCAGCCCGCTGACTGTTTACACTACTCAGTATCACACAAAAAGAACTGTTATTGCACACCATGATTAAGACAAAAGAAAATGGCGATAATAGAAAGAGGATGCTTATTTGGCAGCTCTGCAGTAATGGCAGCCTGATTGAAAGAGTCCTGGCTCTGCACGCCGCTGTTTTGTTGGCAATGCCACAATGGAGTGATGGGTAACCTTGGAGAGTGGGGGGGAGGTCAGAGAAGAGAGAAGATGAAGATGATGGAGAAGAGTGGTGGCGAGAAGAGGATGGAGAGATGTGATTATCATTAATTTTCTGTTATCTAGTGGGTGAAGGCTGGTCAGTTAATTACAGGGGATATTTCCATGTCACTTAGTGAAAAATGTATTGAAAAATATCTTAAAGAGAGCAAAAGGAATATGGGATTTGTGTACATCAACAGAGCCAAACTAGATGAAATTAAGAACCAAGCAAGAGCTGAGCCTTTAATAAGGCAGTTTAAACGAACAGCATTGGGATTAAATTAGCTATTACACTAACTTGCTTGCTTTGTCAGAAGAATGGCACAAGCACATAGAGAGGAAGAAGAAGGAGGGGTGAAGTGGGTGGAGGACTTAAGGGGAAGATAAAGAGGAAAAGTGGGTTTGAAGAGGAGAACAGAGGGAGAGGTGGAGGTGAGGGAGGAGAGAGGCAGAGTGGAGGAGGAAGGAATAGAGGTGATGGGAGGAGTGGAGGGATATGGAAAGAGAGGAGGAGGGATGACAAAGGGTGACAGCTGTGACGCTAATCCTATCCATCCACTTGCACACATGTACACGCTCTTCCAATCAGTGTGCATCATTTGTCCACTTTCTTCTTGTTCCTTTTCTTATTCTACTTCTTTTCCTGTCCTTTCATCAGCAGCTTTAGTGGTTGTTGTTCTCTGAAGACATGGGGGCCAATTACAGTGATCCAGTCTTAAACCTACCTCTCCAAAATGCCATTAGAGCCAGATGAATGAAGCAGGGCTAGTCAGGGTATTAGTACTTGTGTTATTCTGTGATCTAAGGTGGAAGCTTGCCTATCAGTGCCCCCTCCAAAGACACGGTGAGGGAGAGCCGAGTAGAGCAAAGCAGGACGCTGATTAACGATCTGGCACGCCGTCGCTTGTCATGCTGCCAATCAGGGGTGTTTCTAGGACTTGAGGAGGTTCAGGGCTTAGCCCGGACCCATTTAAATAAACTTAATGCAATGCAAAACAGCAATTGGTTTGCCCAGATTGTTAATAGCCAGTGTATGTTCATTAATGCCCCAGTTTGTAGATGTTAGTTAGATGGCACCAACATTTGGCCTAATCATAACTGGCCTGGCAACCCAAAGATCAAGGTTTTGTTTCCAGATCTGTGAGGTGACTTATGAAGCGGGGGGTCAGGGGGTCCTCCCACAGAAAATTTTGAGCGTTAAACACTTAATTTCCTGCATTCAGGTGAATTTTTATGCACCTATTTCTACCTTTTTCTGAATCAATTTATGCTAGAAATATCTTTATGTAAAGGAAAACATAGGGGACAATTCAAAAAATAAAAACATAATGGAATATTTTGCAGTAAGGCTCTTAGGCATTCTATATTGCTTTCAACTATTTATTCTCCTGTAGATCGACTTTTCTAATTATATCTGAGTCAGCACACATATAGCCTAGGCATAATTTACTCTTCCCTCCTCTTTTGCGTCTTTTGTTGGAGAAGTAACCTCCTTAAATGTGCATATGACAGTTATTCACCTCAATGATACATCAATTCATTTTAATTTATTAATAAACCCCTGGACTGTAATATGTGTTTGAGCAAGATTTCTGCTCATGTTCAAAACTTTGTGCACATAAAAAAAGAAAAATAAAGTGATAATAGGCTATTACAAGAATACAGTCACTATATTTCAGAAAATAATCTACCTGCACCATAGTCTGCTGTGCATTAGGCTACGTGATTGCTCTGCTGATATGGTAGATCTCAGACCTTCTGACTGACTCAGAGCCCCGTTTGAGACTCTGGTCTCTGAATGACACACAGTTTAGCTAGGGAAGTGGCTGAACGCTGCTCTACATCGGAGGTGGAAAACCGAAACTACTGCAGAAATACACTGAGCACAAACGCGTCACATCTGCCGCAGCATGTCCACAGCAGAGCGCGTCATTCATAAACCTGAAGATGAGAGAGAGGGCAAGAGATCCGGGGCTATTCATAAAACTGAATAGCCGGGGCTGTAGCCAGGGACGCCCAGGCCTAACAACGCCTCTGCTGCCAATCACAATTCACTAAGAAAGTGTACTGCACGTACACGTACACACACACACACACACACACACTCAGGTACACACTCATGGGGAGTAACAGACATACAAATACAAAGAAGCTTGCAACGCATGGATAGACCGACAGAAAGGAAGGCAGACAGACAGACACACACCTCGAGTGGCGAGTGGTTTGACAGACGAGATCAGACTGATAAAAGGGCATGGTCCATTGGGCTCCAGTCAGGATGTAGACTAGACCTTGCCAAAGAATATTCCAGTCATGTTGAGTAGAAGCAGTAAAGGGGAACACTATAATGGGTTGGGAGGGGAGTGTAAAGGAGAGACTGTGAGAGAGAGGGAGAGAGAGAGGCAGACACAGACAGAAAGAGAAGAGAAGTGGCATGGAAGGTTGCCACATAATGAGGCCAGCCACCCAAACATGCTGATAGCACAGACTGATGTGGCCTGACACGCTAGCGCACACACAAACACACAGACATACTTCCAAGCTGTGTGCACTGCATGGAGCCTCGTGGAGCTCTATTATCACAGGGGTGAGAGTCTCTGACATGGAAGCAGATGCCTGATTTCACTTCTTCAGCGTGTCCGCTGTGCAGCTGTCAACGATCCAATCCCAGCCCTGTTACCTGCTTCATTGGACAGGGTCAAAGGTCACGCCTGGGATGGCTACTTGCAGCTGGGCTGAGATGACCCGCCAGTGTTTCTGAGTGCTTTTTAAAAACTATTATCACCACTGGGATGTCAACGGGAGCCATCAAAAGTCGTTCAATTGCAGGAAGATTGTAGAGTAAGCAGCGCTTTGTTGAGATTTGAGGGCGTGGTCGTTTTTATTTTACAAGAAAGCCTAACTGCAGAGATTAGCCGTGTATCAAACGAGCCAAATCGACCAAGTCAATTTTGCAACTTCCTCAATTATTCATGAATTCCAGCTTTAAGGCATATTGCTTAAAAAACACAAATAACCCAAACATTTTATATTATGCTGTTAGTGTCGCTATCATTAGTAGAATTTAATTGCTGCACGCCATTGTGGTGTGTAACCCGCTTGTACATTAACTACATTAAATAGAAAACTGCACCCTTCTTCTGCAAAATGTAGTAATTAGCATTAAGTAGACATGTTGGGTGTTGCCAAGGACTTTGAATACTGAATAGGCTCTCTTATCAGTGGCGGGGATGGGGGGCAACACACACAAGATCAGACCTCAAGAGTCAAATCATGTTCTGAATTTCACACATATTCTAATCCCCATCATGCCAACCACCCACATATACATGAGAAACATTACAGTTCGCTTCATATCCTCACATATGCATATAAGGAGCTGCTATGTTGATACATGTAGCCTGGTAAATTTTCTCTCATGCAAATATCAATTCTGAAAGCTTCTCTGTACTTTGATCAGATTTGCTGCTCTACTGGATTTGTGTATGTGTGTGTGTGTGTGTGTGTGTGTGTGTGTGTGTGTGTGTGTGTGTATGTGTGTATGTGTGTGTGTGTGTGTGTGTGTGTGTGTGTGTGTGTGTGTGTGTGTGTGTGCGCGCGTGCGTGTGTGTATGTGTGTTTGTCTGCATGTTCAAACATGTGTGCAGGTCTTGTGTCCTGTCATGCCTTGCTTTTAAATATTAACCACCTCCAGCTGTGAAGATGTGTAGGGGGAGAGGATGCGGGACGGAAGGAGGGGGGGAGAAAAATAAATGAATACATGCCCCCCTTTACCCCCTACTCTTCCCTCAGGGTTAGTCTGTCTGAAGAAACATCAGGCTGAAAAGAGACGGACGGAGGGACAAGGGGAAGATGGAGTGATTTAGACATAAACAAAGAGAGCACTCACTAAGAGAAATGGACTGATAGGCATTACAGGAGAAAGGCAGTAAGAGATTATAAGGGTCAATGGATAGTAAAAGTGAAGAGGGGGGACTGAGAAACAAGGTGATGTGGGTGGGGGGTAGATGATCAGGCCCCTTACAGAGTGAATTATTCATAGAAATCCCCTTCCTGTCGGCACAATTTGCCCTAAATTCACCCAAATTCATAATTCATTCACACCCCTCGCCATACATTTGGTTTGGTCCCAGACTGATGCTGTCCATCTATACCTGGTGTCTTTGGTGAGGCTGTCTGATTCTCTCCTTCACTTCCTCCCCTCTTCCTCTCTCTGGCAGGGTCATACTTAATGCATGAGCCTGTTGCAGTGAGACAAGTCTCAGACCCACTTTGTCGCGACAGCAGAAAAATACCACAAATCATGTAAAATAATACCAGCTACCTGTTTCTGCTCGGCTCCACAATTCACTTCGTAATACAGACATGTCTTTCATCATTCACCGCAGTGAAGATTGCATTTCTTTTAAGCCTTTCTCTCGTTTTCTACCTAGAAGCAGAGCCCTATAATAGGAACTGTCCAAGAACGATGAGTGCCCATTTTCATGTCACCTTTTTATCAGTCTTCTTCTTCTCCTTCTCTCTCAGCCCCCTTGTTAGCTGACACTAAAAGCTTTCTTCAATTCCCCCCGATCACTTTTCACAGCACATTTCCTAGCCCCTATCCCTCTCCTCTTCTTCTCTTCTATTTACAACGCCTTTTCTCTCCATCAATTTGATAAACTGCTGTGGTAGCACTCCGGCTTGAACAATAGGCAAAGCTGCTGATTAATTCAATATTTGCAACTTTGATGGAAAAGGTGCTTTACAGTACAGTGGGAAACCAATATCTCCCTCATGCCGGTACTCGTTGTTTAAAAGGCAGAGTAACATGTTTGAAGACCAATGATCCATGGTCAACTGCAAATGGAAATTCACCAGCGAAAAAAGCTGCAAAGCTACAGCTTATCTGGAATCATGGTATACAGACAGCACATTTATCAATACCACTATTAGCATAAGCTTGGCCGTTAGATGCTTAGCTACTCCCACTAGTGTCAAATGCGGCGATAGAATTCACGCCATATTTTCCTCATTTTCCAAACGCCTGCACCTCTTTTGAAGACCCCACCTTAACCCCCCACCCCCCTCCAGTCTGACAAGGGTTAGGGGTTAATATTGGAGTGACACAAAGCTGGAGAAAATAAAGGTTGTCAGAGGAGCCGTGAGGGCAACCGCCCACTCTCGCTCTATACTGGTTGCCATAACAACAGGGTCTCCACACAGCATCCCCCCTTGTACATACAAATTCAGTTATTCACACACATGGACACTAACAGGTTTGCGGTATCACTTACATATGCACATGCACGTACACACGCTCACTCATTTGTTGCCCCACACTGACAGGCCCTCCCTCAAACACACACACACACACACACACACACACACACACACACAGTACAAATACTGGATGTCTTCACATTTATACCAAGTACACATACTTAAACAGACATATGGACACACATAACACCTTAACTAGTTACTCAATGATTTATAAAGGGGAAATCATTTAGACTCATCCAACTGAAAATGAAAGTACAAAAGACTAGTACAAGAAGTACAAGACTCCCAAAGTCCTCTACAAATCTCTATTCTCCCTCTCTCTCCTTTGTACACCAATAAACGTGCACACAGTCATCCCTTCTATTGCCAAGACTACATAAGAAGCTACCTCTGGCGTGATTTATTTATTGATGTTTTTTCCCCTTAAGACACAATGGGAATGGTAGAATAAAAGAAGTGGTGAATAATTGAAGGGGATGGGAGTGGACTCATTAAGGAAAGAGAGTAGAGGTGGATGAAGGGAAGGAGAAAGAAGGGCAACACCGGTGGGAGATCAAAGGTAGGACTGGCAACGTCAACAACAAAAAGTCTGAAAAATTCATAGGAAGTAAAAAACAAAGAGAGAAAGAAAAAAAAAGTGTGAATGACAGATGTGAAAAAAGAGAGATCTGGTTATGGGATCACTGGCCAGTAAAAGCCCTGTAACGATCAAAAACATAACCACTAATGTAATAGTGTATCAGATTCCCTGCATGTGTGTGTTTGTGTGCACATGAGCCCATGTGTGTTGCAGTGTGTATCAGTAGAGATCATCCTGTGTGTCAGCAGGTCAGCTAATCTCTCTTGTCAGCTAATGGAGCCGGTCTTGCAGATGGAGTGCCGCCTCTTGCTCTCTCTCTTCTTCTAGCATGTTAGCTGCTGCTCACTTAGATCCACAACTGATAAGGTAATTTGCTTATGGCTTGTCTGTCAGTCAGTTAGTCACAGGAAATGGAGATGTATGAGAATGGATCATAATGGTAGCTTTGTGTTGATAAAATCATGACTGTAGACTTAGGACACAACACGTGGGCAGTGCTGCAATATTGAATCTCTTATTTATTTCATTTCAATTCACCTGTGATCTCAATAAATATGGAAAGAAAACAGACTTGGTCGGTCTCACTAGAAACAGACAAGAAACAAATCAGATCGTTTGTGTAGACTAATTGAGAAACATATGTATTCTGTATATACACCTACATACATTCACACACAATGTATGCACACACAAGCAAGTCTTCTACCACTGCTGCACGGTGGCCTGTGGGCATCGTTTGCTTCATTAGAAGCAACATTACTCAGATTCTGTGCATGCAGCACAAAGCACAGTAATTACGGACACACCCTCCGTGTCATGCAGAAGATATAGGATGAGATGCAAGCACCCCCATGCACACCACACATTCTCTCAGGCACATTGTTATGCACTGTGTGTGCAGTAGGAACATGCAATGACAAACACATACAGCTTATGAAGATCCTTTCTTGTGGCAGTATGGTTTATTGTCCATACAGTAGATAGCTAAGGGTTAACTTGAGTAAATAGGGGCAATTATGACATTATGAAATTACGTGGAAGAGCTATTAGGAGTGACCTTCCCTCTTCCCCTCCCTGCTTCCTTTTGTGTCTCCTGCTCCGTCCTACAGCCCCTGCTTTTTCTCTCTCTTTATCTCTTAGAGTCAGCCTCTCCTCTTTTCTCCTGTTCCTGGAGCTAACAGCCTTACTTGTGCCTTTTCTTATTTGACGTTCATTTTGACCTCCACTGCCACTTTCTTTTCTTGTTTTTCTCTATACTTTGTAACGACATATGCTGTTTGTTTGAAGTGATGCTCAGTGGAGATTCTTGTATGCAGCCAGTCATCCCTGAGAGAGAGTAAAATTAGAGGGAAATCAGACAGGTGAAAGGGAGATTTTATGTGTGAGTGTGCTGGTAAAGCCTTTGGGGATCAAACTGGAGCCAGACAGGCCAGTAAAAAGAAGCTGACATCAGTGTTGTATCCATCAGTGTTAGCCCTGAAACCAGATGCAGCAGCTTAACACTGTTGGAGATGACAAACCAGCTAAAACAACACAGACAGTATGCAACAGCACCAGAGGGAAATCAGCTACTGAAGCACATGCTTGAATAACAATAACATGGCATATATGTAAAGGCACAAAACATAAGCATTTACATGACTTTATTTTTCCATACAGGTCACATTGTTATTCAAGTCAGCCATGCATAAATACAGTATAAAGCAGCAGAAGAGAAAGCTGTATGAGCCTTAAAGAGAAGACTGTGGTGCTAAGGTTATCTAATGAGCCTCAGGTGAACGGGAGCATATGTGTGCCTCTGTGTCTGTGTTGCATCAAGTGTGCAGGTGGGGCAGGTTTGTGTTGGCTGCTGCAGGTAGTGATGTCTGAGGAGGGGCTGTGCAGTCCGTCATTCAGCAGACAGACAGAGAGGAGGAGGGAGTGGTCCCTCGGGTCAGGTGATAAGTGGCCCATATAGCGCTGGAGGACTCAGCTGCCAGCGACTCGTGTGACACGCAAGGACACGTGGCCACCTCCACAGGGACAATCGGCACGCCACATCCCGGGGAGAGGGGCGGAGTGTGTACGTGACCTACGACCTCCATCACAACAGGTTAGACATTTGAGATGTCTAACATGAGAAAAAAAGCACTCTAACTAAAGAAACAAAACAAAAATGTAATTTGCCTAATGTGAAATTGTGACATGTCTTTGCTTCTCAGATTCTTAACCACAGGTAAGTTGTTTTCACAATAACAATTAGGTCATTTTTAGCCCTAAGCTTCTCTGCAGACAGCTAATTGCTAAGATTTAGACATTTCCAGAAACATTTGTCAAGGATTCCCAAGTCTTTTCCACCACTTCAGGGAAATGAGCTGCTGGCAGGGCAAGGCCGCACATAGTGCTTTGCTAACACATTTGCATGGAAGGGCCCCAGTGGCTCAACGACTGTGGGAAAGTGGCTGGATTTTTTTTCGAGCCTGTGGCGGCGTGAAGAAGTCATATGAAATTACAGAAAGTCTGTGAATAAAAACATACAGACATGCTCACACCCATGTGGCAGTACAACCTCACACCAGCTTTGCCACAGTTGTTATATTAATCAAAGCAATGAAAAAAAGAGAAATATAAACAATTGGAAATTCTTTACAACAAAAGAAAACAGCATTAGCATAACCAATCAGATGTCACAACTTAACTGACTACAGTGGAGATGGAGATGCAGTTTTAGCAAAACAGGACCAGGTGATTTGCATCTTCAAAATGATTAACCAGGTCAAACAACGGCTTCTTGGCAATCCCATTAACTTTGTTAAAAGTTGCAAAAGCAGCACTTCCCCTTAAGTGCTCCTCATCTAATCAAATACAAGGTCTTCTGGGGATGAGACAGGAGATGTAACGCCCCTAAACAGCTAGTAAATGTCTATCGAGTGGAATCAGAGAGGAAAGAGAAGAGGGTGATGGTGTGTGTGGGTGAGAAGGAACAAGGAAGTAGTGAAGAGGAAATAACATATTGTAGCTCTCTTAAACAGTCTACTCTCCCAAGTCAAGACTTCAATTTTAAAAATGATCACAGTCTCATAAACTGTGGGGCAATTCACCTAACCTAACTCCATCATTCAGCACTCTGTTGTCTGTTAGGACGCA
Organism: Sander lucioperca; assembly: GCF_008315115.2. Lineage (NCBI taxonomy): Eukaryota > Metazoa > Chordata > Actinopteri > Perciformes > Percidae > Sander > Sander lucioperca. Next base: position 38,173,890 of record NC_050184.1, read on the forward strand.
ACTAAAACCACATTTCATATAAGTGCTAACATTCTGAGTGAGCAATTTTATTGATTTGTTTGTTGTTGGAAATCTTTTTTTTCTTCCTGCTGTGTTTGCAGTTTGCTGTATTTCATTTATAATTTAGTCTCTTGCCACACTGCAATGACAAGTGAATCTTTCAGATTTATCTGTGTTAAAATCAAAATATTTTCAGTCAGACTTGCAGAACCTCTGACGTCAGAAAGGTTTACATGATTCAAGTCATCTTAGTAAATTGCTATTCTCTATAAACATGCTCTACTAATAGGCTACAGAAAGGAACCTATATTCAGTTCATGCAAACCCTGACATCTGCTGTTCTAAAAAGTCTAAAAATCTTCTGATGCAAGGAAGTGATACATTTTACATTTCTTTCAGCAGTAACTGCAGATGTGCTTTTTTACTGCAGTTTTGTGTTTAAAAAACATCAATATACAACTACAAATTATTGTTATATAAGTGTGTGCGCTGGCTCAGAAAACCATGCCCCGCTGCTTCTTGTCTCTACATCAGCTTGTTTCTGACTCTCTCATCTCTCTGTGTCATCAACACACACAGGAAAACCGCAAAGCTCAGATATGTGAAGACTCGCTCAAACCTGCATGCACACACACACACACACACACACACACACACACACACACACACACAGCAGACTGACGGTTGGTTTAAGTCTGGCAAGACAAGTCAGTTTAAGGAGATTTGCCTGCCATTCAAATAAGGTGGAGTAAGGGAAAAAAGGCAGCAGAGAGACATGGGAAACTGAGTTTGTATGGTGATTTGGCTGGCCACTGAGCTTCCAACATGGTCTCAGCTTATTTGGTGTGTGTGCTGATGGGTTTTTGTGAGAAAGTGTGAGTGTATGTTTACTTAGGATGTGACAGGTCAGTATTGTTATGCATGACTCATTTTGTTTGTTGTATTAGTCTGTGTGTGTGTGTGTGTGTGTGTGTGTGTGTGTGTGTGTGTGTGTGTGTGTGTGTGTGTGTGTGTGTGTGTGTGTGTGTGTGTGTGTGTGCGTGCGTGCGTGTGCGTGTGCGTGTGCAGTGTCTAGGTCTAGGTGTCAATACCCCTGCATCTCTTTCCTTTTCTCACCCCGCTATCACCATGACAACCTCCTGACTCCAGCTCAGCCGCACGAAAAAAATATTTCACTCCCCTCCCCCTTCTACATGATCATCCTCCTCACCTCATCCCCCCATCCCCCCATACCCTGTCTGTCTGTCTGTCTGTCTGTCTGTCTGTCTCTCTCTCTCTCTCTCTCTCTCTCTCTCTCTCTCTCTCTCTCTCTCTCTCTTTCTCTCTCTCATGTATCTACTTTATACTCCCTACCTTCATCTCATTTCTCCTGTGTCTCCATCTCTTGCTCTTTCCCCATTTCTGGCTTTCTCCAGTTCCCCTGTTATGTCTACATGCTACCCACACTTGAAAGAGTTCCTCCTTCCTGACTGTCGTATTTGCTGAAAGTCTGAAGTCTGTTATTTGCGCTCTTCTATCTCTTTCACTTCTGTTCTATATTCTCTGCTCCCTGCTGATTGCCTCTCGCTCCTTATATCAGTACGAAACTCCCCTTTTCCTCTCCCTGAACTCCTTTACCCCAACCCCTCCCTCTCTGTCTTCTTTTCCTCCATATAGCAAGAAGTTTATGGAACACTGTCTTCCATCTGTGCTGCACTGCATCTTCATTACATCCTCCCAGCCAACAACATACACAATGCAATTACAGGTAGCATTCTATCAACCTCTGCCATCAACTTTTATCAAACCTGAGACAGACCGTCCAGTCTGAGGGGAAATTTGCAGGCTGGCACAGCATCGATACAATCCCTCAAACCTAAGTGGCTGACTAACTCCCTTCGCATCTGTTATCATTATCATCAGCGAACCATTTCTGCTTTGTAACTAAATCCAATCATTACCAATGGAGTCCGTGGCGGAGATCTATTTGAGGCGGAGCGGCTTGTGATTTCCAACAGAGGAGGGCCAAGCTCCATCAAAGGCTGCAGTGTTATCTGAGGCGCACAGACCCGTCTCTGCAGCAGACCCCTGTCTCTGCAAATCCCTCTCCCCACGTCTCTACACAGCTCCAGCCCCTCAACGTACCAGTATGTAGTGGTGCAAAGAGATCAAGGACGTGACATTTTCTGGAACGCACAGCAATTTTCAGCAAGGCACAATATAAAAGAGAGTAAACAGACAACCTGTTCCATCCCGCCTGTGTTTGCATCAGTGTGTGTATGTATGTGTGCGTCATCTCCTGTCAGACGGTTAAAAGGAGTGACAAGTATATTTGGCTTTATATTATCTATTCAAGGAGGCACACAGAGTGAATAAGCAAAAAAAAATAAAGTGAGGAAGCGGTTTCATCTCATCTCTATTTATATTGTTTTGCAGAGCTTCACTGCGCCTCTCCTGCCTCACTCCCCTCCTCCTGCATCCTCTTTTCTTTCCCCCTCATCTTCCTCCTGGGGTTTTGCCCCGTACACTGAAGCCCCAGCTGTGGCCACAACTCCACCGCACTCTATCATCTCTCTTTCCCTCCTGTTTTGCTTCAGTTATGAGAGATGACAGAAAGGATTTGGCCCCAATTCCAACGAGAGAGAGGAAAACAGGTAGATACAGAGAGAGCGGCCACAGGGATGCAGAGGAAGCTGTGGTGACCTTTCCCTGCGGCTAAACAACCAGTTGATGAGCTTTTCATATAGAGTTAGGCCAACAAGGTCTGACAATCCACTATACTGTAGACACACACAAAACAAAGATGCTCACGGCCAGCTGTTGATCCTCTTGTGTATTACTCCCACAGTCAAATATATGAGCAACATATATACACATCTTCTCGTGGAGAAAATAGACCAGTGCCAATATTCTGGTACATTAAATCCCCTGCTATAGCGGCAGATATCTAAATCATCTGCATCCCATGACAGCATGGCTTAATACATGCTGATCGTGCTGATTCCTATATAGGACACCCACACAGCACGTCAGCAGATCCTGCCAGCGAGCACTAGCCAAGCAAACACAGCTTTTGCGTGACAACATTTCTCAAACACCTCAGAGTCTTTTTTGTTTATTCAAACTGAAAGGAGAAACTAGATTTTCTGACACTTGTGGAGGCAGATGGGCCCTGCAGGCAGGCCAAGGGGCCCGGAACACAGGGAATAGTGTGTATGACAGCCGCACAGCTTGTAACAGCCCTGTCACTAACACTTACTTTGGATTGTTTGTCCCCCTCTGAACACGGGCCGGTCAAAGCATTGTTCACTACAGTCATAAATAAAACCCAGACTGACTGGACTACTGGATGGAGGAGAGACAGAAGAGGAATAGAAAGACAGAAAGGGATGGGGGGAGCGAAGGAGAGAAAACCTGACGAGGACATATAAAGATGGATGATACAGTATATGGCACCATAGGCACCGATTTATGTTTTCCTCCGTGGGTGCTCATGGGCGCACGCCCTTTAAAAAAAAAGTAGTCAAAAAATGTTTGCATTTCAGAACCTTAGGAAATGGACAGCGGCCGACACGAACACACGCTTATTGACTCGATAATAAAGCCGTAAAGTAGACTATCTTTCACCTCAGGACAACGCCACTTCTCACAAATACAGATAGGATTGGAAATGAACACGTAACCACGATCAGCTTCGTGGGAAATTAAGAATCAATTCCACCTGTCTAGTAGCCTAGGCACACTATGACAGACACTCCACTTAGCACCAACTGCAATGTTTAATTTTAAATGAATGTAGCCTACTGGCAGTCTGGCACTGGGTGCTCAGTATTTTCAAGCTCGGAGCACCCACGGTATCGGCGCCTATGTATGGCACCCTTTGAGAATGAAATTGTCCCAACTGAACACATGCTGATTTTATCCTGTCAGTTCAGTCTGTAGGCAGTTCTAATATTTGTGTTTGGGGTTGTGTTCCTTGTTTAATATGTGTCACAGAGGCACTCTGCACACAGCCTGAGAAGATGTGTGTGTGTGTGTGTGTGTGTGTGTGTGTGTGTGTGTGTGTGTGTGTGTGTGTGTGTGTGTATCTCCCTCTGCACACGCTGACATTTTAATCGCTACAGGATCTCTGTCCTTTACCCTCCCACCTCTCTGCTCCCAGTATCTTCTCCTCTTAATCTTCCCCACATTGTCCTCCCATCTTTACCTTCATACTCTCATACTTCCTGCTCGTCGCCCTGAGCAGGATCCCACTTTAATAATGGTGCAATCAACATTATTAAAAGGTTACTGATAATAAACGTCCTTTCTTTCCCTCCCATTACTCCACCTTCTCTCCTGTTTCCCCTGCCCCACCCAACTGTGTAAGGCCTGGAGGATGAGGTCTTTGCTTATGTGTATAATTACCTCGTTAAGCTCGTTAACAATGTCCAGGCCCCCTGTCTATTCTCTCCTGTTTCTGTTTTAATCTTCATGTGGTTTGTTTTCTGCCCTTGTCTGCTCTCTCTTCATCTCTCTCCTTCCCCCGTTGTGACATCTGCACCCTTGAATAAATCTACTCTTTCCTCTTGTTGCTCCTGTGTTTTCTCTTGGGGATTGCGCCTTTTATCTTTTCCACATATTAAGAAGAAGCCTCAGCCCATGTCTCCTTATCGCTTCCTGCTACATAAGTCAGTCATCTCTTCAGCACAGATTTCAACAAATGATTTACAAAAATTGCTACATAAAACTGCGCCCTGCAAGTTTGGCCACAAAAACACAATTGCTCAATTCTTCCTGCTCTGCAACAGAGCATGATGGCGGATGATGTCTCATTATTGCAGCTCGGGCACTGTGTGAGGCTCTCTGTAGCGCCATGCCCAATTACCCCTGATCAATTCAGGGAGCAAACTCAAACAACTCAAACACCAACCTGATTTATAAGTCTGCATTTAGAAGAGGCTAACAAAGACAGATTTACAGATTCCTCTTCAGGTAGATCGTGCGTGCGTGAAGTGTGTAGCAGGTTAGCATGGCCTGATTTATTCTGGCTATGAGCAGATAAGGAGGGATGATGAGAGGGATGTAGGTCATAAATGGTAAAGACAACAGGAGAATAGGTTATATAAACCCTTACTTCACTGTGTATAGTCTCCCTGACATGCAAATAATTTGCAACTTCGCCAAATAAATATAATAAGATGGGGAGGCATCCCAAAATATACTAAGCAGAAGGATTGATAAATATATTATATAGTATAAAGTGTGATAAAGGGCACAGACTGAGTAATACAATACAAACAGGTGAAATAAAATACATTACATGCTATGCCAATAATTATGATTATTACATTATTACAATCTCTACCCTCACTCTCAATACAGGCTAAAATGCCAAAAGAAAAAATATCTTTCTTTTAGAGACAGTTTCTTGCATTTATATTCTATACATGTATAATAAGCCATGATAGACATGCAAGATATGTCCGTGTATGCATTCTGAAAGATGAAGCTTCCCACTCATTTGGGGGGGTTAAGAAGCAACATGTTACTCATAAAAATAAACTTAAAGAGCACACTACTCTACCCCATCTGCCTCCACTTTTGTCTCTGACATTTCTTTACGCCTTGACATTTCCTTCTCTGTACTTGGATCTCTCTCCTGCTGTTCATAATCATTGCCTCTTCTCTGTAGCTCTTTTCTTACAACCCTCCCTCTTTGTCTCCATGCCTCTTGTCTGACATTAACCTGTTTTAACCTTGCATGCCCCTCATCTGCTCCACTCCAGCCAGCGCCTGAACGCATGTGGTGGGTGTAGTGTGTAATAGGATGGCACAGTAGGTGAGATTAAATTAGGCCAGTGTATGGGGATTATAACTCACTCAAAACCTGATCCCCCTCCCACTCTCTGTAATCCAACCCTAATGAATATATCATGGCTGACACAGCAGATGAAGGGCCTGCGAGAAACTACAGTCACAACATCATCGAGACATGCAGAGGAGACAAATACAGACAGCCTGTTTACTTCACATCACCTGCAGTACTTGAGGCCACTGTGTCTGTTCATGTTTGAATGGATGCTTGTGTTTCACACCCCATCTATTTCGGTTATGGTTCATTCAAATGAAGTGTAGGTTTAGAGCAGGGAAGAGACAACTGAAACAAAATCAATATACTTAAACATAAACACTCCAAATAAATAAGCCTTTAGATGCATTCAGAACACTATTAAACCACACTGTGTTCCACATTGAGACAATGATGTGTGCCACTCAATCAATGTCAAGCAGTCACATTCAATTCAGCACACTAACTCTAATGCCTCAAAAACACAGTTGTTCCAAGTTTGCTTTATGCAACATACAAAACTTTGCTTTCTGTTATCAGTGCAATGTAAAGACTTCATTAATCTTTAACTGAAGCACAAAGTTCCCAGACTGAAAAGGACATCCTCTTGATCAGTAAACTCTTGGGTGTGCTTCTGTGATGCTTTTGCAATCTAGTCCAGGCTTTTAGGGAGCAAACATGTTAACTACTTGACTGTGATAATGCATCAGTACCAGAATGTAAATGTCTTTCAGGAGAACTTCCTCAACTTTGGTGAAACTGTGACTTACAGCCTCCACACAAAACATTCAGTAAGGACTTTCAAATACTACCTGTGCAAAAGATGCACTCAAGTATGAATGGTGGCTAAACACTGCTATTCCGTTGACGTCTATTGACTATTAGAATAAACGATTTTGCTAAGCTTAAGTATTGGCAAAGGTAAAAATTGGGCTAGAATGAAAGTCATGCCAAGCACATTAAGAAACATTTTCAAGGGGAAACAGAGCACAGGTGAAGAAAAAATTCCAACAGTATTGAAAAAAAAAAAAAAGAAGCTTAGTATTAGCATGATGTAACTTAGAGCAAAGCGACAGTGCTGAAGTATCCTACAGCTCTGAAATATATCGTGCCCCCAAGTTTCATTAAAAATGCAGCTGGTCTCTCAGCAACAAATCAATAAATTAGTAAACCAATGCTGTCATATCCCCTTAATAAACAGCCTGAGCAATGTAATCAAAGCCAGACTTGTACAATGACACTTAATTCCTAAATAACACATATATAACAAATACTCTTATTAGCTTATAATGTTATATGTGCTATATTGGAATTTGCAAAAGAACCTGAAGGCAGCATAATGGAGATTAGCTTAATTAAGCTACTTTTAACCTAACTACATCTGTAGTCCTACCGCATTATTATGAATCCCATAAGGGATAAGACATGCCCTGCATAGCATTCAAGCGCTACGATTGGCCCAAACAACTCGTCAAAAAGCACTTTCATTTAGCATTAAGCTAACTGCCTCATTTGGTTCATAGCTGGCTAGTTCAGGCTAAGCTAAATCCTCATGTAACATTAAGAAATAATATAACTTTACAGTTAGCATTATATAATTACATATAATTTTGTGTTTTCTCTCTCTAGCATTTGCGGCCCTCCTGGCCCACCATTCTAATTCTTTTTAAGTGGAAGGACATCTGTTGGGTCAAGGATGGTGCAGAATTACAGCCACTAGAGCCAGTCCCACAATGAGCTTTACTTAGTATGTGCCATTTCTGTGTTTGTAGCTATTGAGGAGGAGAGGGGGGGGCAAGATGGAGGGTGGGGGCGTGGCCTTGACCAACTGCCACTTTGCTCGTTTGAAAGCCATGATGTCTCTCTCTCATCGGTGGGCCAAATTCTCTGGGCGGGCAAAGCAGAGAAAGGGGAGGTAACCTTGCTCCTTATGAGCTCATAAGGAGCAAGATTCCAGATCGGCCCATCTGAGCTTTCATTTTCTCAAATGGCGATAGGTTTACACCTATCGCCATTTCAAACCACTGGGGGACCATAGGCAGGCTGGGGGAACACATATTAATGTTAAAAAAAACCTCATAAAGAGAAATTTTCATGCCATGGGACCTTTAAAAAATAAAATAATTTATTGTATACGGCATAAAGCACAATAGATCATATGTACAATTATGTTAGTTTTACTAACTATAGTTAGTTTCAACTATAGTTGTTAGAAATGTGGATTGAGGGTACTCTTTATCTAACTGTCTAACTGTAAAATATCAGTATATAATAAAACTGGAGGCTGTTTGTACTACTACTAATACTACTACTAACCTATACTAATAATATTGATAACAAAATCAATAATTATAATATATTTAGTTTCCTTTTTTGGTTAAACTACTGTCTACTTTCTGATCAAATCTTTACGGACTCTAAGACAAGTTATAAATCAAGGATTTTGATGAGGCAGATGAAGATGAGCATTAGCTAAAAGCTTCTGTAATAAATTAAATGATGAAGAGCTTTATAATGGAAAGAATGAGAGGCAAAATAAAAGCATTATTAATATTCTGTGAAGCAAAAAGGAGGTACACATCCTTATTTTTAAGCTATTTTACCCAGAAGCCATTAAACTTAGACGGTATCTCAGCAATGTGTCCATCAGACACTTGACATTATCTTTCACAAATGAAAGGCAATAACAGAACATTGGTATTTGATGTATAGTTAATTCATTCATGAGGTCATCTCTTTCTGGCCACTGTTAATGGTGAGCCATGCACGCACACAAATGCACATAGAAATGTCTTTGACAGAACAATTCATGGACGCAGTTGGGAAAAACACACTGGACAGAGGGTCAATTTAGTGCAATTATAGTCACTGATGTGGACACCAAAGCCTTTCTGATAGAGCTGACTGTTGTCCAGATGGAATGACGCTAAGGGGAATTCTCTGTTTCACTGAGACAAAGACATTATTTTGTCAGAGACAGAAAAAGGAGGACAGCATCAAGATGGCAAAGAGAAGGTCAGGCATGGAGCTTCATATCTCCCCTAATTCATATTCAGTCAAATGTGTAGATTTATTGCTGCCGCTTTCCAGTCTGGTTCTTTATTTTAAACAATGTGGACTAAAGGAATTATAATTCACAGAATTAAAAGGGAAGTTTGGGGTCCCCTGCTGGAGCTGCTGCCCCTGCGACCCGACCCTGGATAAGTGAACGAAGATGGATGGATGGATGGAGAATTAGACATTTATCTGCACCATAATAATGAAATAAAGTGATAGAGAATGCAGGGGCTTTTTATGCCCTAATTTTGAGATATTTTCTACAATATCTGCCACCTTCAATTTCATTATTGGTTTGGCATTAATTCATTTCTCTCCTGGTTTCAAGTAATATCCACTATGGGGTTCCAGTTTTGTAATTTTAACTACCAATATGATATTTGTCACCCAGGGGAATTCTACAATTTCTCCTCTCTCTTACCATCACTTCTGAAAGCTGTAATAAGGTAATTCACTCTGCCAAATTAAATTCATTTCCATCAATGACGCCTCTATTTGTGCCCTAGTCTTCATCACAGGTTCAATTGTATAATAGGGTTGGATTTATGAGTCTTTGTCTGAGAGCCTCTTTCTGGGAAGGCTATCAGGAGCCTCAGTCATTATTTTGATTAAGACCCCAATGTGGAGTTTTCTGTCCACCGCTGCGTGAATACTGATATGACAAGTGAAACTTAAGAAGTGCATGGCGGGAAGAGTAGGGGAAAGAATAGCGATACAGAGGCAGTAAAAGGAAAAATGGATTACCTGGGTTGAAAGGTTGACTCTAGCTGTCCAAGAAGAGAGAACAGGACTCCTAAATGATGACTGGAACAAGGTGGTTCAGAGAAATTGCCATGGCAGTCTTCTTCCACTTTGTCTCATCTTCCATAACAGCCTTTTCACCATGCCTGTACCATCCTGCTGCCTTTTAAATCAATCATTTCCATCTTTAGGTTTTCCTCCCTGCCTGCCTCATTTTACCTGTGCAAATTTTATTCTCCCCTTTTTTTCTGGCCTCCTTTCCTCCTCCTCAATTCTCTATAATCATTTACCCGTGACTGGCCTGTCAATCCAACTGACCCTTAGCTCCCTAAATCACCACAATGTATTCTCTACCAAACCCTGACAGCATGTCTACACAATCCCCCATTTGACACCCAGTGGGGTGACTCCCATTTGCACAGTCTAAATCAAACAGCCTCAAAGCTGCAACCAGAAAGGGTGGGGTAGGGGACTGCCTCTCCATCTTGAAGGTGCACATGCAACTGCGCACGAGCACACACATGCACGGCATCAAAAAAGGTGCACGCAGGCTGGAAGATAACTCAAGGGAGTTCACTCAGAAGCCTTTGAATCTCTGTTTGTGAGTTTGTAACTTTACAACAACTATTCTCAAATGAGGATAAAAAGGAAACCAGAGATGAAACGGTTATTGTTGACACTTCTGTCTAAGAGAGATAGTCTCTCTCTTAACCCTTATTTTACCCCGTCACTGCTTTAATGGATGAATCCCCAGAAAGTGGCGGGTGTGCTCTTTGATCAGTAGCAGACGTTTAAGTAATCAGGCCAGGGAGTCAACATTAGAGAATCTTTAATTTGGCGCACTGCAACAGGATCTCTGCAGCAAGTATTTGCAGAGCATTTATTTGTGAGTGTGTTGCAAAAATTTTGCCTGTACAAATGTGTTTATGTGTGTGTATTGATATATCTGTGTTTGGTGAGCAGGATGACTGGCAAAGGGGCCCTGAGGCAATAACAGGTGGCCTAGGAGCAAAGGGCTAGCGCAGCACTGCTCTTCCCCAGAGTTGCTCCTACCTGGCAGATTGAGAGCAGATCTCCTCCTACACAACACCAGCTCTCCACTTCAACTGCAGGACTAAAGGCATTTGGAAACTGGCCAGTCTTTGACATTATCATCTCATAAAAATTAATAGATGAAAAGCATAAATATCTAACCATACATTGCCGGGCTTTTCTCTCATAATCTTCGTCAACCATAATCAGAATTCTCCGCCTAATCTTTTCGCATTTCATTTCTATGGTTCTTTCTTTTGCTACAGCCCATCCTCCCATGTGACCTTCACCTTTTATATACCCTATCTCTCTACTCTCTTCAATACCTATAGCAGTGAACATGTATTAAAAGATGCAAAGTGCTTTGCATTTCAAAAGGAAGTCCACCTTCTTCTCCTTCTCCTTTATCTTTTTTTTTGCTTACTCCATCCTCCCCTGCCATTTCTCTCTCTTTTCCCTGCAGATCCCTGTCCTTCTCTCCTCACATAAATCCCTGTTTCCATCCATCTCTTTGATGGAACAGCTCAATTAACCAGCCCATGTCCGAGGGGAGATTACATTCTGCACCATACTGTAGTGAGGGTAATCATACACTCCAAGTCTAGCCAGCTACTGTGACAACAACATCCCTGCTACACTAGCAGCTCCAAACACTGTCTAGAGATCCAGCAGCCACTGCCATACAAACCCCACTGCATTAAATAGTATGATAATGTGACCAGCAGTGGGTCTCTGGGGCATCGTTGTCACGGAGAGGATGCACATGCACACACACGCAGACACACAGATACATACACATACTCATTCACTCCAACACGCCCTTTTCAGCAGCAGCAGCAGCTGTATCTTGATCTATTGTGTGAATGTGTGCAGTGCAGTATGTTTATGGATGTTGTACAGATGGTAACAAGTCATTGTCAGGCGCAGAGCCTTCCCTCCTTTCCAGTCCCTTAACTGGGTTCATCTGGGACAAGCTGCAGGCTACTGAGGGAGGGAGGGAGGGAGGGAGGGAGGGAGGAGGTTCACCAGCACACACTTGCACTCACATGATATGAGCAGGCATACTTAGATTTATTTGTGCATCTGGTCATATTTTTGAGAATCAGGTCATATTTTTAGGATAGGAGTGCATGTTATAAGCAGATGCACAAAGATATACTTACCCACAAAACACCAGATATGCATGCAAAAACCTAGAAACGAAAAAAGCTCACAGCCTTCAGCAGCTGCTTCTGGCAGTAGTTTTCTACATCATTAACACAACTGGTGTAACATTGTCTATTGTGTGCCATTGGGTAGAACAGATGTGTAGCAGGCCGCAGAGGGTGACAGCAGGCAGCTGTATGGCATACAGCCAGGTGAGTGCCTCCTTTTCATTGGCACACCTCCACATAGTCTGCTGCGAGCGCTGCCCCACCCTTATTTTCACTTCACCCTGATATCTCCTTCCATATAAATAGCTCTCTTACGCTCTGTCTCCTGTTGATATCTGAATCTCTTTTTTCTTTCCCTCTTCCAGTTTTTTTTTTAGATTCCTTGTCTTTCTTTCCCTCCAAGGTCTGTAGTTTCAGGTTAGCCAGCTCTGGCAAAACAGCCTTACTGCAGCTGCAGAAGATAAGACTGGTAGACTAGAAAATTGTTGTAGTCTACTCCGCTGTGCTGTTCACCATCCAGCGGAGTTTCATCCACATCAATGAAAATTGTAGCAGCACATTGCAATCATGGGCAGTACTTAACATTAAGCCACTCAGCTATTAGCGGGGGAGGGGAATGTGGTGAGAAAACGAATATTCATATTAAAGTAGCAAGGCAGAAGGAGAGGCAAAGCATATAATTTGCCTGAGAAATTACCAACAGTTTGCACAATGCAATATGAATTGCAATGGAGCAGATTTAAAGTGTATTTGTATTATATATTTTCACATTTGGTAGGAAATTCTAAAGAAGGGCAGTCTATATATATATATATATATATATATATATATATATATATATATATATATATATATATATATATATATATATATATATACTGCAACAGATTTAAAGTGCAGTTCAATACACTGTAATTATTAAAAAACAAACTAAAGATCAAATTTTTCTTTACACAAGTAATCCAAATTACATATAAATACAAATCCAAACTTTAGACATAAAATAATAACTCATTGTAAAATGATCTGTAATCTGGCCAATTAAGTGTTCAGCCAGGCGGATACAATGGCACACAGCACTGCTGTATATTCAATATTAATGTCAGAGGAGACCCTGTTGCATGCAATGCACTGAATATTGAAGCGCCGAGTACACAAAATCAAAAGAAAAAACCTTCCCTAAAAATATTCTGCACCAACAGGTTATCCGTGACACCTGGCTTCGATACTCAAAATATCTTTTTACAGTTCAAAGTAAGGCAGTGTTACAGTGTAGTATAATTCATTACAACCTCCACAACCACTGATATAAAGATGTGTTTTGAAATCCGTCTAATTATTATTTTTCAAACTAAGTGTGTTGAAATAGCTGTAATTTCATAGTTTTCCTAAACATCAACACAACTGATGGGAATAGGACAAATTCTCAAAAGAGGATACATTTAAAAAAAAAAAAGGAGCTTTTAAAAGGATTTACATGAACCAGACTGTCAGTCAGTCAGTCTTTTACAGTCAGTGGTAGATGAGGAAAAGGTGATTTCATAACAAGCCACCTCCACCTAACAGCCTAATGAATCTGCTCAGCAGCTCTCTCCCATTCTCATTCTGTTTAATGACAAACTGTTTGTCTCATCACAAAAAGATCCTCTTACCTTCTCAGAGATGTTCCTTTCTTCTGGCAACTCCTTGCGTCTGTTTTTCCCCTCTTTCCCTTATCTACTTGTGCCTTTTCTTCCTCTTCTCTATGAAATTGATTGTGCCACTCTCCTCTCTGCTGATGCTGCAGTGATAGAAAAACACACCCTCATTCGGCGGCTCTCTCTCCCTCCCTCACTCTCATTGGCTGCCTGTTAGAGGTGACATCACCCTTCTTCTTTGCCTGCCTCCATCCCTCCTTCTCTGTTCCCTCCCTCACTCTGTCTTCACCTCACTCCCTGTGTATTCTGACCATTCCTTTATTGTACCCCCCTCCCCTCCTCTTTTCTGTCCTCTATCTATTCCCTCTGTCCTCTTCTTCCTCCCTGTAAACAGTCTGAATTAGTACTGTAGGTCCAGCTGCTCTTAGTAATTTTGCTCTTATATTCAGCCATGCAGTGCCAAGCATAACAATGCATACTGTACATCAGCATAGAGCACATAGCCTATGGTCATCCAGCACTTCAACTCCCTTCTCCTCATGAACCAATCCTGGAGCTAACAGAAAAGGTGAAATAATGGCCGGAGGAGGTTTTGTGTTGGTAATCTCTATGCTCCACTGGGCTCAACTTCCATAAGCTCTTTTAATTCATTCTGCCACTAAGACATTGACTAGGCTTCAGTTCATTATAGTGTAATCAAAGGCATGACTTGGATGAATGTTACGTAACGATGGTGAATAAAAATGTGTCAGGAATTACTGCCGTCTCTTATCTGAGTCTGGGGGCTGGGTCGACGAGATGCATGATTTCAGGGTAATAAATGGCTGTGCAATCCTGGGGTTTGTCTGGCTGTGTTTGTGACTGTGATCCAGCATGCATGATGATAGAGATCTACAGAGTTTTGTTTAACATGCTTGTACCTCTTTGCATCTTGATTACTGTGAATTTATGTGCCAGTCAGTTGGCCTTATTTCCCCTCCAGCTCATACAAAATACAAAAGTAAATCTTCTTCTACTTGCTTTTAAAGCAATGCATGGACGGGCACCAGTTTATATTTTAAACCTCCCACATCTCTAGTCCACCTCCAAAACCCTTGAGTTCGTATAACAATTACTCTTTTCAATTCCACGCTCTGAGTTAAAATCATCTTTTCCCACTGCTGCCTGCAGACTGTTGAACAGTTTACCTCTCTCTGTTATGAGGACTTTGACATATATTTCAAATAGTGTCTTAAGATTACTCTTGATATTTGTACCATATTTAACTACTAAGTATTGAGTAGATACAAACACTGCAAACACAATAAATACTAACTGTAGTGCTTTTGAGTTTACACAGGTGCTGTTGTGACTACATGATTGCTTTTATGCTGTCTTTCTGTTCACTATGTTTTTTTGTTATTTTAGTAGCCACACTAGCGCCGTTTCTCTCTGGATGGCAATGTCAGCCTGTCAGGATCGATTACATTTGGTGATTACTGACTTTGATAACCCCCTGACTTTTCCTATAGTGCCACTGTGAGGTTCACATTTCCCCTTAGGATCAATTAACTTTGGTGAGCCTCTGATTTTTCATCTAGCACCATCATCAGGTCATAATTTTAGTTTTCCGATACTTTGGTTATTGACCAAAATACCTGCAAAAGGTATTGGTACTGAGCCGACAGTAGCGCTTTTCAGCCGGAATCGGCCCAAATGTGCTTGCTATCTGGGCAGTAAGGCATGGACACCCGAACCGAGCCCGACGGGTCCCGACCGTACCCGACGGGCCGGGCCGGGTTCGGTCAGAAAAGAAGCAATCAGGAAAGGTTATCACATTGAACATTTTGAACATGGCCGGATGAGATCAGATGTCGTACTGTAGCCTACCTAATGTATAAAGTACTGCGTGCTATTAGAATGTCTTCAGGCATATTCTGCAGAGTAAACTCAAGAGCTTTTGTTTTAAATAAAGGTCCTTAATTATATCACCATCTTGGTCTCTTTGAATAATTCATTAAGTAAGTCGTACATAGAGAAATCCATGATAGCATTGTCATTACGAGCATGTTAGCACCAAAAGCATGCTCTTGGGGGGATTGTTGGGTTTCTACAGATTGTAGAGTGTGGTCTAGAAATACTCCAGCTGTATCCTGTATCTGTGTCCTGAGATTACTTCTGTTATGATTTGACACTCTAAATAAAATTTAATTGAATTTTAGTATGTCGACATAGAATTCATCACCACTGTGCCTCCCTACAGCCTCACAGAGCCACTAGCATGGCTGTAGAGTCAGTCTTGCAAGAATATATCAAATTATTTATTTTTATTTTAATCATCTAATTGAATTTTTATGTCGTTTTGTGTAGAGCACTTTGAACAATCTGATTTTCAAAATGTACTAGACTTCAGTTAAATTATACTCATTCTGTTGTAGATTTGGCAATGCTGACCCCTCCAAGAAATACGCAAACACTGAAATACAAATGAGTTTTGATATGTGCCTGAAACAAGAGAAGAGAAAGAAAGAAAAAGGTTGAGGCGAGAAACAACCGACATAAGGACACATACACACTCATTCCAAACTTGTTCCTAAAAATAAAGTACTTGCAACAATTCAGGTAATTGGGGCAGCACCATGTCCAGTCAGAAAACACCATTCCCACTGAGCTGCTGTAGTTTTTCTTTGTGCCTTTCCAACCTGAATGCCAGCGTGCCCATCTGCCACTGGTGCCCGAGGATATGCCAGGCACGAAGACAAAAGCTTCCACGGGAGAAGACAGCATGGGAATAATGATTGATGACGCCAGTTTAGATAGGTGAGAACCTCTGCCATAATCCTCAGGAGAGGCTGGATGGCTGAAGAAAGGCTGTGAGTTCAGGGTCAAAACCGTGGCTGGATGAATGCCACGAGTGGAGACAAGAATTGGATATAAGATTGGAGAAGAACATTGGGTGGACATAACAATTTGGAATACAGTTGGTGATTTTTTACACAATAAAGAAGTTAGTTAGTTCAAGTTTTGTAACATTTGAAGGCAGACCCTGAAGAGTCAGGAATGAAAAGAAAAGAAAGGTGGGTTTTAATATAAGGAAGGCAGGGGAACTAGTTGATCTAGAAATAGAGTAGAACTAGATTTTAAGCAAAAGACAAAAACAGTCTCCCTGAAGAGAAAAACTGTGTGATTTAGGTGAGATTAAACATGAAGCCCATCTCATGTTTTATTGTTATATGATGATTTAAGGACAACACTTTTTGGTAAAATGTTTTTGATTTCTTTTTTTGGGGGGGCTTTTCCCTTTATTAGTAATAGACATGAAAGGGGGAAAGAGATGGGGGATGACACGCAGCAAAGGGCAGTAGGTCGGACCTGCGCCGCTGCAGGACTCAGCCAACGTGGGGCGAACGCTCTTACTGGGTGAGCTAGAGGCCGCCCCAAAATGTTTTTGATTTCTGATGAGTTCTTTTGCGTGAATGCTTATAAAACAAACCTGAACTGAGTTTTTGGAAGGAAACCTTTTTTTGTGGCAGATTTGTTTGCAATGTAATGTAAAAGGTATGTTCATGTCTGAAAAAGGTGTTATCACTGCAACAGTACTTTTTGGTGTATTGGGGGACCACACAACTAACTAACTAACGAACTAACTAAGGCAACATAACATAAAGGTGATTTTATCGTGCTATTACTGGATTGTACTTTATCTACAGGAAGTTATTAGGCCTAATGGTCAATGGGATTTGGAACCACTGTCTGAGTCATTTCATCTCCAAAGCCTCTGTTCAGACCAAGCAATTAAAACATAAACCAACACTGTAGTATTTATAAGGCAGTTGCAAGTAGAAGATGGAGGAAAATTAGCATCTAGCTTGTAGGATAACTCACTTAGACCAATCAATAGAGATAATGTCTTTCCTGTCTTTCTCATTGTTTCACCTCATCATAGAGTTTCGTGTTAAAGAGATACTCAAACAGGAGAGTAAAACCACCTCGCTGACCTCTGAATTCTCTGAGAGGAGACATTTACCCCAGCTGTCACTCCTTCATACAGTAGCTACTGGCCAGGCCTTCACTCAAAACCATTAATCTGTGAGAGACTTCTTCCTTGCCCTTACAAAATCTCTTTGCTTATTTTCGTTCGTCCCGACTGGACTGTAGGTGAGTCAGCTGGCAGACTGGCAGGAGAGATGGAATGAAATATGAGTAGGAAGACGGGAGCGTAGAGCGAGAGAGAGAGGGAGAAGGGAAGGATATGAATGAACAACTTAAAAGTCCAGAGCTACAGGAAAAACAGATGCTGTCAGCAAAAGACAAAGAGAAAGAGAGAGAGAGAGAGAGAGAGAGAGAGAGAGAGAGTGAGTCTCTCCATCAGTCAAGTCCATCAGCTTAAAAAGTGAGGAGGCAATTTAGTAAATGGCTGCAGTATGGGTGGGGAGGTTCAGAGAGAGGGAGGGAAAGAAGTACTGATCGAGAGAGCACAACATATTGAAGCAGAAAGGGACAAGGATACTGTGTCATAGAGAAAGGTGTGGTGGACACATAAATATATACAGACAGGTGTTATAAAAAGCTACAAAAACTGAAATTATTGTCATGTCCTCAAGGGCTCATTGGATCTCTGGAAAAAGAAATATTAGCTAAAAGCCCTTTAGTCTGGGAAAATCAGGCTTTAGGACATGAGGTTAAGGTTAAAAAGTGGTGTAAAAGAGACTATCTTTACTGTGTGTAATGTAACAGTAAAGAAAAGGGAATTTTAAACAGATGGAAAAAACTAAAGAAAGCTCATAGTTGGCTAAATAAAAAAAGATTTGTTTTTTCTAATTTATGAGAAATAAGTGATGAGTATTTAAGCTTTGACCAATACTGATTGGCAAAAGAATGGGGTTCATGGTATAAACAGTTCAAGAAGAAAGGGACAGTAAGGTGAATTACAGGAAATGAGGAAGTTTGAACACAAATATCCTGCCAACACATACAGAGTCCGAGGAAGAACAGTCTCGATCGACTAGTTGGACAGAGAAGAGATATACCATCAAACAAACAAAACACACAAAGCACAACAAAAATGGAGAGAGATAAATAGACATGATCTTTAAGTCAGTCCACCTCTCTCTTCAATTTTCCGTCCAACATTTTTTTAAATAAAAAATTCAACCCATTTATAGGACTGCTATAGGATTATCAAGACCCACTCTCCAAACACCTGTTTCACTTTAGAGTTTTGACCAATTAAATTAAGACCAGCTTTATTATTCAACTGTCCAGAGGTTGTAAGTACAACAACTTTAAGGTTGAGAAAGGGGCAAATATTAATCAGATTTGTTCTTCTGTTGTGGTATTTGTTACATGTAATCCATTTTTTTTAATCTTTTGTTAACATCTGCTCCTACATTATTGAATAAAGCACACAACCTGTAGTCAAAGCTGCTTTAGTGTTTTTTTATAACTGAGTAAAAGCGTTCACATTACAGTACACTCTTCCTCAGTGTTATGTTAAAATAAAATGTTTGTCTAAGCCAGGCGCATCGATAAAGGCTCTTGTTGGTTGCTCTTAAACCCCTAAAAATCAACATTCCCCCTGGCAGCAAAAGTATATTTGCAGCCTAAATAACTTTCCAGTAACTACACCAACTGCTCCACCTGGGAAGATGCTGTCATTACATAAGTGGTCCAACATTGTACATCAGGCCAGTGGGTCTGCTGGTGAGGCCTTAGTGCCTTTAGAAGGAAACCGTTAACAGCTAAATGAGGGCTTTAATATGAGCGCTGATCTAGGCTTGTGCAGAAACAATCAGTTCATTAATTAATTGATTGATTGATCAATTGAAAATCAAAACATTTTTAATAAGTGTTTTTTGTTTTGTTTATTAAGAATAAAATGCAAAAACAAATTTGCAGGTTCCTGCTTCTCAAATGTGAGGATTTACTGTTTTATATCATAGACCTTTTTCACAGAGTGACATCATTCATTTTATTATCCACACCTCTACATGCTGGCTCACTGTCACGGCTTACTGGGACACTTGAATAGAACAGATCCACCATTACTGTTATTGGTATTAACAATTGTGCTTTCCCCGCTATAACAAGTCAAAATGTTGGCTCTGAGAACTTGTGATGGACATTTTCACTATTTTTTAAAAGAAAAAAAAATTAAAATGGAAAATGTATATAAAATAAAAGTAATCAATATTGCAAAATAACCTTTTGTTGCATCTCTAGTCTGGACTCCTGCACTAGAGTTTGCAGGGAATGCAGGATTAAAAGAAAGTACAGTATAAGACAGCAAAAACATGTTGAGAAACAGTGAGTGTTGAGGAAGTGCTTGGAGCCACAGAGTGACAGGAAAAGATAAAAAAAAAGATAACAGTGAGACAACAGTACAGGGGGAGAGAAAGTGTTAATGTGACAATTTTACAGAGATAAAGAGAGAGGTAACAGGCAAGAGATAGAAGGGATAGGAATAAGTGGGTAGTCAGAGCTAGATTCAACAACTCTCTGCTCCTACAGGGGCCTGTCCACTGATTGCACGGTTGCTGATGTGGCCGGTGTTGGCGATTGGAGATCCATTGATCGAGTTTAAGTCATTAGGTGGCCAGAAGGTCAGCCAGCCGTCTCTGACCTGCCATTAATCACGCGCTAATTGAAGGGAAATGACGCTGATTTAGTTTCCTGCCATGCTTAGAGTGGCCCGGCTGCCAGATATGACAAGCACTTCATTCACCAGAGCACATCACATTAAGCATACTTAACTGCATGTAAATAGCAATGAGTCAGCCTCAAGACAAATGTGCAGTGGTACGCCAAAGGTTAGCACACCAAAGAGAAGTTGTTGTTGTTGTTGTTAGAGATTAAAAATGAGGGCAGTCAGCCAGAGGGGAAATGGCAATTTGCAGATTATGTAATCAAATTTTCATTGATATTCAAATTGAGGTTTTGCATAGAATTTGCTACTGCGCAAATAGTGTGCCATGTTGTTTAACAAGGAACGACTGTGATGTTAACTAGTTTACTTCTTTTACTTTAAGGTTTTTTCCTCTAAAAATAGAATTTACCCATTGCTGTGCTTTAGCAAATAATTTCATAATTTGCATTTTTTAATAAAGTGTAATGAGGTAGCCATGAAGTAGTCACCAGGAGTGCACTGTGAACACTTGTATGCTATATTTTACAGATAAATAAGCTGTTTATTTCAGATTGTGCTATCAAAGCCCACTGCAGTTATTGCCTCCTGCCTTATTACACCTCTCTCAGTGGCTCAACAATATTACTTCTCAAAATAATAACCTTCAGTAGCTGACCACATTACATGATCTGTAATATGACAGGGGAAAATTTAATGCAGTGGCTTAATTCCTCTAAAATGCCACAAGGTGCCCACTGCTGTGCCACTGAGGGGAGGTGAGGGAGAAGCTTGAAGGGTAGGGGGTTGCAGATGCAATGTGGTGCAGAGACAGCGACCACAAATACTTGGAAGCTCAGAGGTAATAAAGACTATGACCTTTACAGTAGACAGACTGTCACATCTGGTTTGGGTCTGGACTCTGTGGTCTCGGCGCATGTCTCTGTGACCAAAGGCCAGCCTATATGCACCCACCTGAGCCCAACTTCTTCCACAGCTGACTCTCCACTCCTCCCTGAAGGACAAAACGCACAAACAGATGCACAATGTATATAAGTAGTCTAAAGACAATGTGAAGGCAAAAGATTTGTCACTACAGTAATTTCTGCTACTCTCCTCCACGGTCCTTGTGCACAAAGGCAGAGCAGTGATAGCAGCCTAATCAGGAGGTGATGACAAACCCGACAGATTCCCACCAGAACATAACACCCTCCCTAACCCTTCACACTGCTGTCCAAACTGCGGGCTGCTCCTGTCCACCTTGATATGTCAAGCTTCTCCTTTATCTATACATTTGGAACATGGTTTACAATATTTACTGCAAGACATTCTAAAAGTGCAGAAAAATGTGACAAAACACAAAATCATGAGTCTGATTATTAAGTTTCCGCTGGCACGGTTTATATTTGGAACAGCTATCATGAATAAACCACACTGAATTAATGGGAAGACACAATGACAAGCTGTCAGAATGGTGCTCACACCCTGTAAATAGCAACACTGCTAACTGGTTTCTGCTGCAAATGAAGCCAGTGTTAACTGATTATGAATATTCATCAAGCCTCACCTTTTTCCTTCTACTGTAGTGCTTCGGAGGATCAAGACAACCGAGAAGGAGCAGAAGTGGATGATACATTTATACTGTATTTCTTTAATTAATGCATAAACTGATTAGTATGATTGTGATTATGTATTTGTCTAAGAAACTGATGGTCTTAGAGACGGTTAATCGCGGAATACCAGAGCCAAAAGTCTGTTAGCATGAAGAGGACAATTAATATTATCATAAACATCTGGTCAACCTGACCTGAATTAATCTGGGCATAACAGTTTGGCGGCAGGGATGTCTGGAACGGAAAAATATGACGTAAACGCATATTCTGAAGAACTCTGCGAGACACTATAAAACTAAGATGAAAAAGTGATTCTTTGTCTTTAATCGAGAAATAAACCTGGTCTGCAACTTCCTGTTTTGAGTCTATTTTCTACTTCAACAAACTCTGCAAAGAAAGGGTTAAGCACTATCATCAATTTCCTTCAGTATAAATATCTTTCTAGCGAAGTAGATACATTAAACCAATTACTCCAATGAACTGATTTTGTCCCTTTGCCCGTTTTGGCTCTGTGCTAAAGAAGCCTTTTATTATTTTGCACTGTGAGCGCTGTAATATTGTGATTTATTCCACAGACACTGAAGACAGCAGCAGTAAAATGTATTAGGCTGGAAGCTTCCTGGCTCATACACAAAGTAGTCATTATTAATCAACTCCACTGGCCTTCATTTCCTCCCCAGCACCACTAATCACTGAGGGCAGATCTGCACTTTGTTTACCACCACCAAGTTCTTGTTTTTTAACGTACTGTAGCTTTCTGCTGCCTTTTAAGCAATTCTCTAGCCATTTATTTCTTGCATTGTAGTATGAAAAAATAGTTGAGGTACCATTGTCTGACAAATTCTTACTCACATGCAGACTAAAGGCATCAGTGGCCCCAAACACACAAATAATTTCAATTCTTGCAAATGTCACCCCTGAATTGTTCCCAGAGCATGAAATGGATAACATCAGAGTGACTTTGCTGGAAACCAAAATGCACTGACATGGAGAAGCTTATCAGGGAACATCCTGTTTACTCTGTGTAGTCTGATGATCTCCACCCAGTGGAGGGGCGTGCACAATGCATTGCAACAGATCATTTGGCAGCACCACTGATATCTCCATCTCCAACTGACAGTTACAGGAAAGATATTCAGTGAAAGATGCCACAGCATTCCTTTGACAGGAAATCTAAAATCCCATGAGTAGCAAAGAAGTTAACTCATTTGTGAGGAAATGGATTGTGAAATCTTTTGCTATAGGCAAATTCCCTGCATGACTTATTTTTCCTCTTTAATTACAAAGAAAAGCCTCCACACAGCAACAGATGCTTACAGAATATGTAAACCAAGCGTGGCCATAGGAAAATTGCATCTGTGCTTCATACATGAAGAGGGATGGGGGGGGGGGCAAAAACCTGACTAGCCAATGTACTGTAAAACCAGGGCTTACTGTGGGGTCTAAAATCCCTGCATGACAGCAATGTAATTTCATTTATCACGCCTCAGCACATACCAAATCAGACATGGATGCTCCCTATTCTGCAACCAGTGTGTAGGTTTCCAGTCGGGGTGGGGGGAGGGTCAAAGAAGCAGCAACAGTGGTGGTGGTGATTCTATTTCTACTGTTGTAGTGGGTCCTCAAGTGGAACAAATTCACCACGCAAGTGCAGGTAAAAGAAGATGGATACACAGGGGAGGATTGAGAGAAAAACAGAAACGACAGGTGCAAACTGCAGGCATGCAAGGGCTTTAGTGGATCAGCGCAAAGCCAACCGGGGGAAGGAAACCCAGAGAGGCAGAACAAACACAAGTATGATTTAACTTGGTATTGTGGCTACACAGAGCACAGAAAGTAGTCAGCTTTAAATCCATGATGACATTTTCTTCATGAAAACATGGAGTGTCACAGGGTGTGGGCAGTTTTCTGTTAAACAGTTAGCATGAAGTGGTTTCAAGTCTATTTCCATGAAGCACATGGACATCCTTAACGTTACACTCTACAGGTGGTGGGTAATATATTAAGTGCACTAAAAAAAAAAAAAAAAAAAACCTGCACTACTTGTTCATTGCCAATTCTAGCTATGGACATAATTGATTTTTCAACCACACTATCTTGACTCAAGATGCCATCTCTCCCTTTGTTGAAAAAGAGTTATTGATATCCTAGAAGAACACTTTGGACTACGGGATACCAGGAGCCAGCTCTATGACGTTACATTCATGAGCCAGTTGCACCAGCACTTCCAAAGTTCAGACTTAATAGACTGTAAATATACAGTCTATGGGTAAAATGCAAATTTTACTAAGTGGAGATGTAGGCTTACACTTCACTAAATTAAAGTGTTGCACCACACAAAGGAACTAGTTCTTATGTAGAGATTAGTGTAACACCTTGTCACACTAGCAAGCTAAATATTTACACATATGGCAAGCCATTTTAACATTTAATAGCTAGACTGGATATTTATTGCAGATATCCAAAATTCAACTCTTCCTAGTCAAAAAGAACAATTCAGATACCCACAATGACAGTCTTCCTATCTACAATTGTCATTTGAGATATCCACGAGATATCCATGTCATTATTACTAGTACAAATGACATCACGTTTCCCATTCATGTGTATGGGGCTTTCAATTTCAGATATCCACGTCATTCTTCCCATCTAGAATGAACATTCCAGATATCTGCAATAGAATTATTACTAGGAAGAACTCCCATTTCAGATATCTACAATTGTTACTAGTCAAACCTAATTTCAGTTATCCAAAATGAAAAACATTCCAGATATCTATATTGTAATTTTGACTATCCAAAATACATTCCTTCATTGGGGACTTGTATGATAAACTTAATCAAAATACTGCCAATAGGAAGTATTATCTATTGAAATAGTCCAATAATTAACTAGTACTTTGGTGTGATTACACACAATTAACACATTCAATTTGGATGAAAGGAATTCACTGTATATAATGATTAAAACACTGTTAAAAGAGACAATGGACGCAATTTTATGCATTTATTCATGTTGTTATTCCACTCTGATTCAAAGGCTCAAGGCTGGGTCAGCGATTTAATAGCCAAAAATACTCTAGAATTTATAGTTAATGTTTTTTTTTTTTTTGTTTTTTTATCTCCTTCAGGTTTTCTATTCATTTTTATGTACCATCCTTCCTTAAAAATGCCACAAAACTTTGAAAAGTGCATTTTTGTGAATATCTCCAAAACTTCTCAAGTTGTTCATATACCCCCGATAAAAATGTTCCCCATCGTCGAGGCTTGTGAGGTCACAAATTTGCAACAAGAAACCAACATTTTTTCCCCAAAGGTTTTATAACCATCCTGTTCAAACAACATTCTCTTTTTCTTTTTACACAGCCAGAGAACAAAAAAGATTAAACATAATAAACTCCCAAACCTTTTGTACAGAGAAATCAAACTAAATGAAGAAAGCGTCTCTTATATTAGTCCATGTTTTATCCTCTGAATCCACTCTTGCATTTGCCATTTAATTGGGAAGGGAGACACAATTGTGTCAACATGAGGCTCTCTGTGTTGTACGCAATGTCAATCAGTCCATTTTACTTGCTGGTTTTATGTTTTATATGGAATAGAAACCAGTAAGTCTAGGCCATTCAACAAGTAATCCAGTAATGTCTATGATAGTGTGTGCGTGCGTTCAAAGGTTATCAGTGTGAACGTGTCAAGAGTAGGCAAATCTAAATCAAGTGTTTGTATGCATGTCTGTATGTGTGTTAAAGAGTCTCATAGTTTAAGCCAGTCCGAATCCTTCTGAGCATTCCTGAATGGCCATCAGCAGCATATGTCTCAGCTTCTCATAGCTCTCATAAGCTGGGAGGTCCAGCTGGTTAAAGCTAAGAGTGGAAAAAGAGAAAAAACATTACATTACATTCAAGTTAGATTTTCACAATTTTGTTTCTTCCAAAAATGTTTTAATTATGTATGCCTTGCAAACGTGCTGTATTTACCAGGTATGAGCAGATGGCAGGCGGTCAGTGGAGCGATCGTCACGGTGGATCTGGAACTTCTGGATGCCGTTCATGCCCTCCAGAGCAGCAAAACCCTGGAGGGGAACCTTGGACGTGCCGGTGACAAACTGTAAGAACTTGGCCCGGTCTGCCTGGTCAAAAGACCGCAAGGCCCTCCAAAACCACTGGATCTATAGTATCAAAAAATAGAAACAAGACAAAAGCAGTGTAGTTATAAATGTGCCCCAATATAATGTTGTCTCTGTTCTTTTTTTTTTTAAACTCATCCATACCTGGATGGAGCTGGACTGGTATTTGTGATATTCAGTGTTGGCCTTTAGGTCATCGATGTCAATAGTGGGCAGGCCAGAGATGAGCAGCTCCAGCTCCTGCTCAGTGAAGATGGAGATCAGCCTCTTGGGGATGATCTCGTAAAATCCCTCAAGGAAGGCTGCTAGCTGCTTGCGGATTGCACCTAGAAAACACGGAAAAGTATTCACTTAGCTATCTTTCTGTAGTAGTGAGAATATGCTTCATTTTTCAGGCAACTAATGTTATTCTATCAATTAAAGTCCTGCTCATGATAAATCAGCCAGCTTCGAGAGAGAAACACCTTTAGCTCTCTGCTGCACATTGATCAGTTCACAATAGAAAAGTACTGCCACCTAGTGCTTTCTTTATGCACCACTGAGAATATCTTTCATGTATACCTGAACATCTAAAATGACAACTGTTGATCAAAATATATAGATTACCCATTTCCACTGACTGTGTTTTTATCAGTAATAGTGGTATTATTACAGCCCTACTGCTAATGGGAAATTAAATATTTGGTAAAAAAAGAACCACAATCTCACCTGTCATCTTCATCTGGCATACCAGGTGCACATACTCTTTTTTGTTTTCCTCTGTGACCAGGATATTGGCTCCATTTGGCTTGAGGTCTCTTACCTCACACACTCCAAACTCCTGGACCTACACAGACAGAGCACATGCAGGCTTTCAGTATCATTCATTTCAGCTTAGAATTTAACTGAGAGTCACACATGGTATCCATTAGCAGTATTTTAAGGCCATCAGATTGCAAATTACACTTTTTCAGCACTTATTATATGAGAGCATAAAGCATTTGGCATTCAAACCCTTGAGGCCCAATCCCAATGTCTACAGTTAGGGAGAGGATTCAGTATGATAATCAATTTTCCACTTGAAACTAATTGAAACATTCAGAGAACAGACACCAACCTCTGTGCTGAATGTTAGCTCATAGCCTAGCGTGGACACATCATTCTCCAACAAGTATACCAAGCCCTGGAAGAATGGGTAGTCCTCACTCTCCATGTCTGTGTACCTGGTAAGACATGGATAAAATACAGCCATATTATGCACATATTCAAGAATTTCATTTTGAGATATTTAGTGTAGTTGGACCACGTCTTGAACAATTACATTACTTGGTGGTAACTGCCAGTGGCTAAATACCTGACACTCTTGCCCAGGATGTGCTTGTAGAAGCTGCGGGTGAAGTAGCACTCCAATAACCGGTTATCATAGACTGCCTTGGCAACCACACGACCCACAAACTTGAAGTAGCTGAGGTGGTTAGGGTTGCAGTGGGATGAGGGGTTGATGGTATAGGTGACACGGTCGCCTGGGGAAGTACGAAACAGGGCGTACATGGGGTTGAACATCTCCCGGGAGATGATCATGTACCATTCCCTCAGCAGGCCACCAGCATCCTGGCCCTCCTCGCCTTCAAACACAATGTACCTGTAATGGAAAGGAAGCAGATTATGACTCAGGCTGAGTGATTCTGAATTGAGAAACTTGCAGGTGAATAGAGGGGCAATGCAGTCTTACAGCCTATTCTTCATGTCCTCTGGGCTCTTGCGATGCAGCTCCCTGTAGGAGTCCTCAAACACGTGATCTCTCCTTACATGCACAGCCATGTCCTCCTTCCTCAGGCCTTCATCCAGTCGCTCTAACTCCTGGCGGAAATACCTGTGGAGATGTTGAGAAAGACCAGCCAGCACATCAGTGATTTAAAAAGCCATTAACTGTGTATTAAGACAGTATAAGATAGACGTGTAAGCTAATCTTCCTTACTTCCTCTTAACATCAAAGTCCAGGATGCGTATGTAGTCAACCAGTACTGCAAAAGGCCCATCAGCCAAATGAGTGGTGGACTGGCGCAGGATCTGGTTAAGCACTGTGCGGTGAGTTTCTAGAAGGAAGAATTATTCCTGTTAGACAATGTACTACACATCAGAATAAAGCTTTATCCTCCTTAATTAAATCTTTCAGGCTCACCGGCAAAACGGAGGAACTTCTGGGTGTCCGGTGGCAGGTTTGAGGAGATGTGCATGGAGGATGGTTCCCTGGAAAAAAACGGGTCTAGAGATGAAGGTGTGGCAGGTGTGAGGGGTGCTGGCGACAGTGGTGGAGGCTCATCTTTGATATGAGAAAGCTGACTCTCTCGGGTGTCCCTCACAGGAGGTTTGCTCTCTCGCTCTGTTGCATGGACTAGGAAGAAGGCCTCCACAGCAGGCTGGAGAACTAGAGAAACAAAGAAAACAAATCACTCATCCATGCTCCTTCAACAGGCATAAAATCACATACAGTATAAAGAAATGTATTTAAGAAAGATTCCAAGTACCCAGTACGGCATGCTGGTCATGGGACTCCTCCAGCTCTTTCAGGCACTCCCCAAGCATGTCCCATAGTTCATCCAACAACAGCTGCTCGCTGAGCAGTGGGAGGTCTGGAAGTCTCTCCTCACTTTCTGACTGGCCGTTTCCGTCTTCATCTGAAAAAGAAAATTCCAATAATGACTGAACAATTACATCAGTCATGCTGTCATCAACTATGACTGGAGCAGTAATATTTCCGCCAAAAAAAATTATTATTAATAAATTAATAATAAAGAAAAATGAATATATTTGGTACCGCGGGTGGCCCCAGCCTAGCCCCTCCATTTGAAATGATCTAGAATCATCACTGCTGTTACTAACAGAGAAGGCTAGACAAATTGTGCTCACTGGATGTGGGGGTAATTTACTAACAAAAAAAACAAATCAGCAAACGTTTTAAATGGTCAGTAGCATTTTGCAACTAAGTCCTACCCAGAGGTGCAGGGTCCTGCTCTAAAGGAGATGGCTGGTCAACATCCATTGGTGAATCATCTCTCTGGGCCGCCTGGGCTTCTGACATTGACTGCACTTCAGACTACAGAAAACAAACCAGGGTGAACAACACGGGAAAAGCATGGAAGAATTAATGATAATGATTTTTTTATAGTAACAATCTTGACTGATATTGCCATGCATAATGACATTCTCATGATCCACTGAGAGAGGAGGGGAACTGGAACTGAGTAAGGAAGGACGGGCCAAAAGCATGAAGCCATGTCAGCCAGCAAACATATCAGTAGAACAGTTTAAACTGTTTGGAGCAGACAGCACATTCATATTTAGACCATTTCAACAGTCGAACGTCAATGCAAAGACATTATTATAGGAGGCAATCGATCACTGGCACATCTGTCTTTCTGTCAATGTTCATCATGGCATTAGTTCTATGCACAAACCAATTATAGCATGGCAGGCTGTACGGTGACTGCACACAGTATGTTGTTAACAGATACAATGCAATACCATATAAACAGTTAACTATAGTTTTTTTTATTTATTTGATAAGACAGATATGCAAGTAATTACATTACAAGTAATGGGTTAGCTTATAATTTTCCAAAATGCACAAAGCCAGTACAGGCTAAGCAAAATTAGACATGAAGCATGTCAGTAGCTAATGGCCATTTCATAGCATTTATCATGATGACCACCACAGCAATTTGAAACAACTATACTGTGATGGTGATACTATGTAGATGTGCTTTTTCTCAGCTTTTAAATTGTATTCTACTATAAGTGTGTGCAGTGTGTGAGTAGGAGTATGCCTGCTGTCAGTGCAGCCCATGCTAACCGTGGCAGCAGCAGCCGTGCCAGCAGGGGGAGCAGCACCAGTGGGGGCATGGGGTGCCGCCACTGAGGATCCGGCGACAGCGGCAGAGGCAGAAGAGGCGGTGGGTGGAGGGGCCTGTTGGAGCCGGCGTGCCCGCTGACCCTCTCTCACCATCTGGATGATGGCGTCAGCCTCAGCCTCTAGCTGACGCACCGCAGCCTGGATGCTGCTGGCTGAGCCTAAACTGGTGGAGCCTGGCCATTTGGAAATGGAGGAGAGGGATTTTTAAACTCCATACTCCTCAGGATATTGTACACATACATGTAGAACACTAACATCTTCTTACCTAATCGGCCTGTCTGTTTAGCTTTCTTGTTTGCGCGCCGTGTGTCCTCACGAAGCTGGATAATGACCTGCAGCACTCGCAAGAAAAACTTCTGCGTTGACGTCTTCGAGGTTAGTGAGCTCATACAGGGAAGCTGTAGTTCACGTCCCCCAAGTGTGCGTTTTTGTGCAGCCACAATGACCACACTTTCCGAGCCGTCAAACCTGTACCCCAACCAACAAACGCATACAAGGTAAAGGAAATTGTATTTGTGACAAATTTCGTTTTATGAAAAAACGGATACCACAGTCTCTCTTGCCAAGTGTGTTGACAACCTAACAAACTGGGTGTCCCAGAACCATCACTGGCTAACCTGCTAGTCATCTTGCCCTTGAGTCTGCCTGAGATGGAGGAATCCTCAGGAGGGGCATCCGGGGAATGCGAATCAGCATGTGCCCGTCTCTGCTGCTCCAAGTTGTATTCTCTAAGTTCGGCCAGCAATGTGCCTGAGAGAGAGAAAATGTTAAAAAATGTGTGCGACTGTTATTTGCTTAAATAGGAGCACGAAAACTGGCATCTGTGTAGTTGCCCAGCACTGACCGATCTGTTTGCAAAGAGTGTATCCGAGGTGTCTAGCTCCACTGAGCAGCAGTCTGAGCACAGTGTCTCTGGTGGCACCATCTCCTCTAGATAACTGCAGCAGGATGTTCGCTGCATCCTCCAGACCCTCCTCTGAACATGAGTGGGATGTCAACACCTTGTAAAAAGGAGGAAAAGGGTTATTAGATAATTGATTATTATTAATTCAATTGTAAAAGGGTTACAATTTTCTCATGAGCAGTAATGCATACACATTTCCTGATGACAGCATGAATCACCCTATGACACTTTTTACCCATACCTCCACAGAGAGTTGAAGCTGTTTCTCTGTGAGTCCACTGGAGGCCATCTTGTTGTCACTCTCTGTACTGCTAGTAGTGCCCCTCAGTTTCCCTATTTTGGCAAAACGCCCCAAAAATACATATTATTTTCAACTGAAATCACTGTTACATTGTAATCTCTAAATTAACTTTTTTATTTTGGAAAAAATAACTACCTGTAGAGGTTATTCCAGTGGACGTGGGCATAGAGATTGTTGTAGAGGATGTCTGAGAGGCTGCTAGACTTATTCCTGAGGATGTCCCCTGGGCTACACCTCCCACAGAGGCCCCTGGGCCTGTCACAGTTGCCTGGGAAGAGCCTGCTGACACCATACCCTGCGTTGTGATCGGGGCTGTGACTCCTGAGCTGGTTGACGTGTTTGGGATGGCAGCCTGTGGGGTGGGGTGTCCAGCAGGCACCTCAGTGGCCTTGTTGTCAGGTAGGGCAATGGATATGAGGGAGAGCAGACGCAGCAGCTTTTCAGTGAGCAAGGAACTCCGTCTGATTACAGGGTGGGACAGCATGTTCATCAGCTGGCCTAAAGGGGAGGTCTCCAGGCTTAACTGAGCCCCCTCTGCCTCTGCACTGCCTCCCAGAGGCAATGTCTTCATAGAGGCTTTGCCCTTGCGGCTGACATTCATGTTGTCCAGCTTGACCAGCAGGTCCCAAAAATCAGTGGAGATTCCCAGAGACTGGAGAGCAGCGGCAGTGGAGCCAAAGGAGTTCTGGGTGTTGGAGGCATTGGAGCTGGGGTTACTCAGAGACCCTGACCTGGAGCCTCCACCCACTCCCACAGAGGAGATTGAACAAAGACGAGAGTCCAGGTCAGAAGAAGATGCTGACAAATCCTTACAGCGCTGTTGGGTGAAGTGGCTAGGGAACACCTGCAGGGACAGACAAAAAAAAACAAAAACACTTCAATTATAATAACTCAATTGGCATCTTTTATTTTTACAACATACAATAGATGATGAATCAGATGAGATCAGTAGATGAAGATGGGTGGACTCTCACCTTAGCTAGCTGGATGAGTGTGTCCAACACATGTCGACAGACCACTGGAGCAGCTTGTGGATGGATGTGGACAGTGGAACCGCCACCTCCAGCACACGTGACACCTGGAGCAGCACCTGACACTCCCAGTGTTCCAGATCCTGTCGAACCTCCAGCTGAGTGCCGGTCAGCGTGCTTCCTACCTGATGCTCGCTGAATCTGGAAAATGTTTGTCCGGCAGCCCAAGGCTGCATCCATAGAAACAGAGAGCCAGGAAAGCTGACTGGAGCTGCGAGACTCCACCCTGTTCAGTAGCTCTAAGGAGGAAGAGGAGGATGAAGAAGAACAGGAGGATGAAGAGGAGAGGGAGGCGGTAGCAGAGCCTTTTCCTCCACAGCCTCCCTGGGTGCTCCTCTTGCCACGAGAGTCTTCTAGACGCGAGGTCTCTACACACACCTCACTCTCGCTGCTGCGTTGCAGAATGGATAACAGGCTGCGAATGACCCACCCACGTGTCTGAGAGTGGTAGCAGAGGTTCCTGAGCACGCGGTGCAGACGGCTGGTGTTAAGCTTTGGTTCATCCACAAACAGCAAAACCAGCAGGCAAGACAAGGCCTCATGGTCCAGCAACAATCGACCGCGCAGTCGCAACAAGGAGTCCACACTGGAACTGGACGGTCTGAGGAAACAAAAAGGATAACTTATATTCAGTTTGTCACCTGTCAAAAATGCAGTATGATTTGATCAAGTCAAACATTTCTTAAGTCACCCATAAATAGTTTACTTTTCTCGTCATTTAACAAAAATGCAAAAAATGTAAATTCTCAAAACAGGCAATTAGATCACTGTCTCCTCTCACCTGTGGTTTGTTCCTCCCATCTGAAATGTGCCTCCTCTTTGTACAGCAAGACGGGTGTACTGGACGCCACGATTGCTCCCTAACCGACTGGTGAAAGCTGGTGAGCGCAAGATGGCTGATAGGGCTGAAGAAGAGCTATGACCAAACAACCTCTCATGCATCAGTTGCCTCTGGCGTGCCTCTTGCTCTCTACGCAACGCGGCTGCTTCAGCAGCAATGTCCGGGGGCATGACAGCCAAAACGCTGTCCTCCATGTCCTCCAGAACACTACGCCGGAGCTCTGAGGGGAGCGTCTGGATGAAGGTGACTGGATCCAGAGGGGTGTCTCCCTGTGTGGGCTGTTGGGCTAGCTCCCTGCGCTGCTGCTCTGCCCGTTGCTGGGCAAGAACCTAAGACAACCAATGGCATGCTTAGTTAAAAGAACTGATAATCTGTGACTTCTTTACTTAGAAATCATATTTTTTCCCCAGTTGGCAGGCCTAAAGGTAAGAATTGTGTCTACTGTAATCTTTTATCATTTTAGCAAAAAGTCTCTCACCTCCTCCTGGATGGCAGGTGGCAAGGCTGCCAGGAACTCAGGGCTGACCTCTGTAACCCCTGGTCCTCCCAGTACAGGTGCAGTAGTGGAAGGCAGGGTGGTGGTAGCAGGAGGACGGGAGGGTGGTCTGATGCCAAGCTGATTTTGCAGCACCTCTCTACGGATGTCCTCAGGAAGAGCTGCCAGAAAAGAGGGATCCACACCCTCTGGCAGACTGATGCCTACCAAGACAAAAACATTATGAGATGTAATTTTTTATTTTTTTTTAATGCAGAAAATGTGGGATAGCAATATATTTTACCTGCAAGTGGGTCCTCATCGTCATTGCTGGTGGATGGGAGGGGTTCTTCCTGGATGGCCTGAGACTGGCTGTCAGCGCTATCACTCCTGGGCATCATTTCCCCAGGTGATGAGACAGAAGTGGAGCTATAATCATTAAAGAAAAAAATGGCTATCGTTAGTCTACAGCAATATGTGTGATGAATTACTCAGCTGATGTACACATTATCAAATTGAAACCAGTCAAAGGGCATACCAAAAGGCATATCAAAAGACAGAGTGTAAGGTATTTAAAATGTCCTAACTGAATGTTAACTGGAAATGTATTTTATAATCCATTTTGTATTGGTCTGAAACAAAAGTTGCATGCACTGGCGGTTAAAGAGAAGAGGCATTTTACACAATCTCTAACTGTTTATAAAAATGTATGGTTATTTGGCAAGAGATACAGGGTACATAATACTGCTGTATTTGCGTTTATTTGATGAGGGATGATACTTCAAGCTACTAACCCAGTCTCTGCACTGGTTTGCCGGTCAGTCAGCCCACTCTCTCCGTTGCCAGACAGCTCCTGAGACAGCTGGGCACCCTGGGCAGGGTTGGGAGCAGATTCTTCCTGAGTGGCAGAGGCAGGGCTGCTGGTATCCATGGGTGACCCTTCCAGTTGTGACACACTCACTACCGCAGGCTCTGAGGTCTCCACAATGTCTGGACTTAGGGAGGCTGAGGGGGAAAACAGTGAGGTAAGGTTAGGAAATGGTGTGAATCAATGTATTGCAGCAAAATTCCTTGGGTAATTGATTTGTATTTTACCATGTTCAGAAGATTTTACGACAGATACTAGCTACAAGCACAGTCAACAACATAATTTACATTACAGATATGTGTTCTTACAGTTGGCCAGTCTGTATAAAGAGAGTATTCAAAGATAGTACCTTCCCTGCCTTCATCCAATGCACCACCTCCTCCGACTCTCTCACTGATTGTGGGTGCTGGGGACATTTCCATCTGAGATGCCTCTGCTTCACTGTTTGGCCTGTCAGCTGCCGACAAGGGTGGAAGGCCTGCCCCTGCCAGAACAGCCAGTGAGCTTGCATGCGATTCAGCCAGTAGCAGGTCAGCAATCGGCTGGTGGACCTGCTGACTGATTGCAGTCTCAAGGGAGACTAGGGCCTGTTCATGAGGAGCAGGTGTGGTGGGAGTGACCTCTCCAGATGGGGGAGCAGTGAGGAAGCCCTCTGAGACCCTGGGTGGCTCCAGACATGACACTGTACCACCCTGAGCCTGCTCACCCTCTGCAAAATCCAGAGACAAAACTTTTGTGAAGACAGGGATATAGGTTGTATACATTCCTGAGTGGAAAAAAAAACAGTGACTAAACATTGATTACTAATGAATTGTTGCTAGTAACTAGCTGTTTTTCTCTCTGCTTACCAACAGCTACCATTGCTTACTTATCAAATTGCCCCTTACATTTTACAATTATAGAAAAATTTTCCCTATACACAATTGCAGCCAAAACTGTTCCAAAGCAAGCACATAGGAGAACTGCACAAACAGAACTGAAATAGCAATATCGCAATATAGTGATTAGTTACTGATCATTTTCTAGGTAGATGACAAGGGCCTTCACTAAGGAAGGCAGTAAGTTGTATAGTTATCTCCTGAATGGGGTGAACAATTCTGATCCCCAACAACAACACAACTTACTACCTCACCACAGCACAGCCAGCTGCAATGCATTCAATATACATTTGAGGCAACATTTAATTGTACTCCAGAGATATCATGTATATATGTAAGTATGTGCTTTCAACAGCAATGCAGAGCAGATATTTTCAGTTTGTTAACTATCTGAGCTATTTGCAGGTTGAGAATGGAACTTCTGCAGCAAATGGAGATGTCCAGCTGGTATAGCGCTGCCATAAGAAAGACAGTAGACTGTATAGTTATCTCCCAGATCTGGTGTGATCCTAAAACTATACAAACTACTACCTCATCCCACAGCACGCTCTGCTGGCTGCTTTCCTCTGGGTGCCCATCACTGAGATGTGTCCATTCCCGACAAGAATTTTAACATTAAGACAGAAACAAAAGACAAAATCTATACAAATGTCAGTACCTGCACTGTTCTCTGCACCATTAACTGTCCCCAATCCAGAACCCTATGGGTAAAAACAGTTGACATTAGCAAGCAAGTGAATAAAAATGGCAAAAGATGCATGCACTTCTAGGTTTGAAAATTCCTCCTCCTACACAGCCAACACCCATGTATTACCTGCAGGCTCTGTTCCCTGGCCTGTTCAGCTCCAGAGGCCCTCCTCTCATTTTGCTTAGACTCCTCCTCCTCAGCCAGCTGCCGCCTCCTCTTCTCCCTACGCTCTTCCAGTTCTTCATCTCGCAGACTTTCCAGATGTTGCAGGATAGGCACCTTCACCACTGAAAACAGACACAGATGTCAGAATTGATGCTTAGTTGTGGCAATGTGGCTGTAAGTTAACAATTCACCAAGTCCAATTAATACCACTTTATCTTAAGACATTAAGCCTGGTGCATTGATCTAAATCAGTAAAACAGATTCCACTGGTCATAAATTGGAAAGATATAAAAATATTAATTTGGGATTAAATTATTACATTCACTCCTATTGATTTTCTCTGAATCCCTACCCTCAGTGATGTCTCACACTTTATAACACATTACACAGGACTTAATTATCAACAAATGGGACTCCAAACAAGATTTAATAATGGTCTATGGAAATGTGTTCAAAGTGTAGTAGAGCTGGGTGTAAAGAACAGTGAATACTTCTAACTACTTGACCATCATATCCAAATGAAAGTGATCAAATTCTCAAAAACGTAAATATTTTCAATAATATAGGTCATAAAAACATTAATGAATTTTGTCTCCATTGAAACAAGTCTCCAGTATAACACCAACCCAGGGTACCCCCAGGATTCTTCAAGTTAAATTTAAGACTTTATAAGACATTTTTAATACCACCAAGGATGAAATTTAATGCCAACTTCAAGGCCATATAATGGAAAACCAGTGTGGATTTTCAGAGTGGCAAAATTCAGAGCTTCTACAAACTATGGGGACAATTTACTAAATACCTTTAGAATCTCCAATCCAGAGGTCTACCGAGTAACTGATTCATGCTACTGTATTGATTAAAGTAAAAAGCAGTTTTTTGTTTTTTTCCCTCCTCCTCTCTCTTAAGCAAGGTTTTATGTGTGTGGACATTTGTATAGGTTTGTGTGTGTACATGTACATGAATGTAGATCCTGTTATCCTGATAAGAGTTATGTGCATGGTTGGTTGTGTATGTGTTGTTATGGTGTAAACTTTGAAAAAACGCCAATAAAATATAACTAAAAAAAACAGGATAATAAAAAATAAAACGTGCATTATGAGGTGTTACAATTAGTTCCACCTTGGCTAAATAAGATAATATATAATGTAATGTACTGTATTGGTCCGAATATAAGATGACCCTGATTATAAGACGACGCCCCCTCTTTCAAGACTCATTTTTGGAAAAATACTTTTTGAAGACCAAATCTTGTTTTTTTTAAAGAAAATAATTTGAAAATAATTCTAATAAAAACACATTGAATAAAACAAGTAGGCTGTTGTTTTTAACATATTTTAAATAAAATTATATTTTCAATATCTTTTTAGATGAAACTGTCACATTTAAATTAACGGTAAATATTTCCAAGGCCTTCAGCTGACTGACTGCTCTGGTAATGGGCATCCCATCATTACGTTTTTCAGTTATGTAATCACACACACTCTCCTGTCAATCTCTTGGAAGCGGCCGCTTTGAGGACCACGGTAAGACTTTCTCGGGCTGTTTGTATTTTTAGACGGTGTATCATCTCCATGACAACGCCTCGTTGTACTTCGGCTCTAACTTCAGACTTTTAGGCTTTTTGTAGCTGGATATATCATATGTTGAATCTAAATATGAATGTGGTTAACGTTAGTGATAGTGAGATGCTTGCAACAGTTACACTTCTAGTGATGAATTGGCGAAAACACGTTTTATTCTCTGATTCACGGCTTTGTTCTCAGTCTCTCTATCTCGCTTGACCATACAACGTTACCGTGGTTTCGGGCGGTCGTTGAGGCTCTGTCTAAAACTCTGCCATTTCAACCAGCTGTTTGTAATATTAAAATAAAATGGATTATGGATCATTTCATTTCTATAGTTTATAGCTGACTTTACCAGCTGACTTCTCTATTGGCAGGTGACGTCCCTTATGTTCTAAAACCAGACCCCAGTTTTTCAGACGCATTTCCAGAAAAAAAAAAGTCTTGTATTCGGACCAATACGGTAATATAATATGCCAATCGCTTCAGTGATTGTTTCATCCCGTTCAGCTTTTTGCACTTAAAGGCTGCATGAAAGCAGAGGGGATAAAGAGTTGGGCTCGGGTTTGATTTTCCTCAGCCCGGTGATCGGCACATCAGGGTAATGCCATCAAATGTACATTAGCATGTTGGATAAGTTTCCAACCTACCCTAGAAAGGTGGAGCAACGCCGACACACAGACACTGTCCTCGTCTTATACACAACCCTCTCTCGATCCGCTTGACTGCCAACTTGTCCGCATCTGTGGCCAGACTTCTGACAGTGGCCCATTCTAACCGACAAGCTAACTTTAGCTTGTTACTAGTTACTAGCTTCCCTGACAACTGATCGCGCCCGAGCTTGGATGTTTAGGCCAGAGCTTGCGCACAATGTCTGTATACTAAAACACCATTTATGATGCTAAGGTATTTATTTAATCCTACAAAAGAACATGAAATTATTTAAGACCATGGTAAACGAAATTGGAGATTTTTAAGGCTTTATTTTTAGAACTTTAAATTTAAGGCATTTTAAAGACTTTTAAGATCCCACAGGTACCATGCCAACCTACCTGCTACACAGTCGTGCATACTCTCAGCATCCAGCACTTTACACTCATCTGTCCATCTAGTTAAGGCAGTGGGAATACTAGATAGGGTGCCTTGAGAGACAGAAAGAACAACCATGTTAGGAATTCAAGCGAATACTAAACCTAAAGACCGTTACAATAATAACCCATAGTGATTCTCACCTGCTTGTCCCCCCGTGCTGCTCTGCTCATGGAAAAAGTCATCCAACAACTCGTCATCAGAACGAGCAATAATGTGCACATCCTCATTTCCGACCAAAAGGCGGGCCCTACCCCGAGATTGCAGAGGCAGAGAGCTAGACAGCTGTAAAATGTCTGCTGCAGCACTGGGACCCAACAATCTAAAGAATGGAGTAGAGGAGGAACAGACATTTTATTTAGCATGATCCCTTAAACAAAGAATGGTTTGTAATAGATGTTGCAAAACAGATGTTTTGTTTAACAAAGACACACAAAAACATGCTTTCACCTTTGCAAGATGAGCGGAGGGTTAGGCTGGCGGTTGCCAGGGTAGTGCACATGGATGGTGTGTCCGCTGTTTGCAGTGAGCTGGCGCAGTGTTCGCTGGCTGCGACCCATGCCCTGTGCCAGGCGGCTGCTAGTGCCTGCCACACCTAGGGTGAGGGAACCGTGGTCTGCATGGCGCACCATCAGTGGGTGGGAGCTGGGGATGTTGCCTGGGGAGGGAGGGATGTCAGCTGATGGAAAAACAACAGAAAACAGTAGGCAGACATTAGGGGGACAGCTCTGGCACAACCCCGAGTAATGTTTGTGACAGTGCTGTCAGTTAAACACGTTATTAACAGCGTTAACACAAAGCCTTTTTAACGGCGTCAATTTTTTAATCGCGAGATTAACATTCTTTTTGGCCTAGCAAACTTTGTAATTTTTTTTCACATGCTGTTGCAACAACTAGTAATGTTAGAAAAACTACAACACCACACCGGATCTAGCTAGACTGGACTGAAACATCGCCGCACGGGATGCTAGTCAACACTACACTTAGCAGCAGCTAAGCCGTGTGAAGTGTGACTGAATTTCACTGGAGAGGCTTCTAACACCTGACTGTAGCTGCCGTTGTCTGAAAAATACAGACTCAGCCTCGCCAGCCTCGTGGTGCATTCAAAGTTATTGTAAAATACCCTTTTCCCATCCTGTGGTTGTTTTCGCTGTTTTGTGTTCCTTTTTTTTTAATCAACATTTTATTGTTTTATATTTTTGAACATACAGAACAGACAAATACAATTGAACAAGGTGCTCCTTTTATTTATAAATAAAATAATAACAATAATAACAACAATAATAATAATAATAATAATAATAAATAATATAATAATTTATAAATATAAATAAATAAATCTTTTGGTTCAGGCACCGTTTTAAAAGTATCGTATCATGTTAAGAGCATTAAAATGAGAAAAAAATAATGGGACAAAAAGAAATCAAGGGGCATTTAGAATAGATAAAAATGTGCGATTAATTGTGAGTTAACTGACATTAATGCGATTAAATATTTTAATCGTTTGACAGCACTAGTTTATGACAAATAAAGCTAAACAAAAATTTATTTTCTTCTCACATCATGAGTGTTGTGAGAAGAGAGTAAATGTTGGTAATAAATCATCCTGCTTACCATTGTTGGAGAACATGTTGTCAAACTCTATGATGAGGTCATCATCCCTGTCAAACCTTTCGAAGCGGATGTGTGGTGCAGCATTGATGTCAGGGAAGTCTTCATCCAACTCCATCTCTGAACCTTCATCATCATCATCCTCATCTCCTTCTTCGTCATCCTTGAGGAAAAGTAGCAGCCATGAGTCTTATGGATAAGCAAGAATCAAGACTTGTTTACTGAACCTCATTGCATTAATCCATACTTGATCCTCCTCTTCCTCTTCTTCCTCCTCCTCCTCTTCATCCTGGCTGTCTTCATCATCATTGCTGCCACTAGAATCTTCCTCCTGTGTGTGCTCCTCATCCTCTGGTTCCAGTATGTTCATGGAGTCTGATGAAAGAGATAAACGCAGAGTCCCTTACAAGAAGATCTTAAAAACTGAGAAGCCGTCAGTGAAACCAGTCGCAACAACTGTTTGGTTATTTACTACGATGAACACACAAAGTTCTGTTGTGCCAATGTCTTACCTTCCCGGTTAGCCTGAAGAGTAGATGCCTGGCTAATATTGGAGGGGGCCTCATCCATCAACACATCCTCTTGCGATTCATCTTCACCACTACGTCCCACTAACAGAACACACAACAAGTGATACATCAGCTCTGGGTTTCCTTGCCTTTCTGAAATACAGGGAGCATGATTCCAGTGTGCAGTTAACTCCTTGTGTTGCAATTTTATAGATTGTTTTTGTATCCACCAACTACCCACTGAGGTTTAGCTGCGCACAACTACTCCCACATTGTCCTTACCCGTTTACCATCTACAGTCACTTTTCCCTTATTAGTCAAGTGGCTTACCTATAATTGTGCTGTTGACAGTGCCAGCATCTCTCTCCAGCAGCTCATCAATCAGATCAACCAACTCATTTTCTACCTACAAGCACAGGAAATGAAAAACAAATAGTGGAGAAAGGGCCATAACACCTTGGAGCTAAATTATCCACATTTTGTAATGCCCATCTTTATGCCATCAATTATAGATGTTACAGATGAGGTAATGTGTTGAAATACTATTTGAGTATTGTGTGTAATCCAATGCCAATCACCTGCATAGCCTGTGTGCTGAGAACCTCTGGCTGACCAGCAATAACCACCGTGTCTCCCTCTGTCTCTCCATCCATCAGGTCGTTGTCTGTTCCCTGCACCCTGTGGTTGCCCTCCACAGGCTCTGCCTCACCGGACTCTCCTGGAGTAGATGCCACAAATCAGCAACAGACATATTTGGAATTTCTTGATCTAGAGTGTTGAAGGTATCTCATCTCATTTGATATGCATACCTGGGTCCTGAGTGTTGCTGTTGCTGTCCCTGGCAGTGCCCACAGTGTCATGTTCTGCCTTGTTCTTGCTGGAGCCTCCTTTGCCCCCAAACAGACTGCTGGGCTGGTTAACAATGCGGGACAGAGTCTCCAGAGGCTTCAGGGCAGCATTTACTGTGTTAGCCATGTTGGGACTAATACAAATGATATAAAGAAAGAATATAGAGTAAGTACTTTTTTGCAAAGCCAACCTGATTCTGAAATAGAACTACTAAAAAGGCAAGTTCAAGATTGTCATGCTAGTTTTGCATTATCTGGTTTACTAAGCTTAAAATGGGTGATCCAGGAAAGCCAGGGTTACCAACAGACTGTCAACCCTGGGTTCCGGTTGCAATGTTGATCTAACCCCAGTTTAAATTGAGACCGCTTCAGGATACCAAAAAGCCTGGGTTAAACCCCAAGTTAAAGGCTCCCTGTGGCGTTTTAGACCTCTAGTAGTGCTACGGAGCAGTTTTTCTACGAGTGTCTCCTTGTCTCATGC
The DNA here is from genome assembly GCF_008315115.2 of Sander lucioperca. NCBI lineage: Eukaryota > Metazoa > Chordata > Actinopteri > Perciformes > Percidae > Sander > Sander lucioperca. The sequence goes on from NC_050184.1 coordinate 38,215,805, forward strand.
ACGCTGGTGACCCAATACACAGTCCAGTCAATGGTGTCACACTATTCCACCGATCAACAGTTGGAAGTAACATGCCAAGATATGCAGCAATGCGCCAACAAAGGCAGGAAAGAAGAAGACTACAAGCAGGATTTAAAATATGTGTTTGTTTTATGAGAAAGAAGCAATAGACCTATTTGTTAGACCTCAAGAATACACACAATGTGTTTTTGTGAGCAACACTAAATGTAACTTTCGTTGTTTACAAGAAAACTCCACAGGGCCCCTTTAACTAATTCACAGATCACATTTTGTGATGCAGGCTCCTGGTCTACTACTATCTAAATGTAAAATCAAATTACTATTGTGTAATCAAATACCTGGACAAATCCAAGCTGTGGGGCACACGGGCCAAGTCGTTGACCAGTCCTTTCTTAAGAAAGAGACGTATGATATTGTTCATGCCGTTGTGTTGTGTCTTGGCTGCTGCTGTGCTATAGAAACTGGACGTGGAAGGACATGATTCCATGATGGTGCTGATGATGCACATCACTGCCTGAAGCCTGGGAGAAAGATGGGTGAGGACAAAGAGTGAAAATGAGAGTATGGGTTTGTACAGATCTCTATAAATTATCAATCAACCAAGGGTTACAGCATTATCATCAGGTTGGTTTACTTATTTTTTATGCTACTTACCTGGCGTGTTTTTCGGCACCTTCTGCCATTGCTAGTGCTCTACTGAGGGCAGCCTTCACCTCATTGACCAGGGCCACCTGGGCATCAGTGCCCGTGCCGGCAGCTGCCAGACTGGCTAGGAAGAGACGTGCCAAGGCTGGGGTGTCCTTGTCTTCCGAATTCTGGGTATGGGGCAGTAAGTGGTCGAGCACAAAGGCTAGAACACTGCAGTCCTGTTAGGATACAGGAAGATCAAACAAGAGGAAATAATTATAGTAAAGGCAAGACAATACAGAGGTGTGAAAGACTGACATGATTTTGTTTAACTACCAACCTCCTTAATAAGCTCGGACTGTCCAGCAGTGTAGCAGTAGGACGCGATTAGAGTGGCGATACCCACGTAGGAGCGCACCAGTTCAGCCAGCAGTCTCAGGATGGTGGAGGTAGGCATTAGAGGCTTGCTTGCCTTTACCTTAGCTGCTTTACCCTCCTCTGAGCTGGTACTTTTCTCACCCTCCTGTTCTTTCTTTTCCTCTCGCATCTCTTCTGGTGTGGAAGCTGAAGAAGTTAGGACAATGAAATGAAAGGATACACAGATCATATACAGTACATACACTAATATGGCGGATCTGGAGCAACACAAACAGTAACAACATAGACAGCTAATCAAACAATGTGATTAGGGAGTATCTGATATGTGCAGTTACTTTGTACAAATATTCCCACATACTTTCAAAAAACCTTATAGACTCACCTTCTCCTTGTGGTGTGCCAGACTGGGAAGACTCAGCCACAGCTCCATCAGCAGAAAACACTTGAGCCTGAGAGGAAGAGACAGCTCTATTGTTAATTGAGGAGATGACACATTTCCTGTTTCAATATAAGACAACTTGTCATTAAGACTCACGTTGATATGGAATGCAGACTGGGAGTCAAAGTCGCTGCCCTGCCGGGTTAATCTATACTGCTGGTAAACGTCATCACCAACATCCTGCAATATCTGGCACAGGTCTGGTCCACCAGGCACTGCTGCAGCACGTTCTTCTGGACGCTCAGCTGAGAGCGAGAGAGCAAGAGAGCGAGACTTAACTGAAGTGTTCAAATTACTATTTCCAGTAAATCTACATATACGCCCTTCAAATGGACAGCTGTGAGGATCTTATTAACATGTCTTACGTTCTTCAGGAGCGTGGTAAGCAGCCAGAGCATTGAGCATGTCATAGATGACCTCCTTGATCGTGTCAGGTATAGAGGGTAAGGGGGACAGTTTCAGAGGAGTGGTCTTCACCAGCTGTACAGCATTGGGCCCCTTAATTCGAAGGTTCTCAAACTCGTCATCAGAGGCTGTAAAAAGAGTATAAGCGTTTTAGGATTAAAGAAATGTAGACACAACTTGGTAGCTAAATAAATCTATCAATCCAATTTACAGTACTAGCAATGTTGACTCTAATCTAAAGTTACCAGACCAACTTGCACACTCACCTGTGCCAGCTCCCCGGGGCGCAGGCAGAGCTATGCGAACACAGTTGTTGGCGGTTTCAGCGAAGCATTCAGGGTTACGGCAGGCGGCAGGGCCCAAGACTCGAAGAATATAATTGATTTCTCTGGAACCAAGGCTGCCTGACACCACTCCTGAGGTGGTGCTACCTGCTCCGCTGGTCACGGCAGACCTCACCACCTGGTAACAAATTGTTGAGGAATTTGTTTATGGTATCAACAGACTTGAAAGAAAAATCTGAAAATGCAACGGTGATGCAACACAATTATCAGACAGTATCTTCATATACTGTGAGATCCATTTAAAAAGTATGAGAATAGACTCAAACCTTCTCCATTGTGTGCCGCAGCGTGGCCGGATCTTCTATGATGTGTCTAAACAGCAGAGTGACAAGCGGGGTGAAGCCATTAAAGCCAGAGCTCTGCGTTAGCCCCAGAATCATCCGTGTGCTCTTCAGCTCAGCAAACATCATGGCATAGTGGTGATTGCGTGTAAGACGCAAACATAGACGCAATGTGGCGTGGAGAGTGTCTGGGTCCACAGGAACACTTATCATACTGACACAGGCACGAATAAGAACGGTGGTCATGTCCTCAGTCAGGCCTTGTACAACTATATCAGCACTCTGAGAGTTGTCAGGCTCCAGGGAAGATGAGGGGCCAGATGTGGTCTCTTTAAGCTGGCTGGAATCCTCCTTAGGAACACTCATCTCCACTGCTGCTCCTGAGTCCAGGTCAGTCTGTGTTTCCTCCGCTTTGCTCCTGTCTCCTTCTTCTCTCTCTGAGTCAGTAATGCTACCAGCCTTGGCAGGCTTGGGCATGCGAGGCACTCTTTGGACAGTCAACATCACTGGCCTCCTGTTACCAGTCTCTTCATTTACCTGCATGATAGAAAGGTGTTGATTAAACAAAAGGAAAACAAACTCTACTAACACAACCAAACATAAAATCAAAGAATCAATGGATTGTAGTTTGGGGGTATTCTTTGGCAGTGGAGAAAGTGTTTGTGTATACCTGCACCATGGTGTTAAACTGCACAGTGTATCTCCGGCGACCAGCTGTGAAGCGCACACTGCTCTCCCCCGCCCTCCATGCTGAGTCAATGGTACTGTTGTTTGATGCACTGTAACTGCACCAACGGCCTGAGCGGTCATCAAACCATCGCCAGTTATTCCCATTGGGTTGCAGATACTAAAGGAGGACAGAGAGGGAACTTAATAATAATTAAAAAAAAAAAAAAAATGCACAAAATACCACTAACACCTTACAATGTAATGCACACAGTTTATTCAATGACTTTTGACACAAACGCAACAAAATGTATTATAAATGTATTATGATTGCATTTATTACCATGTTTTGCTCACCTCTTCTATACTCAGTACCCAAATGTAAATATGCCTGTTTAAATACAGCTCATTCAAGTCTTAAATAAAGAAAGCCAAGAGCAATGAGCATGCAGTCAAAAGGCCTATCGCAGGACGATGCAATGAACTACTACATGTGTATATAAGTATTCATGTAGTCATAGCGCATGGTTGTCTATACCTGTGCTTGGAACTTTGCATACCTATTTCAGTATCTAACTTTACAATTGTAATCTGTACCTGTGGTTTGGTTTATAAGATTGACTTATACCTTGTTCATTTGTTCCCTGCGCTTTGAAGAGACTGCCATCTTCTCATAGAAGTCAATAATCAACAGTACTGGTGTGATCCATCTGCAGAAAAAGGAAGTCATTTAATATGATAAATACCAATTCACAACACAAATAAGGGCTCTCATGGTGAAGAGCTGGTGTAACATTTGCAAGTAAAGATTAGTATAAACACAGGGCTGAGCAAAACCCACTTTGGTGTCTGGATGTCTTTCTGTTCCTTAGCAGCCTGCAGACAGGGCTGCACAACCTCAAGCAGCTTAATCAACAAATCAAGAATCCCACTGTTCTCCACAACTCTGGCACCCAACAACTTCAGTTCCTTCAGAAACAGAAACCAAAAAAATATTGTTTGGGATGTGTAGATAACAATGACAAAAACATATTTACTGTGTGAACATTTTAAGGCTACAACTTTCATCAATGCGTTTTCCGTTACCTCAAAGAGCAACGTGAGCAGCAGAATTCGTGTTGCCAGCTTGGAGGCTTGGGGCAGTGTAGCCATCTGTCTGGTCCACTCAGACACAGTCTTTGTGTCACTGGTAGTCAGGGGCTCAGCTGCCTTAATGAGCACATCTGCTGCCTCCCACACCTACACACAACATAAACACAATCAGGCTGGTAAATGAATGTTGTGCTTCTATAACCAAGACTTGACTTTTAAAGATGTTACCACGGTCCCTTGTAATGAACGATAACACAAACATACATAATGGCTTACAAAGCTGCATCTGCATTCAAGACATGTTACTCGCTGAAAGCATTTACTCTAAAATGTCTAACAATCAATTACAAAGACAAATTGTATTCAACTGAATGCAAAGCTGCATCTCTCAATTTAATATTAAGCAAAAAATATGATAGCCTTAATTGCAGAGATCATCAATACAACAGGAAATTGGAAACATAAAACAGGATTGAACTCATCTTCAATGTCCCCTATACTCTGAACATAAATGTATAATAGGCTCCAGAGAGCAGACTGCAATGTAAACACGCATTTATCCACTGACCTGGTGGACAACCTGGCCGAGGATGAGCTCTCTGTACTCAGGGCCACTCCTCTTAATGGCAGTCATCAGCAGGTCACAGAGTCGGTAGACTGTGTCAGGCAGCTCATCCAGAAGATGGAAGCAGCCAGGCAGCATGGAGTCAGTAAAGGTATGCAGCTCCTTGGGGTCCAGTGGCTCGGCCTCCATGAAGCGCTCCAAGCAGCGGGCCTCCTCCTCTTCTGCCCGCTCCCTGGCTCTCCTGTCCTCTTCCTCACGTCGACGTGCTGCTTCCTAAAGCAGGCACAGAAATAATCTTAACAGCTGCTCAGCTAATCAGTAAGTTATTCATTCATGAGGTTTCATTAAGCAACAGATAGTTTAGAGCGAAATCTTTTTTTCCATGTGATTGAGGGTGACACACCTCAGGAGAGTCAGAGCGCTGCTCCATGCTGACCTCTTGTCCAAGTGACATGGCAATGGCCCTCATCACCTGGTCCTCTTCGGACATCGTCAGGTCCTAGTTGGAACAAGGGGAACAATGTTAGCAGCCTGAATTTGACTTATGAAAGTTACAAAAAAATGAAAGTATGTGTGTGTTTCTGTCTATGCAGACTTACTCTTACTGCTCCACCAAGAAGTGGTGGAGGGTGAGTAAGTAGGTACTCTGTGGCCTGCTCCATGGTGCTGGTGTTCAGTAGGGCCTCCATGGCATGCTCTCTTGAGAAACCCATATCCATCAACTAAAGCACCACACAAAAAGATAAAGAAGCATTTTTACAGTTAACAGAGATGGTGTCATGAGCGAAGGGCAAATGTATAGAAGGGGGGATTACGAGGCTCTGAGGACTGAAAAATGTAAAGTCAAAGACACTTGGTATTAGGGGTGGCACGGTACATGTATTCGTATTGAACCAAAATAGTACGGGCGTCTCGGTTCGGTACATGAATTTACACGGAGAATACACGGTATAAAAATAGATTCGATTCTTTTTTTAAGCTCTTTGTCTTCTGTATTATTCAACAAAGAATACTATAATAATTTATAGTATGAACACACAATTACACACTAGACAGTTAAGTAAAAATATAGTATATAGTATATATCTATACACACACACACACAGTGTATTTTATTTTACAGTGCACAGAGAGGAGCTGCCTCCAGCCCCTCCCCCTCGTGAAGTTGCGTGCTGCCGTGTGCACTTGCTCAGAGAGGCTATCGTTGCATTAGCTAGTTGCTGGTGTTCTTGCCGTGGGATTAACTGTACTAATAAAACTGTTGAAACACCGCGGCCACGCTGCTGTGAAAGCTCCCCGAACGTCATTTATCAGTCTGATTGTTACCCCTCTCAGTGGCAGCTCCTCCACTCCATCTCTTTATAACGGAGCTAACCGCTAACCAGAGCTAACCGCTAATCAGAGCTAATCGTTGCCAACCGAGCCTTCAGTTCTGCGTGCCTGTATCCATTAACTGCATGTATGGACTCGAGCCAGAATAAAACCCTTAATTTTATTAAAATGGCTGTAAACGTTTTAAACTACAACTCAGAGTTGTTTGAATGCCAGAAATCAGCTCAAGGTACGGCGTAGCGAGCGTGCTAAGTTGATGCTTTTTCTGCGGAGTGCAGACTGATTTGCACTCGCGAGTCACGTGACCAAATCACAGCCTTTGCGATTAGGAAATCGCGTTTTAACATATCGCGATATTATCGCAAATGCAATTAATCGTTCAGCCCTAGTAGGGGCGGTCCGTTAAACTTCACTAATAATTTACTGATCAATAGAATGTTTTTCAAAATAGAAAACATTACACTTTATAACGTTTTGTATTCATAACACAATTCTATTATTGTACAAATTAGCTACAACAGTAAATAGCAGTAACTAGGGGTAGTTTGGGGAATCGAGGATTCTCCAAATCCTCGATTTGATTACATTTTCGATTTTAAGGTCACGGTTCAATTCTTGATTTTTTTTTAAAGCACAGGTTGCTATGCCATTTTTAGACTAGACTTTGATGCAATATAATATCTGACCTTTGCAATGTACCACACTACATTGTCATTTTTATTTTACTATCTCTCTTTACATAAATATTTATTTCTACTACTATGGGCTAACAGTTAACATAGAAACGATCAGACATAAATTTAAATGCCCTCTGTAAATAGACAGTATTACATGACTATGCTGCCGCCTGCTGGTAGGGGCAGTGAATTACAACTTGACCCACTTTCACTTAACTACAGTGCCGTAAAGTCTATACTCAATCACATCTCCATGATCTGCGTAACGACAGTACAGTGGAACGTTTGCCTTTAACAGAGCGACAGTAATAACCTAATATACCAGCATTACTGAGATTAAACTACATTCTCGGTTATAGTTGCACTGAATAACGCATTCAATAAACAGAAACATAACTCTTGCAGCGCACATGAACAGATGCGCGATATTAGCTCACACATAAAATAGCACCCTCGTGAATTAGCCTACTGTTGCTAATGTACATTCAGCTGAACTACATCGTCCCGTACCCACAGGACATCAGACTTACTTATTGATGCACGCACAGTGTTCACAAACTTAGTCCAATGAGGGGAGAAAGGAAAGTGTGATAGCGTTCCACGTTAATGCCTTTTCTCTCTCGCTCGAGACCGCTGTGTCCAAGCCGAGGCGCAGAGCATGACCTTACTGCATGCTGATACGTTAGTAGTCCAGGTAGAGCGAGCTACGGCTGACAGGGAGAGAGAGAGAGACTGTATCACTACAGCCAATCCAGTCTGCTCAAAGCGATGGTCTTTTTCACAAATAGGTTGCACGTAAGGAGGAAAAAAAAAAAGTAGCTTCCACTTAAGGGGCCCTATCTTGCACCCTGCGCAGCGCAGCGCAAAGCCCGACGCAAGTGTCTTTGCTAGTTGTCAATTTCCCATCCAGCGCCCGTGACTAGGATTAGTGTGTCTGACAGGGTGGGGGCGTGGCATCACGATGGAAGATGATATAGTCGATGATATCGTCAACCCTAGTATGTCTCCCCCCAAAGACTGATTCTGAGCCAGGGAAAACCCTGAATATACAATTATGTAGTTAACTTGTGGTGGCAAAACCTCCTGCGGTAGTGGCTGCAGGAACAAACCACAGCCGAAAGTAAAAAGAAATGAAGAAACAAATGAACATACACATTTTTGTATTATAAAAAGGATGTATAAACATTACAGGATGTCAACAGTGATAAAAGAAAACATTGGACAAACGTGCCCAAGTGTCAGACAGCTTTCCTACATACCTGTGTAAGCTGGGCCTGGTTAACCTGGGGGTCACGGCGGGGGGTAGAATTGGTTGAATCCTCAGCTGATCCTCCTGCTGGTCCTGCAGGTGTTGTTCCAGTCGCTGCAGGTGCCTCCCCACTTGTTGTAGATGCTCCAGGGGCCCCACTAGGTGCCAAAGAAACAGTGGAGGTTGCCTCGTCATCTGGGCGCACCGTCCCCTCTCTCTCCTTGGCCAGGCGCTCCTGAATGACAGGCTCCCCTCTCAGGATGTGGCAGAGGATGGCCAGCATGGATTCAGCCATCCTGCCTCCATACACCTTCAGCGGCTTCCTGTTCCACAGACTGCGGATGCAGCTGAATGCAGCCTTGATGAAGGAGAGACAGTGTTAAAATAATAAAAGCACCAACAATTCTCTCTCTCATCCTTTTTGGAGAGGTCTTGGAACTTTGTTGCATCGCAGTTCTTTTCTCAACATGTTAAACGTATTAAAATGCAACAACCTGTTTTCTTTATTTCTCTTTTTAAAGAGAGCAGGGAGAAATTATATGGTTTCCATCTTTTCTCATTTCCCTAACAACTATGTTTTCACAAGTTTACCCAATTAAATGCCACACATTACGAAGGAAGCAATAGACTCATTGGAATTCTATAGCTTGTGGATACTGACCTTCTGGGTGACAATGAGGAACCGAAGGGCGCTGAACTGGGGCATGGTGGGTGTGACCCCAGGCATTTTAGCTGGCAAGGAATGGGGTGAGTCCAGCACAGTGCTGGGGTTAACCATTTTCTCCACCAGCATTAACCAGGCATCGAGGAACTCCCCTGTCCCATCTGGTAGGTCAGTATGCTCCAGACCCTCAGACACAGGCACCTTCCCACCCATTGACAGGGCCCAGTTAAACGTCCTGCACAAAAGCAATACAAATCCTGTTTAACACAGAAATTAAAATACGGATATTTGCAAGCATATTTTGAAGATACAATACTGTTCTTGTCATATGCATGGACTTACTCAAATAAGGCATCATGACCCCCAGAGCAGAAGAACTTTTGCAGCATGAGATGGTAGGGGTACTTCCTCTCATCAAAAAGCATGGGGGATGTGAAGCCCACTGAGCAGATGAAGAAAGTCAACCTGCCAGAAAAAAAGAAAACACTCCATATCACCTCTTTGTGCAAAGCACATAACGACCGACAACGGTAGCTGGGGTAGTCTGCTCTTACCTGAAACGAGGGGTGGGTGTGTATGGTGGGGGCTGCCAACTCAGACCCTTGGTGAGGAGCTTCGTCAGGGCAGAGGCAGTGGCCCGGGCAGCAGGCGTGGGGGTCGTGCCTGTGCTTGTAGCATGGTGGGAGCGGCGTTGCCGCACTGGGGAGCCCACACACAGCTTCACCAGCAGGCCAAAGAGCTCAGCCAGAGCCCTACCCAATCGAGATGAAGCTGTAAAGACACAAGGTTAGTGAGATACAATAAATTCCTGGGGATTTAAGGCAATTTAAGACTTTTTCTTTTTTTGAAAAAAGAATCTGTTAAAAATATTAACAGAAATAAAAAATAAAAAACTTGTGTCATACAAATTATCTCACCAGAGAGTAGCGGTTTAATCTGTTTTATGCGGGTGGCCATAGCTGGGGTAAGTTTGGATTTGGCCTTAGGGTCCGTTGCAGTGGGTTCGTCCGTCTCCATGGGAGCCAAGGTATCCCCATCTAGACCCATGCCTTCCAACAGTCCACCAGCGGATGAATCCACAGACACTGCCTCAGATTCTACTAGATAAAGGTAAAGGAGATTTAAGTTGTTGGAGGGCATTCCATGAACATGGTGGTTTTCAGTGAACAAATTTAAATGGTTAAATTACCAGTTTTCCTGGAGCCAGAGGCTGTGGTTGCTGCAGTGTTGCCAGATGGCTTCTCTTCTTTGGGCACCAGTTTCTGCATGTCAGCCTGGCCAAACTCACATCCTGGAGGCAGACTGTTGGGCACAGTCAAGAGGTGTTACAGGGTTACAGCTAACCTAACAGTTTAAAGAAAAGGGGTAAAGGATAAGAGACTCACCTGTTAGGCGTGCAAAGGGACAGCAGCACAGTGCTCTCCCATACCAGAGAGCAGTAGAGCTGACTGAGCTTGTTGAGAACACTCAAGCCCAGCTGGGAGCCCCACTGGTTGACTGAGATAGCTCTGATCTCACTCTGTTTAGAAAGAGAACAGAAACATTCAGAGCTGTTGAACTTTCTGAAATGGTCGCACATTTGAAGAACCCCCTCCACAGCTTGAAAAACAAATACAATTCTTTGTAATCATCTGCCCTTAACTTGTTGCTTGTTTGCAAATTCAGCATAACTGCACACATCACAACCGAGGATTGTGAGGAGTAAATTTGATTCTATAGTCAAAACTAGCAGTGAAGGTAATTCTGTAAAATACAGTGTGAATAAAACTGATTCACCATTCTGCTCGTTTTATTGTTTACAACACTGATATACAGTACTATGGTTGTAATTATATATTTTAAGCACTGATCAACAAAAACAACAAACAATTTTCTACAAATGTATCTAAATTAAAAAAGGTACAACAGGGTAACGTTACGTTTGTTAAGAAAAAATACATCCATATTTACCTGTCCTACTCTGCAAGTATGGACAAACATGAGGATGTAGGCATGCGCTGCAGTAAGAGCATGTAGCAGTGGTGTGGCACGGGCTGACAACGTGGCGTCGGTGACATGGCCCGCGTTGGCCAGTTCCCTGAGAAGTACAGACCCACCAGGCACCTCAATTGGTCGATGAAGTGGCTCCAGAGACGTCAGGATGCTGTCCAGTTGGCATAGGCCCTCCTGGAGTACCTTAGGCTCATGAGAGAGAGTCTAAGGGGGAGAATTTAGGGGAAAAACAAGACTTAATTCAGCAAACTGATGTTTCTTTTACTTCTAAATTAAAATAAGTCGTTTGGCTTAATCTGGCGCATCACATTCATTTGAATGTGCACCATTCCTGATAAATACAATAAAGAAAATTATCACAACCGTAATCTTTCTTTTGCGCTCACCAATATGGACTTGCAGACACCAGCCACAGCCTGGCAGGCAGCAGAGGTGGGGAAGTCTATGGGCAAGTTGGGCAGGCCCAGAATAGAAACCAGAGGTAGCAGCCCCTTCTGGTTGACAAACTCCTGACAGTGGTCGTCTGTGGTGTTGTTGCTTAGAATGGATTCCACAAACTTCATCTAGAAAACATGTGCATCACAGTGACTGAATGGAGAAATTAGGTGAGCTCTGCTTTATAGCTTGGAATATTTCACAACATGCCCAAGACAAAAGTAAAACTGTCACAAGAATCCACACACTCACCACATTTAGAATATAATCCATTAGAGGAATGGGTATCCGCTCCTCAGTGCCCACCACCCTGCAAGAATCCAAACATCATGAAAATGACTACCAACTAAAATATTTGACATTAAGTCAATTGACTTGAAAAAAATCTAAGTCTATAAAGAGTTGTTCTATTCTATTGTGTTATGAACTCAGCGTCATACAGTTCAAGTGGCACTGACTGTCTGTTGCTCTCTGGTTCCCCCTGCTGCTGGCTGAATGTGTGGAGGGCCTCCTCTTCCTCTTCATCCTCACTTGAAGCTTCTTCAGCAGCGTGGCTGGAGCGTGCTGGTGGCACCGCCACAGTGCCATCTGCTTTCTGGATAGACGGTTTCTGGCAGATGTACTCAGGGGCTCGACCTAGGTTGCAGATCTCCTCCAGTAACTGTAACACCAATTAAGCTTTAATTATCCTGCAAAACCATGTAGCGACACTAGAAAGATTGCTTGTAAATAAAAGGTAAACTACCTTAATAATGGCAGTAGTAGCATCAGTCTTCAAGGTGGGTTGGTGCCTCATGAGCTCATCCACAGCACTGCCCAAGTTGGATGCAGTGTCACCTGAAGCCAAAAACAGAACATGTCATCCACTCAAGCAGTTTCCACAGGCGAAGATCTGAATAACAGAGCACATACAGCCCAACTCACCCAATGGGTCCGAGCTGCGTCGCCGTCGCATGGCAGGCAGGTAGTCAGGGGACAAAAGCACTTTGAAGAGGCGCTCAAATGGCTGGCACTGAACAAAAGAGTGCAGGCCTCTTGCATTCAGGCACAGGGCACTGAACACATTGGGGAGAGAGCCCAACACCTCACGGGTAGCAGGAACCTGAAAAAAAGAAACAAAGAACAAGCAATGAAAGTTTAAAAAACACAGATGTAAGAGGGTGAAAGTGCCAAAGAGCTTTTCCCCATAAAAGACCCAACATCAACCTGTGCCTTTTAACAGTCCTAGTTCGCATTGGGGACCCTTTTATACAAAACTCAATCAACATGCCATAACCTGACCTGGGTCAGCCTATGGACCAGACAAATCGGAGGTCGTCTGATGCATGTTCTACTAATGAATACATCCACAGGTCTGAACCCCTTGACCTATTGACACAGGGCAACCCCTTTACACTGACCCATTTCCAAAGTGAATGAAGAGCTGAGAGCAAGGGTAATCTCAAAGCGTTAGTTAAGTCTTTCAGCCATCTCTGAAAGACTTAAGTAACAATTTAACAATTTCAGATGTTAAATTTAGTACAAGTGCTGAGACAATAAGATTGACAATAGTGAATTATTGTTAACTACAAGAAAAAGGAGGAGACAGACAAAAAAATGGCAGTGCTGGAAACTCACATCTTTGATAAGAAGGGCATGCAGCATGACATCAGTAAGACCATTATCCTGCAGGGAGGAGAGCAGGGATGGCTCCTGGAACACAAACACCGTCACAACCTCCGTTGCTACAAACCCGAAAGACAGAGACAAGAGCAAGGGCGGAAAAAGAAAAAAGATCAAAATCCAAAACAATGACAACAAATTTTACATTAAATAACCAAACAGTACAATTTCATTACATTCAATTCACTTCTGCAGTTTATACAGTTTTATATGACACATTTTCCATCTCCGAAGTGACAGAACTTTGCTCAGTCAGAAGAGTACTTGAGGGGCTTTACTAAAGTGCTACTGTGAACTCACCTAAGAGGAACAGTGACGGGCCATAATACTCTGCATTACTGATGATGTGCTTGAGTGAGGTAGGCAATGACCCATCCATTACTTGTAAGAAAAAGAGGGCGCACATACACATATTAACAACAAACATTTGCATTATGAAATGTATAGAGGCATATAAAGGCAACACTTAATGAACCTGTTCAACATGTATAAACAAGATTAGTACAAGACTCTTGAGCTCTAATTTTATAGAAGAGGATGCCAATGACTCACCGTGGCGAATACCATCAGAAAAGGCAGGGTCCTGGATGGCTTTCTTCAAGAAGTTTAGCATTGACTTTAACAGAGCTGCCCTCTGGGGGATACACTGCATACCTAAAGAGACGAGTGTCAAAGTGATGATACGGTACAATTGCGGCAAGTGTTTGATTTTTTGTTTTTGTGCGTTTGCTATGTGTACCTGCACGAGGAGTGTTAGCAGCACTGCTCTGTGCTCGCTGGTCCGCTTCTGGTCTGGAACCAGAAGATGTGGACGGTCCAGGGCTGCTTTCCATGGCAACTTCTGACACTATGAGAATACATAATGTTGGCAAATCAAGGCAACAATCGGGGGATTCTTTACAACTTGGTGACATTGACAAATAGCCTAGAGCTTAAATTATAGCCTTGACTTACAGATATTAATTTCTGAAGGTGAGAACATTCCCTAGTTCTTAGGAATAGTGACTTACTCTCCATGTCTGTGTCCATGTCCTCAGACTCAACAGCTGTGCTAGGCCTCTGGATCTTTGGCTTGATGACAAAAGGGCACTCTTTCCTGGACAGGTCCACCTCATGCTACATATAAAAAAGTGATTGAGCGTGATGGAGAGAAGAATAAGTGAGTCCAGAAGTTTGGCAGAAGTTTCAGTGACTCTGTTGCTAAAAGCTGCTGTGTCATGAATGAGAAATGCAAAGTGCATAACCAACCTCTAGCCTGCAAATGAAAATGGTAAGGCCGCTGTGGGACTGAAAGGCAGCCATGTCAAGGTTGGTGATGAGGTCCACGACCCGCACTGCTCGCGTCACAAAGGTGATCTGGTCCTGCTCATCACCCAGGAACTTGATAACCTATAAAGTAAGATAATAAAAGGGAAGACACAATTTAAAAGAAAAGAAAAATTACAAGTGATAATGGCATTAGGGGTAGGATCCGTATATACCTTCAGGAGGGCTTCCATCATGCCACAGGATACAAGGGCTTCCCCTCCAGCATCATAGCTAGCCAGGTGGTAGAGAAATGAAAAGAGTGCAGTGGCAAACTGGTGCGGGTAGGGTTCCATCAGGGGATCTTGGAAATAGAAATTAAAAGTTAAACAGTCTTCCATTTTAGATGTCCCATAAACTTGTGCATCACACACACTAAACTTTAGACAAAATGTTTTGGCTGCATTCTCACCAATCATTGCTTGTATACAGTTGCGCACCAACACAGGCAAGAAGCCATGGTAGGAGGCAGTGCCGGTGCAGTCGATGATGTTGGAAAGCTTGGGCGTCCGCTCCAAATGGACAATCGAAGTTAAAGTGCGCAAAGATGCTGCCTTGATATCCTGAAGAACAAAATCAAAGTCAGTATTTCAGAAAACGGGACTTGATGATACTTCCGCATTGACACTGAGAATACTGAGTTGACACTGGAGAATACACACATTAGGATCATCTGAAAGTAAGGTCTGACAAAGCATCAACAAATATCTGATGTCATTTTACAAATACAGTGCTACTGCTGGGGTGGAATAGGAATTTAGCGTAATAACAGTGATCAAGCTGAAAAAGCAAATTGTTTTCTTACCACAAGCTGTTTGTCTGTAATCTGTAATACATCTACCAGCTCCTCTATCAAGCCATTATACAGAATACTGTTGGCTGACTCTTGGAGTGCATTTGAATACACTGCAAAGAAGACAGAGAACGTCAGAAGTTACAACTAGGAACAAAACCCTTTCTCATTTATCTTAGGAAGAAGGCTTATACTCACCCAGTATAGAGATAGCATGGAGTCGGGCCTGCACAGCCTGCAACCTTTTCTTGTGATTTGAGAAACCATGAGCCAGTCGAATATGTGTGAACAGCAGGGTCTGCTTGTCTTTAGGGATGTTGTACATCACTGTCAGCGACTCCATGATCTCAGATGGGCTCTCTGAAATCTGAGAGACACAGAGCACGTCTAAGCTGAAGAACCTGAGGTATTCTTACTCAACTGTAATGAAACAATTCTAATCTGACTGTACCTTGTCAAGCTGCTCGATGTGAATATAGTGTAGTGTGTTACTACTTGTCTGGGGAAATAAGAGTACATACATGTTGAGCCATAAACACAATATTCCATAAATATATTTCGTTTTTATTACATAATGATTGCATGAATAAATGTCTTTACCTTCCTCTCTACTTTGACCTCAGGGCCTAGTTCAGCGTAAAACTCAAAGTGCAGTGTGGTGGCACTGGGCGGGTACTTCTGCTCATGTACCACCGGACGGCAGCAGTAAGGGAAGACAGTTTATAAATAGTGGTTAATTAATCTTGTTAGACAGCCTTTATTCGTAAACCTAAAACTAATAGTCCCATAGCTGTAGGTAGTTGATAGAGACAGTTATTAAACATCACTCTGTAAAATTCTTACCGTCATAAGCAGATCCCTGCAGCACTCAGCCAGACCAAAGCCATTCTCCTTTCCTCCCCAGCTCTACAGAAGAGAACAAAGACACTAAACAATACAGCTCTTTCTCGAGGGACAGGTGGAATCAAGTCAATAGGAAAACAATGGCATTCACTAGACCTCAGCCAGATGTTGCAGACGGGCCAGTAGAGGCGTCCTTTTGTCAGATCCCAGTCTTGTGATGTAGTTGGAGCGCTTACTGAACACATAGAGCAGGTTCAGCACAGACAGGACCACTTGCATGTCACATGACGCTAACAAGGTAGTTAAGTGCTGTAAAAGGGGTGAGAGTGAAAGATAAAAGAGGGTGAGCTGCGTTACTATTCCCTCTGTGACATATACACAGTCCAGAAAAGCAGAGTAGTGTTCCAGGGTGTACTAGGTTCAAGCCTACCTCTATAGAGCTGTAGAGGTGCCTAGAGAAGCTATACTCAATGAGCAGGGCTGTGAAGTTGAGCACTGCCAAAAGCAGGGCTTTGAGCTGTCCGTTGTCAGGACGGTCACACACCAGAAGCCATGACATATTCTCCACTGTCTGGCCTGCATCACACAGAATGCCATCAAAGCGGTCCAGTAGATCCACCCAGTGGTACAGCTCACACTGTTCAAGACAAACAAAATAATCTTCAGTGATCAATAAAGTAAATGTCAAGTATCCATGTTTTTTTTATTTTCTTAAAAACAAAAGGGCTTTCTGAATTTAAGAAGGATTTTGGGATGGATGAAGTCTGAACCAAGCATGACAGATTTCCTACAGTAAACCTGACGTGAAATGCCATGACTCTTCACAACATGGATGATAATGAGATTTAATTTTTTAGTTGGCTTGCTTTCTGGTTTTGTTTTTTTTTTGTTTTTTTTGGCTCATCAAGTGGTTACGGTCAATAGTTGTTATAGTTGGGACACGTGGCAACAGTGTACAAATAAAACTGTGGAAAACCACCATCCATGAGATGTTTAAACACTTCCAATCTGTTTATATTTAGGGTTATCAGATTAGCACTGAAAAAGGTTATGAAGTTATGAAAATGCAAATTCCTTTTAACGCCACAAATTTCTTCGTGGAACAGGAGCGGGTCTTAATACATCCATGAACGGGAGTGGATAGCTAGCAGAAACAAAACTCCTTGAGCAGAAATGGGTAAATAAAAGGGTAATTCTGAATGGCAAGTTGAGTTTCAAAGCCCTTCCAGATGGTTCTCTCTACAAGACTGAAGTTATTTGCATGTACTGTCAATGTGAACTGAGTTACCAATGGAGTAGTTGAGTCTCAAATACCATTTCAGGATTTTTCCTGCATAGGGAAAGCTTTGGCGCCCAACAAAGAGGTTTTAAGCCAGCGCCAAAAGAAAATCACGACCGCCAAAACGTCAGATTTTCAGCAGCCAGCCTCCCTCTCATCCACAGCCACTATACACATGCGGCTGGCACTAATTTAACTAAATCTGAACGCTACGCTGTGAGGCTAGCGCTAATGGGATCTCCGTTTGCACAGTGAAGCTGTACCGGACTCTCCCGGTGACCATGCTGCCTTGGGGACCGGCGGCGGGCTGCGCTGCCGTCTAACAGTATTAAATTGAGACAGTTTCATAACCTGTGAAAATGTCTCGTAGTTAAGTTAAATAGAAGTCCAATTCCGTGTTTTGGTACAGTTGGTTTTAAGACCTCATGCGAGGCGTACGGTAGTACGCATGAAAACCACATGCGCTCACTATCGGCACTGCCCTGACTCCCTGAACAAGCTGCAGAGGTGGTGTCGTCCTGCTCCGTCTCTCTGCTGAGCCCCGTTCACGTAGCAGCTGCAGTTAAACTGCATTTCATTAAATTGCGTTAAATTTGCAATTTATCCACGGTTCACATGCACTCCAAACCGCAGGGGTGGTCCATTACACTACTAGGCCTAATGTAGGCTATATTTAACATCACTGACAATTTATGGATTCATAGAATGTATTTCAAAATAGAAAACATTACACTTCATAACCATAGGTGTGATTGGCAAAGGACAAAAAAGCAGGAAAATATACTATATTATATTGTCCAAAACTCAAAGATATTCAGTTTACTGTCACAGAGGAGAGAAGAAACTAGAAGATATTCACATTTAACAAGCTGGAATCAGAGAAATCTTATTTTTTTTAATAAAAAAATGACTCAAACGGGGGTCCTCCCCCAGGAAATTTTGAGGGTAAAAGACTTCAATTCCTGCATTCTGATACATTTTTAGGCACCAATTTATGGTAAAAATGTCAATATTTATTGCAAGGAAATCACAAAATTCTGGTGGCAGGTAACAATTCAAAATACAAAATATAATGGAATATTATTATATTCAGTAGTCCAGTAAGGGGGCTTTTACATCCGGGACATGGGCCAGATACGACAACACTTTACTCCAAGGTCCAGTTGTTTAATTAGCATGAACAGGGCTTTATGATCACTTTTTTCCCCCCCAAGGAGCATGTTTTGCTCCCAAGTTGAAAAATTTAGGATTGACTTAGGCTACTTAATCAGTGATGTTGAATATAGCCTACAGTGTAACGGACCACCACAGTTCATACATACATGTGAACCGCGGATTAATTGCAGAGTTTAACCTACATAGTGTAAAACTACTACGTGAATGGGGCACAGCAGAAAGACGGAGCAGAGCGACGCTGCTTGTTCAGGGTTTTCATGTGTACTCCTATAGGCCTACACTTCGCACCAGGCGTTAAAACCAACTGTACCGATTAGACTACTATTTAACGCGATAACGAGACATTTTTAATCGCTAATGAAACTGTCTCAATTTAATACTGATGCCGTCAGACGGCCGCACGGACAGACAGCAGTCGGAGTTCCGGCAGAGCTCTGCGCCTGTCAGCAGTGGCTTCTCACTGCGCAGCCGGTCCCCCAGACAGGATGATCACCGGGAGGGTCCAGCTTGAACCCTGCAAACAGAGATCCCGTTTGAAGGTGACGTGCTTGATTTTGACTGAACGTCCCAATTTAAGTAACCTCTGATCAGGTACATCAGTGTTAGTGTAGTACACACTACACTAAATATCAAATTTTAATATATAATTAATACATCTCTGTAGTGCAGTACACACGCACTACACACTGTAGTGTGTAGTGCAGACTCTGTACTACACACTACACTAAATATTACATTTAAATAATAATAAATAATGAATAAATAACCAGCTTTTCAAAATAACAGCTGCAATGGGCAATTTTAAGCTCATTAAACTATTTAAAAAAAAGTGCTATAACATTTTTACTGGCATTGCTCCCATTATCCTCCGTGACACGCACTCTTCCACTTTGCCCGACAATTCTTCTCCAAAACAAACTCCGCTGAGATAACAGAGCTTAGCCCATAGCTTCACATGCGTGTGAATGAAAGAAATGAAAGTATGCGTGAAATAAAAACAAGACCCAAAAGACTTCAGACTTGACTCGGACTCTCGAGACTCGTCAACAACCTGTTTTCCTACAATTATTGCTTTTTAAATCTAAATGTATTTCCATTTTCTTTTATTGGCGCATATACGGGGAAACGTATGACGAGCTGTATGTCCCCTGCCCTTTGTCATAATGTGCAACGTAACGCATGCACCAATGTGCGCGCACATATCAAAAAATGCAGTGCAGATGGCGACACCAAGTCCTCCTGGAGTTGTGCCTTTTGTCAGTTTTGCTTTCAATAACTTGGTAAACAGAGGCAGTAAGCGAGCAGCTACATGCAAGGTGTGTGGCACCAAGATAAATGATGCCAGATCAACAACGTTGGACTTCATCAGGCGTCTCAAAACACATCCAAATAGGTCAGTCACTCACACAGTAATGTGAAAGAGACGTTACATTTAGCATATATCGTCACAGGTAACAAGCTAACCATCGCAAAGTGTTGTGCTAATGCTGGGAACAGGCAAATAGTATCTTTATAGTTAGTAGTCGCTGAGGCTAAGAAATCCATGGCGCACAGGAGGCGGGACACACGCCGGATCCATCTCCCCAGGAACAAACGCTGTGTCAGGTGGGCAAACTCATGTGATGCGTAATTGATCCTGTGGTTGATTTGTAGACTATTAAGTGAACAAGGTGTACCCGGTCCACCAAACACTGGGCCGTCTTGACCGTCTTAATTCTGCACATATTTCTGTTACTGTAGCCCTATTTACTATTTCATTATTTCATCCATGCGTGACGCAGCGGATCCGTGCGCACTGTCACCTGCCGTGGAGTCGCTGGCCTCACTAACCTCTCCTCCTCTGAGTCGGGTCTCCCTCGCGCTGGACTCAGTTTCACTGAGCGTACTAACACTTAGAAAATAAATGGCATTACATCAATTGATTTCAAACTGCTTATTGTGCGTAATTTGGACTGACACTGAGATGCATGTTGTTCTGTAACTAGTGTGGCGCTGCCACTTTTCTCTTGATTTCCACTTCGACATTTTTTTGAGTGAAAGAGACATTACATTTAGCACATATCACAGGTAACAAGCTAACCATTGCAAAGTGTTGTGCTAATGCTGGGAACAGGCACATTGTATCTTTATAGTTGTATCCATATGATGTGACAGCAACAGGACGTGCTTTGAATTCATAAGATTTAACAATACAGTGTTAGGGACAGATCAGATGGCCAGAGACTTGACTTGGACTCATGGCAAAAGACTTGACTTGAACTTGCCCCTCAAAGACTTGAGACTTGACTTGGACTCGAGCTCAAAGACTTGAGACTTGACTTGGACTCGAGCTCAAAGACTTGAGACTTGACTTGAACTTGCCCCTCAAAGACTAGAGACTTGACTTGGACTTGCAAAAAATGACTTGTTAACATCTGTCTCACGGACACACCCGCGATATCAACTGGCTAGTTATCCTCCAGACAGCGACGGACCACGTCTCTTTTTCTTTATCTCATTTCGGCCGTGTGGCGCGAGTGCCCGCTCGCGGTGTGAAGAGCATCCGCACTATTGTCCGAGATGCACTTGACGGCCTTTTGTGCAGCAGACTTTTTTTTTTTTTGACGACCTAGTTAAGGCGGTGGGGTTCCCAGCTTAGGCGGGCCGCCCGAGCTGCAAAGTGCTGCGGGAAACCCTGGTGTGGTTCACTACCTTTCTACACTACCAAAAATGGTGTTCCTAAAATATTCCTCACTGCAACTTCTCAACGTCATCTGCTACGTCGCTTCAGCTTGCATTGCAACATAAAATAAAAATATTGTCCCATTGTCGGCTTCAGCTAAGAACATACCTGCAAACTCAGAAGGGCTGAAAAAGGTGACACCCCGCTAAATCTCGCGAGAATCACAAATTGCTTTACTATTGTCGGTTCTGCAAACATCCGCTTCACCCCCCAGAAACTTTTGGACATCAGTGACCAGCACCAGATATATATTTCGAGTGTCTTTCATTATACGCACAACATCCCAGATGACATAGCAAGACCGCCAGGCTCTTCGTGGATTGTTGTCGGGTCTAGGAGGTGGCGCAGACGGACGAGGGAGAGGAATAGCGGGGCCGCAGGTACGGTGTTATGCTAAAGCTAGCATAGCACACAAGCCACCTCTACCGAGCCTGTATCTCTCCAATGCCAGATCCCTGGTGCATAAAACAGACGACTTGGAATTACAACTCGCTGGAAATCGCTATGTTCGTGACTGCTGTGTTTTGATTATCACTGAAACCTGGCTTCCCCTGGGGATACCCGATGCTAGCATGCAGCTAGCAGGCCGCCCTCTGCTCCGCTGGGACAGGACTGAGGACTGTAAGAGCAGAGCAGGGGGGCTCTGTATGTACGTGCATGAGAACTGGTGTAATAACGGGACAATTATAGATAAACACTGTTCCCCTGACCTCGAGTACATGTCTGTAAGATGCCGGCCTTTTTTTCTACCGAGAGAGCTAACAGTAGTGATCGTTAAGGCTGTGTATATTCCACCCTTCGCCAATGTAAACACGGCGCTCTCTCCTGCTGGACACCATAGTCCAGTCATTTTATGAAAAAAGGTAGACCAAATTGCAACAGAAGCAAACTCAACTGATTTTGTATCCTCAATATGTCCTGAGTAAGGGAAAAAAAAAAAAAGAAAGAAAAAAAAAAGAAACGAAGAATCCCATTAGGGGAAAGTTTCGAAAAAGACCCAAATATAGCCTATTCATAAGCCTATTCATTCTTTTTCTCACGTGAATAGGGTAAAAATTTTAACCTTTAGAAAATTACTGAGTTGATTACTTACATCAAAACAAAAAATGTATTACAAGTTTTTTTTTTAAAATTGTTAACATGGGCAAACGGTACATAATCTAATTATGTATGTGCTAATTTGCATAAATACCACAACAGATCTAAACATTGGGTATAGCCAGGTGAAAATGTCTTGTTGAATCTTGTTGACATATAACAGTAAAACACTTAATGCTAAGGTCTGAATGGAACCCATTTAGGCTACCCATGAGCATTAATACATAGAGGCAGGAAGAAGTACTTTAAACCAGCCATTCTCTAGTAGTTTGTACGTAATTTTATTGATCCTTTTTATTTTACCTACCTTTTGTCTTCTGCATTCTCCTTACCCTTGTCTCCTGTTCTTCCCTCAGACTCATCCCCCAGAAACAGTATTTATGTAAATTAGCACATACATACATAATTAAATTATACACCATTTGTCCATGTTAAACAATTTCAAAAAACTTGTAATACATTTTTTGTTTGTCTTGATGTAAGTAATCAAATCAGTAATTTTCATAGTGATATCTAAAAGGTTAAAATTTGTTCCCTATTCACGTGAGAAAAGAATGAATAAGCGTATGAATAGGCTATATTTAGGCCTTTTTCGAAACTATCCCTAATGGGATTCTTCGGTTTTTTTTTCCTTACTCAGGACATATTGAGGATACAAAATCAGTTGAGTTTGCTTCTGTTGCAATTTGGCCTAGGTTTACCCCCATTTTGGCTTAAAATGACTGGACGAACCGCAGCAGACCCACCCCGACGGTGTTCACATAATCGCAGGAGACTTTAATAAGGCCAACGTGAAGACTGTACTCCCGGTTTTATCAACATGTCAAGTAAACTTGCTTGCATTCTATGTTGTATGTCAGTTTTTACCACCACCTGCCTATACTTTGTATCACATTGCACTTTTCTGCTTTTTTTGCACTTCTGATTAGACGCAAACTGCATTTCATTGTCTTTGTACTTGTACTCTGCACAATGACAATAAAGTTGAATCTAATCTAATTTACAAAGTTGTTGATTCATCCATTGTTGATAATAAGACCAGTCCTACAGGGTCATCAGGGGATCAGGCCGTGAGTGCAGAGACAGCTCTGCGTGAGTGGCATTTACGACAGTAAAGTTAAATACAAGTACTCCACAGCGACTCTAGGCGTAGCTGTTTGACAAAAACGCAAACTGCATAGTATGCCTTTAATTTCTTTCACTGTTGAGGGGTTTGAGGGGAGGGGGGCAAGGAGAGCATGAAATCTGGAGAAAACGTCAGTCTTCTGGACCCACAGCCTGCTCCGAACCAAGCCTACGGTAATGTCTTCCATTAGTTCACCTGGAAATCTCACCACGTATGTTAAGTCCTTTTCTCTCTGCCCTTGTTTTTTCACATAGAACCGGGCTGGTTCAAGTTAGTTAACTTAAAGTGACTATATGCAACTTTTTAATGTTTCTGAAGCTTTGTCAGTTTTCATACAATGATCTTAAATGACCTGTAACAGCAAACGAGACTAACAGTGAAAAGAACGCTATTTTTATATAGTTTTTAGTGAAGTCTCTGCCCGGGTCTGATTTTTCCCGCGAAGTCACAGAATGATTTTCGGCAGGTAGACGGCCTACAGTAACACATTCTGATGGGTCACAGATTTCTTTTTAACATAGGAAAAGCCTGTGTAATTGTATCCAGCCAGGTAAAAAGGTAGCAGGAGATTTCTTTATATAGGCCTAATTGTATTTTAATGTTATTTTAGAAGCTATATGTTGTAGTTATGGCTGACACTGAGGCAGGATCATGACAGAAAAGAAGGAAACAAAGAACTACAAGCTAAAAAGGGAAAGTGAAAGACAACGGGCGAAAACGCGAATTTCGGTTAGGCTTTTAACAGATGCAGACAATTACGGGATTGTAAAGGATTCAAAACCCACCCTGAATTGGCCCTCATGTGTGCTATATGTCTTTCATTCATAAAATAACTTTAGATTACACAATGTGGTTGTACGTCAGTAGCCAACATTAAATTACGCCCCCTTCCATTTAGCACGGACATTTTATTCCTTTTAGTCCGTGTTTGTGTTGACCTACTGTTTTCTTGCTCCTTGTCCCCCTGTAACGTTACTTGTGTAAAGGGTCTGTATGTTGCAATATATGAATCTATGTTATTACTTTAGTTGCTACATCAAACTCTTAATGCTTTGGCTCGTGGCAAAGTGACAGTGATAACGTTACCTGCTTTAGCTCACGAGACATCCAAAGTAGGCAAAGTTATCGTATGCAACACTTGAAATCCAACGATGCATCTGTAACTTATTCTTTCATTGTAAATTAATGATTTTCTGTCCTCTGACCTCCTGGTAAAGCTAACTCAGTACTATACAGTGGGTAATACAGCACCGGCATGGTGTGTTAAAAACACTGCCGCTTTTGTCCAAAGTGGCTGCTTAAATCAACACAAACTGAAAGTTACATATAGCCACTTTAACATTATGTATAGGTTCGCTGTAACAAGTGCTAACGTTAGCCAATGTCAGCTATCATTGCCAACATTAGGCTCAACATGAAAAACAGAAGAGAGAAACAGACTCACCTTGAACTAGGGAGATCCAGGTGCACTAGTGAAAGCAGTTGCCGTAGAAACATGGTAAAGCCAGAGGCTTACTGTGGTCGAGCAGTCGTGCATGGAAAGGAGGCAGCCGTGGGGCTATTTACAGACGGGTCCGAATGCGTTTGTGAGATATTCTCACAAACACGTTTGTAAGGGAGTCTCAAAAACACAAAGAGAAGGACAAGAAGGCGCTGAGCAAATCAATGCGCTGTGCGTAGCTCTTTAATGAAATGGGATTTTACCCATTTTACATGTTAAAAAATAGAAAATCAATACGTGTTGGTCAAGTTAATATTGTGGCGGGCCGTCACAATATTAATCAATGTATGGGAAACACTGGACACATTTTCAAGTTTGTAAAAAATACTGTTATGATTAACATTTTGTTTAGCATCATTTACCCACATAAAATGATAAAAAAAACTCTGAAAAAAAAGGGCCTGGAAACTCTCTCCCTCATTGGAGAAAATTTTGGATCGTGCTAGGATGAGACTCGTTCAGGGCCCAAACGGCTCACGGTCTGCAACTATAGTTTCTGTGTCCTGACTGAACCTGCCGTCAATTAAACCTATGCTGTCTCGAATCGCTCACACCTGTACTAACACTTGCTATTTTGAGTACATAGTGTGTTCACACTGACAAAGTATAGCTAAATGCAGTGCACTACGAGTACCCGGATGCTGCACTCAAAACAGTCAAAATATTGAGGGTAGAACGCTGAACACAACTTGCCCTCAACGGTCGACATCTTTGCTACGTAGCGGAAGCTACGGGACCACCAACGTATTTTAAAACTTGTAAAAATGGCGAGCGAGGCAGCTACAGCAATTGCAATTGAAACGGTGAAAACCAAACTATACAAATATAATTAATACATGTGTTTTTTCAACAAGTACCACTATACTGTAGTCAGATAGTGAGAAGCTGGTATATATTTTGTTGGGCGACAATAGGTGGTGGTAATGCTCCACCCAGTTACAATTTACCACTAAAAAGAAGAAAAAGAGTAATTTCCAGTCAGTGTGCGCAATTTGAGACAAAACTACCCTGTCAAAACTTACACACTACACAAGTGAGGACATAATGTACACAGTGTACTACATGTAAGTGTCAAGGAAGTATCCAAATTGAGACACACCTCTAGACTCAGATGAGGAATCTTTTTGCACTAAAATTCTCTGCTGGCTTTTCCTCATTAGACAGTGATTGGTTTAAGGATTAGTGACGTACCTAATCAAGCTTGTCTAGCTAGTCTACCTCTCTAGTGACAAACTTTGCACAGTTACAAGTTAGTATAGTCAAGGTCAGACATTTTAGGAGGCATAAACCAAAGAAAAAAAATGTTTGACTGGATGGAGACTTTTGCAAATTATTTGCAGCGCCGCAGTTTAAGATTGACTGACGGTTAACATTGATGAGCCAGATTAATTCACTATTTCAAACAAATTTCTTTGCGAGACTACAGAAAGACAAAAACAGGTGAAAAAGAACAAATAAAATGTGAATTCAGCCATACCGGGCAGGAGTGTACTGAACAGAGATGTAATGGGCTGACAGAGAGAAATCAGCTGTCTTTTGTTTTTTTTTGGGCTTTTCCACCTTTAGTTTTTGACAGGACAGCTAGGTGAGAAAGGAGAGAGAGAGGGGGAAGACATGCAGGAAATTGTCACAGGTCGGATTCGAACCCTGGACCACTGTGTCGAGGCATAAACCTCTCAGTGTATGTGCGCTTGCTCTACCACTGAGCCAACCCGGCCACGGAAAGCCTTTTTCTTATTTCTTCTAACTTTCTCTGTTACCAGTAATTTGAAATGCCAATATAGCAAATTATACAGCAGAGCTGTTGTCATTAACCTATATGTCTGTATATATATATATATATACATATATATATTTACATATATATATTTACATATTTATATATTGTGTCAGAGGATGTCACAACCTTAAAATAATGTGTGGCACAGCAGTATGAGAATTACTACCATTAACAGTAGTACTGTTGTTCTCCCTGTTGAGGTCAGGAAAAAGGTACCGTATACACCTGGTCAGCACCGAGGCTCAGGAGGAGCTTCTACCCTTAGGCCACGAGCCCTTGTGACCATTAAATTACATTTTAATTAGCCGGGCTGCATGTGTTGTTTTGTTGTTTGCCAACTGAAAAGATGACAAAGAAGAACAGATTTGGCTTTTTTCCTTTGTTCAGGTGTATTTCTTTGAGGGATGAGGCCTCTACGAAAACAATCCGCTAATGTGGACATGTCGTTTTCATGAAAGCAGCATCATTTTTTTGGACTATGTAGTGTAGACATAGTCTAAGACGTGTCACAGTGCCTGTCAAATTCATGGACTACACCTCTGTATGTCCGTGATATTCCACACAATCATTGACCAGCGGGAACCCTGTCGTAATAGATATAGTTACGACAGGGTTTCCAAAGAAAAAATTGACGGATGTCACCTTGCACGGCAGCTAAATTCTCGCAATATCATCAAAAATCGCAAGACAACAAATTACACGAGAATTCCATCTTGCCAGGCTTCAAGTTATACGTTTGTGTCCGGACAGTAGTGAACCAAACCAATCAGCGTCTGGTGAGGCGCTACTGGCACCTACGGCCGTGGTTTAGGCGCGTGTGTGACAGCCCTTTCCCAAACAGTTTCCAATGATGGCTTCTCAGATGGTTAGGTGTAACAAACCATCTGGCGTGTCAGGTTATGACAGAGGTGCCTCTCCCTCTTTTGTTTGGGACTTACCTTGCCAATATTCCAGGTCTTGATGTGCTGCAGTTCAACCAGCAGTTGCTCATCACTGCATGCCTTGAGTTTCTCTATAAGTATCCTACAGTCAGCAGGCTGTTGGTTAAGAAGGAGCACCCAAAATGGTTAGTCAGAGTCAGTACACAGACCACCTATGCGTCTTTTCTACTAACATAGTATAGCACAGTATAACACACTTTAGTGATGCTGTGACATGCCGAGAAGTTAAAATTTGCATTTCTTCTGTGAACTCACAGTAGGGAGCAACCGCGTTGACCTGCAATATCAGTATTTTAAGTTATCAGTAACTTATTAGCAAGGTCAAACTATGACCATCTTCGCCCTTAACTGAGATGTGGCACTGCACTAAAATTATTGACTTCAACGTAGTCGACCATCCAACAAGCAGTTCTGATAAAGCATATTGGCAGCTTAACAGATAAAAGCTTATCAATTTTGGGATCTGTTCTCCTTTAACATAATCTCAGAGGTGTGTGTAAGTGCTGTGTGACTGCTATGAAAAGCTAAAATGTCCTGCTGCTCCTTAAATGCTCACCACCGCTATGACTTTTGTTGTGAAAAACCTATAGAAAGTACAGCCTTATTGTCACCAGGGTTAGCAACTGACTGCCTACTCCTTGTTTTCAGTGCTCTTTTGGTCAGCGCATCATTTTGCAAGTAAAGGAATAGTAAAAGAAGCAGCCACACTTAACTGGTTAGATAACGTAGGTGCAGGTGACAGACATCTACTGCTGTTTGTGCAAATATAAAACCTCCAGCAAAGCTATTTACTACTGTATGGAAATTAGGCACTAATGAGGCTAGGAATGGTCACACAGCAAGTATTAAGCATACTCACAGCTTCCGTAGGAGTTTTCTTTAACTTGCTTCTGTCGACCTTCATTGTCGATAATCTCTATTTGTTGCTCCTGTTGATAAATTTCCATGTACATCAGAAAACATGTGATGCTGAATTTCAATGTGTTATGATATAGAACTAGTTAGAATTATAATTTGTAAATAAGCCAAACATTACACTTTAAACATCTAAATACTCTAAAACCAATGAGACATTCAGATACAGAATGAATAACTCTAGACGTGTACACAACTTAAAATGTACTTACAGAAAATAGTTTGGCGATACCCACTTAACAGCATGTTCCAGTTACGTCACCTGCAAAACGATGGTAAAGAATTCAAACTATAATATAGAAAAGCAATGCACACCGAGGGCTGTCGTGAGGTGCTGATCACTGGTATTAGACTTGAAAATTAGAAAAAAAAGTGTTGCACACTCTGGATTTAAAGAAGGCCTGAGGGCCGAAATGTCGTCAGAATAAATGGAGAAATGCATATGGAGCCAGAGTGTGCAACTTTTTTTTTTCTTACTAAAACTTCAAACTAGCAACAGTGTCCCACATACAAACCCAATTTGAAAAAAATATATACAATAGGTTATAAAATGCATCAATGCTAAGAAAGAGGTTTCCAAAAAGTCTGTAGCAGGGCTGCACAATATATCGTCTTTGTATTGTTATCGCAATGTAACTGCTGCAATATACAAATCGCAAAAGGCTGCAACTTATCGCAATATATTTTTTTTGAATGTGGAAAGAAACTACCAGTAGAAAACTTTAAAATGTAACTAACTTTTTTTAGTGATGCCTTTTTTTGCCCTAATTTATTCAGTAAAAGAATGTTAGAAATTATTTCCTTTATTTGTTTTAAATTCAACAAGCAATTTGTTGTATTTTTAGCATAATACTGAAAGTAGTAGAAATGCAGAACTGAGTATACTTTAATATTTGTTAATTTATCGCAAGTAATATCATCATAGCGATATTCAACGTTATCGCATATGTTCCTCATATCGTGCAGCCCTAGTCTGTAAGTAAAGCTGTGAATTAATTGGATAGTATCCAATTCATAACAGGATGCCTAACAGTGTATTCTGATTATATAATATGGAAATACTATGGTATATTTACTGTAAGTAAAAACAAAATACAGACAAAATACAATCAGTTATCAATCTTAAATTTTGACGTGAGTATTTTACTTTAAAATATATTGCAGCTCACAAATGACTGATCACAGGCACTGGTCAAAATGTTGACAACGATAGAAATTTGTTTACGTTATCAATCAAGGTCTGGTCATCACAAAGCAGACTGAAGCAGAGCATTAGCTAGTGGCTAACTAGCAACATACTATCAACATACAACACAAAGTCAGGCTGGGCCCTATTTAATGGCCTAAAACATTTGTCTAACATTTTTTGTACTTCGGATTCAAATGATATCTTAATAAAAGAGATCGCTGCCTCTCTCTATGCTTGCCCATCATCAACTCAAGTCACTTGACGCTGACAGGTTTAGCTAAGTTATAGCTACCTAGCTAACGCCACCCTTGCAAACAGCATACTGTTATTTACCTAGCTATTGTTAACAAGTCGCTACACACATGTTGGACTGCAGCTACTAGTCACAAACAATATTGGTTTGTTTGGTGACTGGCTAGCAACACGTCTGACGAAACAAAGAAAATGATCGGTAACGTTTCTACGGAGTTGATGTTAGCCCCTGACCAGCTAACTATAGCTGACCTACCGGTAACGTTAGCAAACGATCCTCTTTTGAAACATTACAAAGCATTTGAATATCACCAGACCATATAAAAGTCAGCTAAGTCACAAACAATAAATGTGTGTAATCAACGGAAACGTATAACATGTAGCTAACCAAAAATCAAGCAGTTTTAGCCATTTGTGCCAGAGTTGTCAATCAGATCTCACAAATCCACCACGCTGTCCTGACCTGACTCTCGACTACTTTAGGTCGGGGCTGCGCAGGCCGCAAAAGAAGCCCTCACTCCCCACTCCTGCACCAACACCACTCCAAGTAATAACGGAACTGTAAACACCACTCGGTGACCAGCGACACATACATGGGTGTGTGTCAAGTACGTGGAACCAGGTATCGTTACTTTGTTATGGCTCTTACCCTGGTTCCTCGACTGGACAGTCGTAGCACGCGCTAGCTAGCAAGCTAGCTACCGTTGGTTGAATAGCAAGCTGAAACGCATAATAACTCGCTGAATCATTGCCGGACGGGTCTAACGTGACACTGTGAGTTTTGTTTTCAGTTTTCGTTCAGGGATATTGACTACCGGCTGGATAAATAGTGATGTTCATCCATTCGTTGTATTATTTTTTAGCGTATCCGCGCATGTTTTCATAGCACATAGGCACTAGCTAGCTGTTGGCACAGTCATCATGACTGGGTAGTGTGCAAAAAATGAATAACGTTACGGCTGGGAACGAGTAGCCTCCGTTTATCGATGCAATGCGTGTTAATATAGGGCAGTTGGCCCTCTGTGGAATGCGTCACCTTAATATTTTATACGGTCAAGACCAACACAGGTCGCTAACTGACAACATCCACAGCAAACGACCAAAAACACTAAAACAATCATGAATTTGACTAACGTTACATAATCCTTAATATGATTTTCATCTAAATCGCTCAGGTCCACAACTGTCAACCTCACCATGGAGAATTGCGTTTTTTTTTATCTGCATCACAAGTAATAAACATGCAACTTGTGAACAGTAAAGCATAATTAACACAATGCACCAACAGAGCTGCAGTATTTGATACATGCATACAAAGTATACCCGCGCATTTTTAGGACATATTTACTAAAACTGGAGTACATTTGGTTATGAGTAAACCAGCTAACAAAGCATAGAGGAACTCAGCATCCTAGTTTTTTGCCGAAGATAAAAGTTCACTAATGATGGCACTGATTAATTTTGATCATTTTTCACAGTTAGTTCAGTAGATACATGTTAACATATGTGCCAGGCCAATATTGCTAATCTCAAGTAAGTGCCTCATTCTCCTTCAGCCAGCCTGATAAATCTACATAAAACTCAACCGCAATATTGGAATCTGTCTGTTTTGGGGGGTTAACATATTGATATTTCAAAAAAAGGACCAGTTTTATTTACATTACAATATGATGGTGGAAAAGGTTAAAAAGTAACCTATTAGTTACCTATTATTAGTGCTGTAAATTACATTAAATCTCATTATTACTGCTGTAAATTACATCAAATCTCAGACACAATTTCCCTAACAGTGGCTTAACGTGATTTACTGAAGCCACTAAAAAACTCTATTCATACTTTGGGGTGTTGAATGTTTAAGTAACTAACCCTAACCCTAAAGTAAAGCAAGCTCCTCTTTCAATTATAATATCTGAAGGCATATGGTAATCGTGTCAAATAGGTAATCTTTATCCAAGACACACCCATCAATGAAACTCCGTAGCACTAAAACAAATTTACGTTTTCTCTGTCGACACAAACGATATGGAGTTGGATCGGTCCCTTAACATCATAATTAATTTTAAAAATGTTTCCAATCTTTTAGCAGATCTTCTCTTAACTGAAACACAAACACTTCTTTTGACAATATTTCATTTTCCCCCCTATTATGTTCACTTGTATACAAATTCAAAGCATACATTACAACAGGTGGGAACCCACCTAATGAAACTCTTCACAACATCTCTGGATTATTATGAGAAATGATTGCCTTGTTCTTAAGAGACAATGCTGCAATATCAGCTGATATTGGCTAATTTAAAATTACTTGATTTCCACTCAAGTTAATTTAAAATATAATTTCTCACTTTTGCTTTATGTAGTCACAATTATTTAATATCATAAACAAATGTACTGTTATTTCTTTGTTACTCTCAGAAATCAACTAAAACATTCACAAATCTCATACTGGTCGGCCTCTAATGGCGCTGACACACCAACCCGATAATCGGCCGGACGACAGTCTGGCGAGGTCAGTGACTCGAGTCTGTTTGGTGTGTTCCGTGCCATCGTCCGTTGAAGGGGCCGTCAGCCTTGAATCGGAAGGCGGGCAGTCGAACTCAATGGCCAATCTGATTGGTGGAGCGCTAACCCGGAAATGCTGAGCGGGATGAGCCTGACTAACGCCTCTCAAAATGTGACGAAAATCTTTTAAACTGACCTTTTTCGATCTGAAATGAAGACAGATTCAGCAACTGCATGGCCTATTTCTCGCTTAAAATGTTTTCAGAAACACGTTTCGGTGAGCTATCTTCGTAAAATATGAGATCGTATTCCGAATGAAGCCGCCATTATGCCCGGTTGTAAAATCCGGGAGCAGCCAGTTTGTTTTTGCCGGTTTAAATTTTTTGGGCAACAATACAGGTAGCGCCGCCTGCTGTTATGGAGAGGTATTATGTCTTGTGCACGCGCAGAACGTATACATGTGTATGTGTGTGTGTGTGTGTGTGTGTATATATATATGAATCCAACATTATTTGTAAAGAAAAATCTTTTTTTAATTTTGTTTGAAAATTGATGATTGATAGGCTTACTGGCCTATAGGTAAGGAAGCCATCCACAGATACAGGTAAATTTAAGGATTAACTGTTCCACATTTTAACAAAACATTATGTATAAATATATGCATATGTCAACAATTATTATTTAATTATCTATTGTATGCACCATAAAAAGGTATGTCTAAAGTCTCTAGGCCGCCTTACATGTTATTGTAGGTCCAGTTTAAAATGCAACTCAATTTTATAGAATACATGTATTAGAGGGGTCACTGCTCAGTCTCTTTTTCAGCTCAGGGGTCCTTCTCTTAAAAAACGTTGAAGACCCCTGGTTTAGATATTAACCCTAAGTGGTGGTTATTGTATTTTGAAGGGGGTATAGAAAGCAAATATTGATGGCAAGTCACTGTAACCCTTATGTATCCATGTGTTTCACCAGAACAGTTGTAGTCAATAAAGTACATAAGTTAGCAGTACATACCAGAAACTGCTTTGGTTCAATAGCTCCACCATTCTCATCCTTGGCTTGTTTTGCAGTTTCTTATAACTATCTAAAAAACACACAAACAATCAAATCAGTTATGAAAGTAAATTCAGGCAGCTTGATCATTGGCAAAACACTTTTACTGACAAATGTGCAGTGTATGTAACAAAGCTGGTGAAAATGATAAGTATGTATGGCAACTTCCAACCCAACTATATTAAGAAATACTGTGATAATGCCGATTGATGTGTTATGTGGGAAGCAGAGTTCTAGTCAAACAAAGTTGTACCCCCAAAGTTGGAGTATATACACTCATATTTTCAGACAAAACATTTACAGGTCCACTCTTCAGCTGCCTGGGCTTTAAAGTAAGCCTTTGGTTTCCATAAGATAAAATGTAGTGTATCATCGAAGGAGTGGTATGAATTAATAAACTCAGCCATTGTTTACAGAATAAATCAATACATTATGTAGCATTCTTAACAACAAGTCCACTTCTTTTGTTGTCATGTCATCGCAATGGTCAGTGATTGAGAGAATGACAAGGACCAAAGGGGATGCTGACCGATTCACTTAAGTTTACATTAAAATAGTTTTGGCTGTGTTTACTGAGAGGCATCACTAACGTTACTTGATTTCAAAGACGTGTATATGTGATGTGCGTCAGTGGTTGTAGCTAAGCCTATTTGACAGTGTGATGCTTCCCCTATCAATTAGCTAATTTACGACACCTCCCTGAATATTTAACGTTACATCCACAAACAAAAACGCTGCATTAACGTTAATATTAGCTACTGACGTATACTGGTCAGATCGTCTGCATCAGAAAATATAGTTATGGCCGTGGATAGTAACGTTAACGTTACCTTAGTTTGAATACCATTAACGTTAGTAACGTTAAACTGCCTAAAAGTCGTTAATTACTTACAAGTTAGCTAACGTTTGGTTAGTTGTAACCGTGTAAAGCAGCTCATGCTGTTTGCCAATATTATTGAGGTTAACTGTTAACGTTAGCTACCCAATGTTACGCAGTTATGTTTAAGTCAATGGTGGCGCTGACGTTAGCAAAGTTAAAAGCTAACGTTAGTTAGGTGACATTAGCTAGGTTCACTAACGTTAGCAGTTTAGGCTAACGCTAGTTACTTCGGCTCAATTCAGCTTTGGCGGCTAACGTTAGAAGATTACGAAAAGTCAAATCTGCAACCTGACACACATTTTAACTCTCACCGGTTATTGTTATCATTCCCGAGGAAATGGAGTAGCTAGCTAGCTAGCTAGCTAGCTAGCTAGCTAGTCATTGAACGAGGATACCTACTTGACTTGTAGCTAGTTGTACAGAGGCGCACATACCCACACAGAGTGAACATGAGTGTGTATGTGGTGTTTGTGGGTTACGCGCGAGCTAACTAACGTTAGCTAGCTAACTGAGAGCTTCGCACAATGCTCCATCAGTGGGATCATGGGCTACATTAAAAATGGCGGTTTACATAGCAGAGTAGGGGATCCGTACTTTACCCTTAAAAAGACACTTATGTGGTCTCGGGTCGCAGTGACGGGTGTGAATCATCGATTGTAGTTGTTAAGGAAGATACATGTATGTCACCAGTTAGCTAAAACCCATGTCAATAATATGGAATAAGTATTTCTGCTTACCTCGAATGCGTGTTACATTTGCTTCTCCATCTTGCACTACCGAGTGGTAGGGCAGTTTGGATCTCGCGAGAATACCTGCTGCTGCGTTTACCGAGGGCACTCCCTTGTAACTGTTGTACAATAACGGTGCTAGTGCGTCTTCTTCTGGAAGAGGGCATACAGCCTTATTTTTTTTCTTATTTCCAGCCTCAACCATACTGATTTGATGTGCACACGAAGCACACAGCAGAGCTCTCCAGGGTTATGAAAAATATATTTTAATTCAGTTTAATATGAAAATGTATTCAAACTCCCTGTGGGAATAAAGAATGGACAATTTTATAACAAATGCATTTAACCCCTATTTGGACGGGGAACATTGCATTTTAAATTGAGCAATGGAAATGTTTAGATGAGAAAATAATTGTACAATCATTTGTACAACAAAAAAACACTGGGGGCAACTGTAGTTACCACTAACCATTCAAAAGTATTTTAAAGGCTTCGTTTTTTAGACTTATGAACATTCAATTGTACTCTTATTTGAAGAAAAAAAATGTGTTGCATTTATTACAACACAATATTACTTCTCGTGATGACAACTTTCCAATATATTCCGAAAATTTTCTAAATCCCACTTAGTGACTGCAATGAAAATGGAGTTCTCTGGTAGACTGACGCATAGTAAACCTTAAAACATTCATTTGGCGCACAAATCACACTTTGGGTGATTTGGTGGTCCTAAAATAAATTCAATGAAAAAATAAGATTTGCCCAAGGTATATTTTATCTGTTTCAGGTAGTTTTTAAACATGTTTAAAACACACAGTACACAGCAAAACAAGAGTGAATATCAACAATAATTAATATAAAACGAAATGGATGAAATTAAATGAGGGCATTTTTTTCAAGAACATTTCCACTATTACACTGACAACATGACAAACTAAGCACAATTACTGCGTACAAATATAAAAAAATGAACTATTTCAGATATTTTCCAAATACAGCAATGTATCATGTACAAGTTATGTTAAGAAAGATTTCCAAGTTTTTGACCTATAAAAAGAACTTAAATTACAACATATATTTACATATCAATTAATGTCCTGCACCTTTAACACAGTTAAATCTACACTTCTGCCAACATTTGATAACTAGTACATTCTGTGAAAAGAAAACACATGTCCAGATCTGACCCAAGAATGCTGCCAAAAGTTGGGGGACAAATTATGGCAACTTGCAGGAAACTAGTCTCTTCATCTCATTTTTCTGCTCTTCTAATGTACCTATATAAATTACAAATATTACAAATATTTACAATGACAACAAACTGTAAAAAAAAAAAAAAAAAAAAAAAATCTAACATGGATAACATTTTGTGCAGGTATTAAGTGGTTGAAAATAATTAAATAAGGGACAAAGAAGATGAGGTGGTAAAAACATACCATGTTAAAACCGGCTAAGAGATGGCAAAGTGCTGCCTTGTTTAACAACAATGATCAGAATAAATAGAACTGTCTGATGTTACTCTTGGCATCAGTTGAGTAATGTGTACTTAATGTGTAGAGCTACAGTATAAAACATAAACTATACAACTAATTATTGGATTTATCCTTGAATTGTTTCCACCTGTCCCTTGTTTTTCCCACAGGTTTATTTTAATTGTTAGTCCTCTGCTCCTAGACATAATAGGGACATAACAGGAGGAAAATGAGTTATACAAACACATTCCAAATTCCTCAGTAAGAATTTATATGTGGCATTCTGTTTTTTGTTTTTTTGTAAAACTGTTTATTGTATGTAAAGATAGGTATCCTGGAATCATCATACATACACAAGAGTGTGTTTATGAGGTAAAGAGACAACTAAATACAAGACTACAACTGCATGACTGTGTGTGTGTGTGTGTGTGTGTCAGGGCTATAAAGCCATTACATTTTACCTGACTAGAACATGTTTTTCCTTCCCTTTTTAAAATGTAGAATGTCTTTGCATAAAGAGCCACTAAAATAGCCTAACTAAAAGGGGTCAATTTATTACGCTAGTTAATCTAGTTAGTTAAATCAATGTCCACCAGTCATTTTAAAATGTGTTTCACAATTTCCTATTGCCAATGTAAAATGATATGTGATCATTAGGAGTTTGTTACCATCACACAGTCACACAGATGTGCCTCTTAAAATAGCTTTATGCAGATATGGATAAATGGAGTGCCAAAACAGGCTGCTGATTTGCTGGGCAGAGTAATTGGTGTAGGACAAGATATAGTGAGGTTCAACAACAGGTGAAAACAGTAAACAAATGTATCTAGAGTACAAAATATAGATCACTATCTCTATTTCCTTCAGACCTACTTTCACAAAAGCCTTTTTCTTCATTCATTCTAACTTAAAAGTCTTCAGCCACATTTCCAACATCTCTTACAAGAGAAGTTTGCCGTTACGGTGAATTTTCAGAATTTTTCCAAGTCTCTGTTTTGCAGTTGCAAGTCCTTTCTTTGGACGTTTCCCTAAATTAAAGTGAGAGGAGAAAATACATGAGGAAATATGCCATCACAGAGATATGAAATTATGCTGTCAATGCTTTACGTTTATGCTTACCTTGACCAACTCCTGTTGTGCCTTGGCTGGCCAAACCTGCAGGCGATGCACCAGAGTGAGAGCTGCTGTTCTGCGGAGAAAGTGAAGGTCGGCGTGAAGTGAGGAATACACCAGGGGCCATGGCTCCGCTGCCTCGAGGGCCTCCAGGGCCAAAAGGTCCTGGCCCCGCTGTGTATTCATGGTCCAACAGACTAGCAGAGTAGTAATCCATCCTCCTGTCTGGGCTCAAGTCTGCTGCAGACTCTGGAGCAGGTGGTGGTGAGGGTGGGGCTGGCTCAGTCTGAACAGGGGGAGGAGGGGCTACCGGAGCAGGAGGACGCTGCTTTTTGGTGTACTTCCTTTTGGCAGGCTTTTGCTGCTCCTGATTTATTACCAAAATAAAAAAACAAGGGATTTTCTTTTATTGAAAGATGCTACCACTCCACATTCACAAGACAAATAACTTTATTTCCCAACTCACTTGTTGTGCCAGCTTGGCAGCAGCTGCTGCAAGACCAGTTTCTACAGATGCTACTCTAGCCCCTTCCCTGGCTGGTCGATCCTGTTTGGGAAGGGTGGGCATCACCCTGGCTAAAAATAAAAATGAAATATTCAACCATCCGAGAGCTAAAAAGCATTCTGATCTTTCTTCCCGCATTGTTTAAGCCAGGTACCTTTCGGGCTCCAAGGTGTGTCATCCCAGTTTTTCTTCCGCTTCATCTTAGCCTTATTAGCATGGTCCTCCTCATCAGACTCCAAGGACGGGTAAACTTAAACAAACATTTGATGAACATAATTAAACATTGCCTTGATCAATAAAACTTGTAGTGCTTTGACTAGCATCAGCAGGTGTAAGTCATTGAGTGTATTGCTCACCATAGTCGGAATCTTTAAAACAGGTTCCCAGAGTCTCTTGCTCATCTGGACTGTCCTCGTCACTAAGGTGACGAGCTGGCCGTTTAATTGGCCGTTTCCCCGGCCGTTGGATGACAGGTTTCTTCTCAGGACTTCTTGTCTTTTTGACCCCTCCAGTCACCCATACAGCCTTGCCCCCCTTTTCCTTGACCACCCCTAATCCCTCTGCCAGGCCTCCAGAAATGGATAGGGGAGATGAAGAGGAGGAAGATGAGGATGAGGAAGGGGGGTTGGCCATTGACAGCATTCCCTGTATGGCATCACGAGTGCTGGGAGAGGCTGGTGCTTCCTCACTGAAAAAAGGAGGTTAGCAATCATCATCTCAAAAATAACCTCCTAAACATAGCGTAGTGTCAGAGACATTGCAAATATTGGACTATGCACATTTCAAAGGTTATTGGATTCTTGCAACAACACAGTGAGACATTTATTCCATTCCTGGTATCCAAAGCTCCAGAAATGTGCTTCAAATACATAACTTCAAACATCATGAAACTCAAGTTAAATGGATCTATGTAAATACATGTATTATAAAATCCAAATACCATCCCAGACTCTTCCTCAATTTGACTGTTAAATAAATAAAATAATCAAAGAATAACTTGTGATCAAGGAGATCTAACCTGAGTGTTGCAGAGTCCAAGCCTGCCACTTGTTTGCTGGCCTTTAATAAGTCCAGAATGCCCCCCGCTCCACCCTTCACCCCGTGGGCGGCTAGTGCCTCTTCATCTGTGGTGTAATCCTCCTGAAGCCACATGCACAAACATGCTATTGTTACTATTTAAATTTGACACAATAAAATAATAATAAATAACAATTACTGTTAGATTGGCTTGCTGTTTCAAAATACATAATTTAAACTGGCAATCTCATCAATGATGGGTTGTTCATGTTGTGCAACAAGCCTGTAGATTGTAATGCTGTGAACCAGCCTGATCAAACTGAAAACAGTATTTATCACTGTAGGGAAATTAGCGTGATAAAGCAGTGATCATGGAAATTTTACAGCTGTATCCTGCAATGGCACATGTAAAGTAAATGATTCCTTACATCTTTGAGACTGACTCATTTTGTGACTAATACTGGCTACTACAGCTTAAGGATTGCTACAGAAAATCTGTTTTTCCATAATTATCTCACCTCAATGTCAAAGTCTACTTCTCCTGGCTCCCTAATGCGATTGGGGTCAGAGCAGGGTTTGGCTCTGGGCAGCTTCCTAGGAAGACCTGAAGGCACATTTTAACACAGTTAGGTTACAGTAGCAAGGTGGCTTTGAAACCATACTACTAAACTATATAAGGTTCTACATTTAGCCAACAGTCCAAGCCGTTAAATAGCTATACTGATCTCTCATAGACTTCACTGGTGGGTAAAGATTAAAGAAATGTATGTCCTTATAAGAGCTAGAACATTATGCTAAGCATTCACAATATGCTTGTTTAAAGTCAAATTCTCACCGCTTAGTTTCTTTTTCTTGCTTGATCCTGCAGGCTTGCGTCGTGGAGGAGGGGTCTCGTCAATCTGCAGCTCATCCTCGGACTCCAAGTCAGACAGACTGGATCCCTCCATGGCAAGATGTTTGTACTTTCCTGCCCTTCCTGCACCATTACTGCTGCTGTCCTTTTTACTAAAACCAGAAGATCAGCAGGTATGAACCAAAACCTTTGGTAGGACAATAAGATCACACAAGTAATAGAAACACACCAAATGGCTGCAAAGCTTACCTTTGGATTTTTCCATTGGTCAGCACAAGTTTCAGTTTGCTTTTATTTAGCTTCCCTTCAAATTCCTCTAAAGGCAACTCCAACTGGAAAGAAAATATGAAGATAAAACACTCAGACACAAAGAAATGCTGGATAAGCATTTCCATGGCCATCACGAATGTCTACAAACACCGTACCTTGTTCTTGTTTTTCGACTTGCCAGGTTGAAATTTTTTGAGTGTATGTTTGGTGTGGATCTCAATGAGGTCAAGTTCTCCGGCTTCTGCCTTAAGTAGCCCCTTCTGACTTTTCTTCTTGGTCCCTGGGGACACAAGACTCCCCATCACCTCTTTGGGCTTGGGTCCTTTCTTTTTTCCAGGGGGGCGTCCTGAATTCTGGGAGGTGGTCAGAGGAGCTTTAGACAGTGGCGAACCAGGAAACTGAGGTCCAGTGCGGCCAATGTTTTGCTGGAAGATGTCCTATCAAAAGAAAGTACTGTGTAGTCAGTAAAACAAAACAAAAAGTAATAGTAATATTTCTATATACACATTTAAAAATAAATAAAACAAAGCTAAATACATGCACACATTTTCAGTGATTCTACCATTTACCTCAACCAGACGAATCTCCTTGGCCAGGTCCTTCACTAGTGTCTGAGTGTTGATGGTTTCTGGAATCTCCACTTCATGATCTGCTAAAGCCTGAGTGTAGGGAGACAACTGTGAACAACAGCTAGCACGGCTCTGTGAAATGGTAACAAAATCTGGCTACAAGCACCTCCAAAGCTAAAAAATTAACACTTTATATCTTGATTGTGTAAAATGAAAATTTGCCATTTTACAGGGGGTTATATGCTAGATTATTTTTTGGCTGTGACCAGTAACTTCCTGGAACCTCTTCTGGTTGCCTTGCAACTGCTCCAAGCCAATAAATAGTCAGACACATAACCACCTGTAAAACCACAGTGTATCTTTTTATACTCATTAAACAAAAACAAATGAGTGAGCTTCATAGGTAGTGGTAGGAAATCTTTGTGCTAAGTTAACCTTACTGGCTGCTAGCTGTAGCTTCATATTTAATGGAAAGATATGAGAATGGTAATGAAATTCTTACTCTACGCCATAAAGTGAATAAGCGCATTTCCCAAAATGGCAATATTGGCTGTAATGGTTCGCGTATTAGTCGCGAACCATTTTAGTACAGGACGTTCGGATCGGTATGCAACATTTGTTTGATTTGCCCTCTG
The DNA here is from genome assembly GCF_008315115.2 of Sander lucioperca. Taxonomy (NCBI): domain Eukaryota; kingdom Metazoa; phylum Chordata; class Actinopteri; order Perciformes; family Percidae; genus Sander; species Sander lucioperca. Next base: position 38,257,151 of record NC_050184.1, read on the forward strand.
ACCCAAACACGTCAAAAAAGTCTATTTATGTTGACTACTCGCACATGCAACAGAGTATGAGTTTACCCGGAAAGATTCGGCAGCGCACTAGTTGTTGTATCAGCTGCAGCATGCTAGTTGACTTAGCCCAGTTACAGTGTTGGGTGTAACGCGTTACAAAGTAACACAAAGTAACGCGTTACAGTAACGTAACTACTTTTTTGGGTAAAAAGTAGTGTAACACGCTACTATTGAAAATTTGGTAACGAAACGTAGTTCCTTTTTCAATTCGGCGCAATGTTACTTTTCCCAGGGACAGATTTGACAGCGACACTGCCTTCTCAGCTGCGCGCTCACAAGCTCCACATGGGACGTGACAGAGGCTGGTAGCAGAGTAATCATGGCAAGCGAGAAGCAGCCAAAGCTAACTTTTGAAAGCGTTTTAAGCTTCGTGGCTTTTTGCTAGATGGCGCTCTGAGCCAGGCAGACACAAAGCTGACAACCTCACAGATGGATGCGGTGGTGATGGCCTCATACATGCACGCAGCGGACCGCTGTGGACTTGTGTCGGTTGCACGGACACGCAAGGATTTCCAGAAAAAGTGACTGCATGTGTCTACGACAATGCACGGACCCCGGTACAAGTCAATACAGACATTACATAGTATACACTAACACCATGTAATGCCGACGACCTGCTGATGTGCATTCAACCCGCGCTGGACTCGTTCATAATGAATCAGCCGTCACTCTGTGAGTAGAGAATCCAGTCTGCAGTGTAGTTCAGACACTTCATTGATAAACTTCACTGGCTTTATGGTCAAAGATAGTTTTTTTATAATTAACTTCAGTCTCTGCCAGAGATGCCTGCTTTTAAAAGTAACGAGTAAAAAGTTACTTTCCATAGGGGGTAACTAAGTAAAGTAACGGATTACTTTTTTAAGAAGTAACGAGTAACGAGCAAACACTACTTTTTAAAAGTAACTTCCCCAACACTGCCCAGTTAGCCGAGTTAGTCAAGCTCAATGGACAACAATTTGTTTTAAACTGTATGCCAACATTGTTTAGCTAAGTCTGGTCTATCTGTGGAAACATTTCATTTACGACGCATCACCCGAATGTGTTGATATGCTGAACGGAACAAAAACAGACTGGAAAGGCAAGTCCTTCTCCCCACAGCGTTAAGCAGCCTCCCACTGCAGATTCAGACTCTGCCAAAGTAATAACTAATGCTATATGGCTGCGGATATGAGACTGTACTCAGTCGTAGAGAATACAGAATTAAAGCATATGGTCAAAGTGCTTGAGCCCTGCTACAATTTCCCTTCATGAGTGCATTTTAGTATATATATATATATATATATATATATATATATATATATATGCATTTTCGTTTATTTGTATAAACGAGCACAAGCTCCAGCCCACACACACTTTTATTTGAATTTTATTGTGAATTTTGTGTACCATTACATCCCTTTTTTGAGATAAAAAATGTGTGCATTTTCCCATTTTTCAAATTAATAAAATTTTTTGTAAAGATTTACATAAAGATATGATTTTATCTAATAATAACAATTTTCCTCTGCTCCATTTGTTGGAGCTTGCATGCAGTTTGGTGCAAAAGTAAACAAATTCAAGCATTCCAATGTTCCACAATTAGTTTTTTTAATAAACTTAAAATAAACTAAGTAATGAAACAAAGAGGGAAATGACGAAAGAATGATATACAAAATAGTACAAATAAGATAAGACTTTGCCTACCTCTTTACGGGTCCAGCTGCGGAAGGCATTGTTTAAGGCCTTAGCTCCGTGAACCAGGTAAGTGGCAGGATGTCTGCGGTTTTCTCTCAAACCTGTGAGACAGAATAGCACAGGGTTAATAATATCAAAATGACAAACACTAACATGAATATTATGAAATGTATTGAACTCCTTTACCTCTGAAGGTATCAAGAAGGTGCTTTCCAACATACCAGCACACAGTCTCAAAGTTGGGAAAACTGAACAAGTCTGCTGTGCTTAATCTCTTCTCTATTTCATATGCTCTAAAAATGATAACACAATACAGAAAAAGTCAGACATTATTGGTTATTGCCACAAAATTGCAGATTACCTCTATAGAGATGTGACTGGAAATAAATAGCAATAGCCTTAAGGAACTAGAAGTGAGTAACTACAGTAATTCAGGGCTAAATCTTCTATTAGCACATTCATGTTTAAGTTTGTCTGAAGAGTCATTAAGATTGGACAATGTCTGAGATTCTGCTGTGTCTCCAACGCAGCAAGGATCTGCTAAGTGTTTTTTACCTGGTTCATTTTCTGCTTTTAGTATGTAATGGCATTGAAACAATTAGCAAGTTAAATTAAGTGTCAGTGTTGTTTTTTATATGTCAATAACATTAAAAAACATTTCAATCAAAAAGGTTTACAATATGATTACATGTACTCGGCATGGAAACAGTCCTGAGGAAACTAACCGCAGCTGCATGTCAATGTTTAGACTATGCAAGAAGTTTCCTCCAAAGGCCAGGCAGTCCACTGGTGTCAACACAGCATGAATCCACCCTGGAAGACAAGCAAATGACAAGTGTAAACATTAGTTGTTTGATTATTACAACTCTGCTAAAAAACATTTAGTCCTATAAGTAACAAAACAAACAGAAGCATTACAACTCACCTGTTGGTATGAACAAGGTGTTTCCTTGTTTGACAGAGCACTTGTAACACATATCAACTTGGTCTCCAAAGAACATCTCATTCTGGTTAGATGAGGAACTCCACCGCTCAAAAAGTGCCAAGTTGGCTGCGGTGGGGGATATTAGGTAGAAGATTTTTTCACCCTGAATAAACAAAAGGGACACGCTGTTAGAAATAATACCAATTCATTTAAAAAAAATAAAAAAAAATTTTGCAGTCAGTGTAACTGAATGTTTTCAGACTTTTTTTTCTCCTCACCCTCAGGACATGGTACCATACCGAGGTGCCACCAAAGTCAATGTGGAAGTCTGTGTAGCTGTCCTTCACTCCCATTAGGCAGTATTTCTGCACATTAGGGCGTTCAAACACAGACTCTTCAGGCCAGAGGTTTTCAACCCATGACAGTTTCCTCACAATCTTCGGAGTCTCCACCAAGTTTGATAGCCTATAACAAGTCCAACACGTATCTTTAGTCTTCAAAACATCACAACTTCATCTAAAAGGTGGAGTCAGCAATTCTGGAGAAACATTGTTGATATTTGAACTCAACACCCAAACAAATACACCCCCCCCCCCCCATCAGTGCTCCTTTTTTACAGTCCCTCTCCCTTCCGCTGTCCTGTGCACAAGCACAAACGTGGCTGTTGCTGTTTGTATGAAATAGTGTTGTGTGGCTCGTTCCGAGCCACTTTGTTTGTTTCCCATTTCAGGCCCAACTTGGACCGACGGCCGACAGCCGCCTTGGTGTGTCAGGGCCTTTACAGAGCCATGGCTATGTATGAACACCAGATTATTATTTTTTTCAGCATACACACAGAACGAACAGTTAGCAAACCGTGAGGAGATATTGTCTAATTTGACTAAAAGTGTATGGGATTAGAATTGCTGACTCGACCTTTAAACAATGAAGTTCGCATTTCTTTCTTTTTCTTATTACAGAAAAGTAACATTAAAAACTCAAGTAACAAGACACTGCATCATCATGACGAAGTGAACAGTCGAGAGAATATCTTTGTGTACCTGGTCTCAGAGAACTCCAGGCTGATGACATTGAGCACTCTGTCTCTGTTGGGGCTGTTGTAGTATTCAACAAAGTCTCCCAATCGCATCTTTAGGTCACATTGCCGAGACACATCAATCACATCAATCTGTTTGTCTGAACCTGCAATTAGGACAAAATGAAAAAAGTTTGAGAAAACCAATTTTAACGTCCATAATATGCCTTAGCCTAAAAATCTTACCATAAATCAGTACAAATCTTTGCATTTAAATTTAATACTAAAAACTTTACCAATATAGTGCTCTACATCGCTGACACCGAATGATGCTGGAGGAAGGGTCATGCCGAGGCCATCCCGCCTCAGCACCATGACAGGAACACTGAATGAATGCTCTTCCAGAAACTCGACTGTCAGCTGGGCCCCTGACGGCTTTAGCAAGACTTCATCCGCACTGTCATAGAAACACAAACAGACATATGCACAAGTTTTAAAGCACAATAACATCTATATTGGATCAACACTATTACATTATAATGCAATCTATTGCAATAACAATACAATAATAAGTACCTTATGTTTGTCATTCAGAATCATGGTTTTATCTTTAAACTTGTGAATAACAAACTGTGCCTTTGCGGGAGACTTACCCTGGGAAGGTGCGGCTCCGTAGCTCCCTAACAAACTGTGGGCTGCCAGTCTTAACAGGCCGACCTGGATCTCTTGCTCCAGCAGCACCACCATCTGTCTGCTTGTTGCCTCCACGGCGTTTGCGCACTGGGACAAGGAGAGAAAGAGAAAAAAGATTAACAAGTGCATTATTATGTAAAAGTAAGATCATAACCAACAATTTAAGCAAGGGATACTTAAGGAATGGTTACTCACTGACAGATGGTCCATGGGTGACCTGACAGTTGGGGCAGTGATACAGGTCAATCTCAGCTGCTTTGTCCTCCTCTACTCCAACACAGCTACACAGAAAACATTCTTATCAGACAAAGATCGCACAGAAAGGATGCCTTGGTGGGTCGGATACAGAGTATACCCACAGGAAACTGTGCAACTAAGACAACAGATGAACCACATTATAAATCACACAATATTATATTTGAATCTCATTGCACACAGGCAACAATATGATCAACAGTGTTTATTCTGAAAATGACCCACCTTCCATGGAACCAGTCTTGACAAATGTCACACTCGATCATAAAGCGTGTCACATCATATGGCAGGCGACACAAGCAGTACACTGGAACCGATGCCATATTAAGTGTGTGTGTGAATTAGCTTTCACTCCTTATTAATGTTAAGATGTCAAAATCTAACTCACGTGGGAGGGACTATTTAACAAACTAAATGCTTTTATGCAGTAAGGGTAATGTTGCTGTTTTCTGTCACTTCACTTCCAGATTCCTGTTACTGATACACATGTCCACCGGGATTCACTTGGAAACCTGTTAAAACACAACAGAAAGAAGAAGAAAAAAATGTGTAATAGCTTGCAATAAGACAGGACAATAACGCAACTCCATTGCAAGCTCATTAGTATGTAATGTGAGTAATGAGAAACACATTAGCTACTCCTGCTGCAACCTGAGATGCAAGTGCAGTCAACCAGCTGGGTAACGTTAACGAAACTAACGTTATGGGTTTCGGTAGCATAACATTAACCTTAAGAGTATTAAACTATTTCATATTCTTCAAATACATCAATGGAGAGGCAACTTTTTCTTATTTCCATTACCAGATTTTGTATCAGAAACATTTAGCTTCTGCTAAATAACGTTAGTTGTTAGCAGTAACGTTAGCCAACAGGCAGATCGTAACGTCAACTCACTGTTTGTAAACACGCTATGCCCGTGAATGTTGTATTGCTATAAAACAGTAACGTGTTTACCAAGTAAGTTAACGTTAGCCATGTTAGCTACCGATGTGGCTAGCTAGCTAGCTAAGCATTTGCGAAGATGTTAACTTTAACTTAACGTTACACAAGTAAACACTTGGTGCAATTCATTTAGCTTTTAAACTTGAATGAAACGCTACATGCAGCTAACACATTTGATTAATTTGAGCTAAACAAAGAAGCGTCGTTTGATATATGAATTGATATTTAACGCTAGCAACTCACCAAAATGTAGCTGCGGGAGGCCAAGCATTCAAAAGCCGTTGTAATCCCTACGCAAGCTCGGGGTAGCTGCGGCCTTATTATGCAACGTAAATTATAAACAATTTGCTTTACCACATTTTTGTTTATCAACTCCGTAATGCCCAAATATAGAGGCCAGGTCCAGAAGTTTACACTGGACCAGAAAACTAAAATCTGAAGCGACCAAAACGAGCACAATAACTACAAATAACGGCGTATTAAACTACATCAACGCCATTTCAAAGACAGACGGACGTCAGACGGTTGTCTGTCGCTGTCTGCTATTGAAAGAACAATAAAGTTGCAAACAGTCAAATAATGAGTTGCATTCAGGGAAAAAAACTATTTTATACAGTCTATGGTAAAAACCTTGCGGAACGTTTGTAGGCAACAAAGTGATAGATACTATAGTTTACAGTAGCCTGAAAACATGTTTTATTTAAAAAAAAAAAAAAAAAAAAAAAATATATATATATATTTATTAACTATTTATTATATATTAACTATTTATCTTAACCTTTATCGTCATCTCAGGATTTAATTTCTGTCAGTATAAAACTTTTAAGGTGTCAATCAAGACCCTATGGATTGTCCTCCAGTTATGATTGGCAAAATATAGGAGGGCCCAATACAATACTTTGTACATGTGTAGTCTAATTATGCGCACACCCAATAAACCCTCTGCTTTACTTATGTCAATATTTCACATCATGGTTGTAATGTTGTTTTTTTATGTTTGCCAACTCGAATGTTAATTTGGAACGATACGACTACACCTTTATTTGATTATTGGAGGTAGATTAGACCAGTGGTTCTCAAACTTTTTTCAATAATGTACCCCCCTTTGAAATATTTTTTTAGCCAAGTACCCCCTGACGAGTGCAAAGCATTTTTGGTAGAAAAAAAAAGGCTATACAAAGAGGTACATTACAGCTCTGCACCATTAGTGTCTGATTTACTTAACAAGCTTGTAACTGAAACACACTTAAATGTTCCTTCAAATGTTTAGAATCCATAACTAAATTAATTTGATGAATTATGCATGACTGATATATTTTAAATTAACATTTCAAAAAGGAATCTCACTACCCCCTGCAGTACTCCAAAGTACCCCTAGGGGTACACGGACCCCCATTTGAGAAACACTGGATTAGACTAAACTAAATCAGTCAGGATTGGTCCTCCTATGTTTTTGTATTTGTAATTATTTAACTATGAATCACAATTTGCCTTAAATACATACCTACTACCATTGTTTTTAGATTTTGAAAGTAATGTAAAGTGGCTCTGCTTGGCCTTCATGCTGGTCTTGTGATGAGTACCCTGCATGCCAAGCTAAATTATGGAATGTAAAAAATCCACACAATGTTATACTTTGATGTTTAACATCATTTATTTTGATTAGTTACAAAACATAAATAAAATCAACAGTTGAATTAGTTACAATTTACAGAGGCTAAATCACCAGCAACATACTTTATTTTTCAAGGTTTCTCTGCCCAAATGTCCTTTTATAATTGGTTCTCAGTCATGCCATTTTGGGACTCCCCAGATTTTTGTTGCATTATTTTGTAAATTAATTAAATCTGACATGCAGCTCAGCAGGACATCTTATATAAGTATGTTATGCATATTCCAGGTTGCATGGTTCAAAACTGAAATAATGATGAAATAATAATGTAAAAAATGACCAAACATTCTCTGAATATAATCAGAGAGGTATATCAAGGGAGTCCCATGTAAACACAGATGAAAACCATTTTCTATTTTCAAATAACCTCAGATTTATAATGATGAGAAAACAATTTTACAATTTGTACAACCCCATTTCAAAATACAAAAATAATCTTTATCTTTTAGATAACATTTTGGTACCACTTCAAGGACAAAGCCAGCTCCACATCATGTATCATGATCATTAAGCTGTAGCTTGCAGTCAACATGTTAGTATTAGACATGACAGCACAGTATCTCACCTTCACTAATAATGAACTACATCTCTGTGAAAATGTGGGTTGTCTTGAAAAGCAACAAATACAGAAAACCGTTGTTATATTCTAGATTATGCAGTTACTGAACAACCATACTCTTTAGCACACACTACTCCTGATTAAGCATTCATGTTTTATGTCTTGACTTTTATGTCTGATGGTCAAATGTGGATGGCTAAGTGCACTGATGACCCAATAAAATGTACAGTAATATAGCCGCTGCAGATGTATTACTTTGTGTATCTTTGCATCTACAGATGAAGTGTTTAGAAATAGAAGAATGGGACATTTTCACGAGTAAACCTTTTGCAGTGTACATAAAGCACAATAATGGCCCACAGTTCAGCTTCTGACTGATGCATTCACACCGACAGCCTATGGTCAAAAACTAACTAGTTTACAGTTGAAACAAGGAATTTGTCTAAAGCCAAACAAAGTTGACAAATAGGCAAGTGAGGATCTGACAACTGTGTTGGACATTAAGTTTACAACCGGTATATGGTCTAACCTCTCACTTGTTTTTTTCTCTCGAGGAAACAAGCCCAAAACATAGGCAGAGTAAACATTTTCAGTTGGGTACAGTGACATTTGAGAGGCCGCTTTGGATGAAAGAAACAGGGATGCAATTTATAATGCAATATACCATGGGACTATTACAAAGCTTTGTCACACAGAAAGAATACACACTCACACACCCACAAAAAATCTAGTAATTTTTAAAAGGCAATATGGGAATAACCCATCTCCCCAGTCTATAGTTACTTGGCAGTTTTGTTTTTTTTTCCATCTTCCCCTCAGCATGACACTGTGATATACTACTGATATGTGGAGCTCAAACTGAAAACAAAAATGTTAAATGTGAAAGCATTTCATACCAAAAGCAAATTTACTCATGACTGATCAATTTTCTCAGTAGGCTGCAAATAGTAAATGTGAGGTTCATGAATATACAGCAAGTGCAAGCACTTTGCACTCTGGCAAGTCAAGATAGTCATAATGTCATGCAGTCTTGGGCTGACTGTACCCAGGTATCAACTGAACATAGATGGCATATTTCAATTTGCCATCATATTATGAATTCATCTGAATTTATATTAAATAATAATTTAGACTGTTTCTATGAAACAAGTGCTAAACATAAATAATACAAATGAAGCACATGCTGTAGCACAACACTGCAATAGTGTGTTTAGTCGCATTGTGGTAATGATGGTAGCCAGGTAACTCTATCATGCTCTGCTGTATAATAGCTGTTTACATTTTTTTCATTGCCCATTGAAATGCCTTGTGCTCTAGACCTACAGTTTTCAAAGACCATGCGCCAATCATGAGAAGATCCTCTATGCATCTGGTTTTCATCAATGTGCTTTTACAAAAATGTTATGCCTTACTGACAAATCCATACAATACATGCTGATCAATTTAGATGACCATTACTAATTGCACTTTTAGAATTGATAGTCCTTTCACTGTATTAAGCACTAACAAATTAAAACACATTGTCAAATATTTCGTGAGTTCAAGTCCAACTAAGTAGGTTTGAAAACAAAAACATGAATGTTAATTTGTGTAAAAGGACACAAGGGATATGTACTCGGATAATCCATAAACACTCACCCACACTCATAAACGCACAAAATCATATATTTAGGAATTAATACATCTCAACACCCAAACATACCATGATTCATAAACCCCAGCTGCTGTGTTCCATATTTCCCTCTGTCTGTACATACTAGAATCTATCATCTCTCACATTCCCTCTCTATGTCATCCAGCAGTACACTGTAATCCATATACTCATTGGAGTCACAACTATCTCATGCATACACAAAACTAATACTCAAAGTGGATCTGCTTTACGTCCTGATCCACTTAGTATTTCCATCTCTTGCACCTTCATATAGACCTCACACTTCACCTTGGTTTCATTTCTGTCCCAGAGGAAGAGTAGAGGTAGGGGGTGTTGGGTGAATTTTGGCACTGGAAGGTAGAACAACAGTAGAGCAAGAGGAGGAAGAGGTGGAGGAGGTCACCCCAGTAGCAGCAGTGCTATCTGTGGGTGCAGTGGTGCCACTGCCAGGCAGCATTGACACAGCTGTGGACACTGAATATGTGGGCATTTGGGAAGGCAGTAGTGGTTGGCTTTGAGGTGGTGAGTGGGGCAGCTGGGTGATGGGTTGTGTCTGTGGTTGTGACTGGGACTGTATGGCAGTTTGCATCCGGGCCTGTGGTATCTGCTGACAGATTGGGGACTGCTGATAGGTCATCTGCTGGAGGGGGAGAGACTGATGGAGGTGTAAACTTTGCTGCATTGGTGGCACTTGAGCCATGTGCATTTGCGGTGGTGGTCCCGGAGAGTGCAGGGTGGACAGGCTTCCTCCACCTGGGTACTGGGAAGGGGCTGCCACAGGCAAGCTAGCAGGGGTCGGGGGTGCCTGGGGGTTCAGTGATGCCACTGGAAACCAACCTGGTGGAGCCACCTGTATGGAATATATTAATGAGTACTAAGGGAATATTACAGCAAAAACAATGCTTTGGTACTGTTGGCTCCTGAAACAAATCTAAGTAAGTAGGAATATTTCTGCCTTTTCTGCCCAAAACTCTTTTGCTACTGCTCACACTGAATGCTGTCTGGCTTCTTTTAATAATATTTTATGATAGAAACATCTTTTATGAGAAAGAGACAGTGATTTGTTTGATAATAAAAAAACACAACCATATCCACAGCATTTATAATAAAACATAAACAATCCATCTGACCATATATTAAAGGTTAATATGGTAATAATCATTGATAGATATTATAGTGAGAAGTCCTACCTCTGTCGGCTGGCTCCAGCCTCCCAACTCCTGCACCTGCTGAATCTGCTTGATTTGATTCAGCGAAGGCTTGGGCGGGGCGGGGCCCACCGTCTCCTTTGTCCAATTATCAACGAGTTTGTGCAGTTCATCTGTGAATGTGCTTTTTCTTAGAGGACTGTGATCTGTGGAACAATGAGGGCACGTGTCATAACACTGATTGTCACTAAATTCTGTGTGTCTTCATACATTGATGATACATTGATGTATCATACATTGATGACAAACCGTACCTCTTTTAGCAGGCAGTGAAGTGCAGTGTTCTGGGTTGCAGTATAGAGGCAGTCTACTCTGTTCACCACCTGAGAAACTACTGGACTGCTGAATCCCTAGACGGGAGATACAAGAAACAGTCACACAGAGAGCAAGCAACAGAAAAAAGTGAGTAAGAAAGATTTTAAAAAAGTGCGTACCAGAGTGCGTAACTCCATTGTTATCCATGTGAGAGTGAGGCCGGGGCCGGATCTTGATTTTGGCTGGCCTGGGCCTACGAGGAGAGAGTACAGGAGGTCCCATGGGAAGAGGAGGGGTTCGAGACAGGGAGGCAGGCAGACTCTGCCTTTGGTCTTTGAGGGAACGAAGCTGTCTGTACAGCTCCTGCAACTCTCTGTTCTGCTGGGACTGAAGGGATACCACCTCTTTGATGTGCCTGTAGACAAAGAGATACAAAACAGAGAGCAGAAGGTGGTGAGAATTAGGAAAATCATGAACTTAAATTAAAAAAATTAAAACAATGAAAATGCAAAACAAAAAAGCCTACAAAGACGGGTTATATTGGCAAGAAACAACAATAAATGGAGGCATGAAATAGAAAATGTAATAAATGGAGAGCCAAACATCTGGTAAACTCTAAAACAATGGAGTTAAATATTTCCCCTCACTGACTTACTTCTCTCTGAGCTTGTGTAGTTCTTTTCTCAGGTCTTCATCCTCCAGCTCACACTCAACATCATCATCATCGCTGCTGCCCAGAGGTGAATGGCTGTGCCCATGACCCCGAGGCAGGTGAGCCATTGCTGGGGTCCTTTTACTTTCATCTTTCTCTCCCTCCTTTGCACGAGATCTTCTCCTTTCCCTCTCCAAATCAGGAGACACCGGGGAGCTGTCAGTCTGCCTGTCCTGTTTCTTAGTCTCAGCCTGGGTTACAGAGAAGCGTCCGACTTTCCTGTGAGTGCTACCATGGCCTGATGGCACAGCCTTCGGGGGAGAGGACTGGGGCACTGGAGTTACCTGATGGCAGAGGAAGTGGGAAACATTAGCTGCTTGTTCAGACTGCAATGAAAGTTCAGACTATTGAGTGGCAAAGATAAAATCAGTTCTTTTTCTCATACATGAAATCTTCCTTTGCGGGAATGAGGTGGATGTAGGGGTGGCGCCGCCTTCTCCTCTCTAAGTGCCTGACTGCTGGAACACCCATCTGATAAAGAGATAGGGATGAAAAACAAAAAGGGGAGACAATGACCCAGAGACAGGAACACCGGTATAAAGCACATAAATGACAAGGTAGACACACACAGAAGCAACAGACACAGTAAAATGTTTATGACAGAGATAGATAAAGATGCACACGGATAGACGTGGGGCACAAACACAAAGGCACAGTGTTAATGTCATTAATGTCACACATCAACTTTGTAATTTACATGACTTGCATGCAGGTCTATGTGTAAACATATGTTGAGTTCTGTCATTTTTTCTAAATAATAAACAACAAACTGAAGAATAAATGTAAGTTATGGATGTTAAAATTAATGCTCAAGAGAAATGTGCAATGGGTGTGTGGGAAGGTGCGGTAAATGTTTTTTTTTTTTCAATAAAAACAAAATTATAATAAGTCATTCAAATTAAACAAAAAAAACACATTGTGAAATGGCAGTTGAATGTTTACAACAGTATACCCCCACCCACCCACACATCCACTCTCTCATTCTCACCATATTCCCACTCACATACCAGACAACAAAGCCCAATATCACATTTGAGATCTGTGCTCAGATCCACAGTGATATTGTTCTGTTTGTTTGATATTTGGGATTACTGCATTAGCAATGTGAGTACATAGATAAACACTGCATAATTTAGGACCAACATATAAATATGCAGCCTGATAAAGGTGTTACTTACAGATAACGATCCATTATTAGTCACTTGTGTAGAACATAACATACATGCTCATGCAGGTGCCCTTGTAGCAAAGGACCTAAGGTACTGCTACACATATTAAACATATAAACACAAACACATGCAAGATGGCTGAAATACTTTAACAGTGTAATACATCTTAGACGTATGTAAAGCCTACCCATGTACAACTGAACCTGATAGTAACTTGTAAACCCTTGGTAATGTGCACAACATATACTACAAGTTATGACTTTCATCATAATCTGAATATTTTATACAGACAATGCCAGTAATCTTCATAAATGCATCTACTACAACTATAGTGGTATAGTAGTATATAGTAGAGTCTCATGGAGCAATGCTATACTGTAGGAGCGGACACAGAAAGTGTACACATATTCTGGACTGATTACATAATATCAGTTTAGCAATTTAGCATCTATCTTATCTGTGTTATGACGTCATGATACTGTCTACACTGAACCAGCAGGTGGAGGTGAGATGGTTGCTGCTGGCTTTTGGACTTGGGGCAAAGAAAAGTGTGTGTGTGTGTGTGTGTGTGTGTGTGTGTGTGTGTGTGTGTGTGTGTGTGTGTGTGTGTGTGTGTGTGTGTGTGTGTGTGTGTGGTGGGGGGAATGGGGGGTATGTCCTGGGCACAGACACAGCTGGCCTTTACATCAGAGCTCATCTGCACTGGGATGGGCATCTGATGCCAACCTCTTCCTAATCTTCCACCCTGTACTCTCCTCTGTTCTCGCCCCAGGGTGAGTAACCCATGCAAAAGGAAAGATTGCCAAGAAAATTAAATTAAGTAAAACAAAATTCAGAAAAGAAACAAATAAAACACAACAATAATGTATGTAGTGACATCAACACTAACATTACATGGAGACTGTTATCACATTACAATTTACAAAAACAGAATTATTTAGCTGTAACATCCTTTAACATTAACATTTATTATTTCGTTATTAATTCCTGATGGTTAAGAAAGTTATTTTACTATGTTAAAACTAGTATTAGATATTAGATTTAAGTCCATGCCCCAACATCCCATTCTCTCTCTCTCGCTCTCTCTCTCGCTCCCTAAGAGGACGCTACCTTGCTGGACTCTGGGCTTCTTGAACAAGCTGGCGGAGTGGCGCAGTTTGCATGCCCAGTTTTTGAATTTGCGAGTCCAGGATTTCTTGCTAACAGGATTTCTGATACTAGGACATGTCAGGTTTAGGCCAAAATATCCACCTCCTGCATTGTGCTTCTGCTGTCCATGCCGGAGGGGGATCGGGTGCTGATTGGGGGGCCACGATGCGTCTCCAGTGGTACTGGTGTCAGAGTGTGGGGGTACAGCCTAGAACAGTTAAGACAATTAAGAGTGGCTGCATGGAGTTGAGACGTTCAAAACGGAGAGACATTCAAACATTTAAGCATAACAAATATCACAGACAGCTTTACACAGCAATACACAGAAATATTAACAGTAAAACAATGTAAATTCAGTACAATGAAAGAAGAATTTGTGGTTTTCACTCACAAGAATGGTTGGTTCTCCTGGTACAGGTGGACGCTGGGGACCAGCAGATTCATCGTCACTGGGAGGCAGGAGAGAGGTAGGTGGGGTGGACGAGGCAGAGGTGGAGGGGAGAGATGGGCCAGGCTGTTGCTCGACCGGGCCCATCTCCACAAAGCTGGGCACTTCTGAGGAAGCTTTCTCTCCTCTGCCATCTCTCTCTGGGTCAGGAGAGGTAGAGGAGGAACGGGAGGAGGTGGAGGAGGAAGAGGAGGATGAGGAGTGAGGGGAAGTATCTGAGGAGGAGGCAGGTGGGGGGAAAGACAAGCGGTGGAGCGACTGTGGCTCAGATGACTCCTCTCCTCCTGCTAATGTGGAGGCAGCTGATGTAGGACCAGAGGCCGCTCCCCCGGCCGGCACTGCCCCGCTGCTGTACTCCTGATACAACAAGTTCCTCAGCTTTTCATCCAATGTCTTTATGCGGTTGTCTACAAATTCAATTTTGGGGGGGCCTTCACTGTCTGACTCGGCCACAGAGGAAGGCTGAGCAGGGGATGGTGTCATTGTGAGGGAGAGAGCGGGTACGGGGCCTTCAGCAGTCCCTAGCTGGAGAGGCGGCAGACAGGAGTCAGAGGAAGGGTGAAAAGGGGTAGAGTAGCTGCATATGTCCTCTGTGAAACTTGTCTCTCCTGTGGACACCTCTGACTCTGACATCTGTAAAGAGGACTGCTTCTGCAGCACAAACTGCTGCTGTTTCTTGGGTGTGTCCATGGCTTTAACCACCTCTTGTTGCTGCTCAGTGTGTTGCAGCTGTTTCTGTGACTGTATATGTTGTTGTGGCAGCTCAGCAGGGATTTGGGTTTGTTGTGGAATCTGCTGTTGCAGTACAGCGCTAACATTTAGCTGTGCCTGTTGTTGAAGAAACTGTTGACTAATTGACAGGGGCAGCATTTGGCTTTGATCTGGCTTTAAAGCCACAGCACCCATAAAAAGCTGAGGTTGCTGCTGCTGTAGCTGCTGTTGCACCATTTGCTGTTGCTGTAAGTGTATTGTCTGTTGTACGTTTAACTGTTGGTGATCAATGTGGGCCTGCTGTTGAGGCACTGCAGCAGCTTGGGGTGCCATAACCTGCTGTGGTAACTGTTGTAACTGAGGCTGTTGCAGCAACTGTGGTGTTTGCTGTTGAAGAAGGGGTTGTTGGGTCTGTTGTACGGGCATTGATGGCAGAAATTGCTGCAGAGGCACAGACTGTTGTAACAACTCTGTATGACCCGAAAGAGGCACTACCTGCATGTCAGTCAGCTGTTGTTGAAGTGGTATTTGTTGCTGCATTAGTTGCTGATGTTGTAACTGTTGTAGAGACTGTTGCAGTGCTCGTTCCTGCTGCAGCTGAATTTGTTCTTGGTACACTTGATGTTGTAATAGCTGTTGTTGCTGTGGCGTTGTCTGCTGCATCTGCTGTACCTGTTGTTCAAGCTGTATTGCCTGTAGCTGTGGCTGTTGTGGGGCTGGCTTGGCCACCTGAGTGAGTGTCTGCTGCTGCTCCATGTCAAGTTGGCTTACCACAGAAGAGGTCACTGCAGCAGCAGGAGGGGAATGAAAAGAGGTTGAAGACTGGTCCACTGCAGGCACATATAACCTTGGAGCAGTTGTCACTGTATCCCCTATACTTTGACCAACATTGTAGCAATCACTGCTTCCAGGAGAAGTGAGAACATCATGGAGAATGGTGGTGGGTGTGGAAGACACAACAATAGGAGCAGTAGACAAGGTGGGGAGGTTAGCAGCAGCAGGTATTGCTATGGATGAGGGAACACTGGACATTTGGCCAACAGAAGCTGAGGTGAGGACTGGCAGGTCAAGACCACTTGAAGCAGTGACAGGGACAGAGGCTTCAAGAGTGGAGGCTGGTGCAGAGATGCTTTCAGAGGCAGTTGTGTGAGGAGCCGGAGCAGCGGTGGCTGAGGGGGTGATGGAGGCAGGGGCTGAAACAGTGGAGATTGAAGGGGAGGTGGCAGAAAGGGTGGGGCAGGGTGGAGGGGCCATTCCAGTCAAGGACTCCAGACTCTGGGATCCTTCACTTTCTACAGCTGAAGAGAGGAACACATGGTTAGTTTCTGTAGTGCTGCCAAGTCAATCATATTAGTAAGCCACAGCATTAAAATGTACCTGGGTAGAACTCACCTCTCACTGAAGACTGAGGTATCCTCATCTCTGAAGTGGGTGGTGGCGTGCCTGCTCCCTGACCGGATAGAGAGTCTCTATGGCGGATGGTCTGGTTGATAAAGAAGCGCCAGCGTCCCACTGGGGAGGAATGGGGCACTGAGTCTACTGAAAATCATAAAGATATTTTACTACTTATAACAAGTTAAGCTATAGAACGTATATAGCATTTTCTCATTCTGTAGTTCTGTTTTTTTGTGACTTAGAAACAATATATGCATTACTCACTTGAAGAGCTAGTGGGAGTGCTCACATGCAACTGGTCAGTTGATCCAGTCTAATAAAGAAATAAAGATTCAAATTCATCATTAACCAATCAAAAATAGAAAAATAAGAGAGGAGATAAGGTGATAGATGGGAATCAACATACCTGTGAATGTGTTTGAAGAATTTCATGAGCTTTCTTAACTATGGCTCTAAGCTGCTCGACAAATTTCTCTTTCTCCACATCAAGGACAAAGTCCTCCTCCACCTATAAACAAAATGCAACCAAGCAGTAATTATTAAGACATTAAAAAGTTACTTTCTACAAGCAATGCAGATGATGGAAATACATGAGCAGTCTACCATGTAATCTGCTATGTCCTCTGGTGCATCCCCTTCAATGTCAAATTTAAATGTCACCATCTTGTTGGTATGGGTTTCCAACTGGCATTCCACCATATTGTCCCCACTGCCTGACACCTAGAAGGACAAGACAAATTAACATTTTACATTAACATAGTTGTCCTTTAAAAAAAGATATTGGTACACATGAATTTAGCAATACACTCACCTAAAGGATTATTAGGAACACCATACTAATACCATGTTTGACCCTATCCTATCAATATGGGCCAACATTTATTTCTATTCAACCTTGTTGAATCAATGACACAAAGAATTAAGGCAGTTCTGAAAGTGAAAGGGGTTCCCCACACCATTACACCACCATGACGGATCCATGTTCTCATTCTGTTTACACCAAATTCTGACTCTACCATCTGAATGTCTCAACAGAAATCGAGACTCATCAGACCAGGCAACATTTTTCCACTGTCCAATTTTGGTGCGCTCGTGCAAATTGTAGCCTCATTTTCCTATTTTTAGTGGAGATGAGTGGTACCCAGTGGGGTCTTCTGCTGGTATAGCCCATCGGCCTCAAGGTTGTGCGTGTTGTGGCTTCACAAATGCTTTGCTGCATACCTCGGTGGTAACGAGTGGTTATTTGAGTCAAAGTTTATCTTCTATCAGCTTGAATCTGTCGGCCCATTCTCCTCTGACCTCTAGCATCAACAACACATTTTCGCCCCCCAGGACTGCAGCATACTGGATGTTTTTCCTTTTTCAGACCATTCTTTGTAAACCCTAGAAATGGTTGTGCGTGAAAATCCCAGTAACTGAGCAGATTTTGAAATACTCAGACCAGCCCGTCTGGCACCAACAACCACGCCATGCTCAAAGTTGCTTAGATCACCTTTCTTTCCCACTCTGACATTCAGTTTGGAGTTCAGGAGATTGTCTAGACCTGGACCACACCCCTAAATGCATTGAAGCAGCTGCCATGTGATTGATTGATCAGATAATTTCATTAACGTGAAATTTAACAGGTGTTCCTAATAATCCTTTAGGTGAGTGTATAGGGGGTTATTTTTTGTGGTTGTTTCACCTGGAGCATACTCAGTTGAAACTGATGTGAAACTTTCTCAGGCCTCTGGCAGGAAGCTCGTCTTTGAGTCTTTAACTTCTCAAACTTCCCATTGGCCAAGAGCTGAAGAGTTTCTTCTCCATTAGCTGGAACAGACCTGTGGATGTTAAAGGTAATAGGGTTGTTAAACATCATGATGCAAATGACGTGCATGCATTGTCTGTTTGAAAATGTGTATATGTGATACATATATTCACTAACATGCTGTACATTTGAGTATTTTACAAAACACAAAAACATAAATCTAAATGCATTACACTGTACAGGTATATTGGTAGAGATTGTTGACCACTATGTGGATATGGTCGATACAGGCAAACAATGGGCCTCATGCAAGATCCACTCGTACAAACAGATTCATTCTTTTGTGACAAATGACTTAAGAGAATTTGTGGCATTCACCAATTTTCGACTAAGTATGAACAAACTTCAAGAGTGGTCTAGACCTGTCGTACGAGTCCTGTACAGGTACAGGTCTGCCTTTCTCCACAGGGCAAAAAACACTAATTTGACCTGGAATCATGAATTTGGAGTTTAAATATTATGCCGACATTAACAAAAAAGAAAATGCATAAATATACGCAAACTTAATTCAAAATGAATATTCTCTTCACCATATCATAATTATCTTGGCATGCCAATTTACTGAGAGATTCTTTTTTTAGATTATATGATTTTTATTGGCATATTTCAGTACGGCAATTAACCCTCTTTATTTCTGTTACAGTGCAGCGCTGCTCTGATAACACGTCACTGACAGTTTACACTGATAGTTAAAACTACTATACTAACACTACAAAATATGTTTGCCGACTTCCAACAACAGGACTTGATAGCATACAAAAGTGTTCTGTCATGAGGCCCAATGTGTTTACACTTTTAGAAGTCCAATTACACTTGACATCTAAATGTTTTGCCTTGTTAAGCTGCTAAAATCCCTTAGTATCAGTACTCATAGTTTTTATCTTGACAGATGGACATACTGAATGTGTGGACATGCAACGACAACTACCAGTAAACAGAGCTAACATCAGACTGTAATGATATCAGACATACCCTGACGATGAATGATGTTCTGTACTTGACAGGTACGGACCATCCTGTAGAGTAACATGAATACAGACACAAAGAAACAATTGCACAAAAAAACATTAACAACGTCAGCTGCAAGTAAAGCTATAATGTAACAATGGATTTTACATTTTTTTTACTATGAATATACTCATGTTTTAAGATTTAGTTTTAATCAAAAAGGCAAAGTCAAAGTGTTTTTAAATATTAGATAGCAGTACTCTCAATCATTCTGCAAGTATGTCAGCAAAGTCAAATTATGTCTTAATTAATAAAGCAAACGCTCATTCTTCTATACCTGAACAATGCCCAGCAGGGAAAGGTCACAGTCTTGCAGCGAGGCTTGGGGCAGTTTGGGGACATTAGATTCAAGCAATTGTAGAGTAGTGACAGGCGGAGGGGAGGTGGGTATAAAGTCAGCCTGCCTTGGTAAGGTTACCTGGGCCTCTGGTGGAGATGTAGGCAGCTCTGGCACAGGGGCAACAGGAGGATGATGGGATAGTAAGAATGGGAGAGATGGTAGTGATGTTGGGGGACATGAGATATGAGAGGGGCTGAGGGGCATTTGTTGTGCAGGAAAGACAGCATGGGGTTGAACAGGCTGTTCAGTAATAGGTGTATCAATGTATGTCTGAGTGTGAGAATGAGGTTGTGTCTGTGTCTGCATTTGGGAGTGTGTTTGCACCTGAAAGCTGGTTTGTGTGTGAGCTGGCAGCATCTGCTTGGCTTGGTGCTGCGGAGACGGAGGGGCGCCTGCCACTAGATGACTATAGAGGGGCAGAGTCCTGTTCTGAGACTGAGGCTCTGCAACATTACTGGGGCCTATCTGTGCAGAAGGATGGGTCGCCAGATGTGAAGCAGGTGGGCACTGTGAGGGCAGCTGACTCTCGTTGAGGGCTATCAAAGCCTGCTTTATAGGAAGTGGTTGCTGGATGGGAGTTGGGATGGGCTGTGCCAATAACTGGGCCTGCGGAGAAGGTGGAGCAAGTGGTTGCTGCGCTTGAGAAAGCTGTAGCTGGTATTGCACTGCAGACTGAGGCAAAGGAGGCTGGGAGATAGACTGAATAACTGAAGGGTCAGCAGTGCCTCCTAGGGGCTGCTGCTGGGCCTGAACAACTGGCTGTAGTGTTGTTTGGCCTGGACCATAGGCTTGCCCAGTCTGCTGCACAGGATGAGGAGTGGCAACAAAGTTTGCAGGGTCAACTGCAGAACTGAGACTTTCTGTTGTAGTTCCAACATTTCCAGCGGAGCTAGGAGACAGAATACTCTGCTGATATTGCAGTACTGGCTCTTGTTGCTGTTGTGTAATATGAGTTATATCCTGTTGTACAGATGACATGGCTTGGTGGGTAGGCTGAGGGACATACTGAGGGGGAAAAAGGCCAGCAGTAGCCTGAGCATGCATGTGACTAGGTGGCTGGCCTTGAGTATGTTGCTGGAGCTGGGGCTGCATGAGCCCTGGCATTTGTGCATTTTGCTGAACAAGACTCTCATGTTGGATCTGACTTGGAATTGAGGTAATTGCAGCTGGAGGCTGGACAGTAGCTAGGCTTTGTTGGCCCATCATCTGAATGTCCACAGTTGGGCCTTGACCATGTGGTGCCTGGGACTGACCAATTGTCAGGTGCAGAGGCTGAGTCTGGATCAATGGCTGAGCAGTTACCTGGCTCTGTGTGAGAGTGGCAGGTCCTGGGTAACTAGTCTGTAAAGGAATTTGCTGGGTCTGGATGATGTGAGTCTGTCCCTGGATCACTGCCGCAGGAGGAGTTCCTTGGGCCTCAATCATAGCCTGAGCTGCTTGGACTGCGGACTGGGCTATAAGTTGGACTGGGACCTGGTTCTGAGGACGAGCCTCACTTTGTTCTTGCTGTGTAAGGACTTGAGCTGGGACAACAGCTAATGTCTGGACAGGGATGTGTGTAGTCTGAACGGCCATGGGGACCTGGGCCTGTGAGACAATTTGAGTTTGGTGCTGAATCACCTCATTGCCAGGTGGAGCTCCAACTGGGATAATAGGTTCCATCACAGAGCTGTGATGCTGCGTCTGGGCAACAAATGCTTGCTGCTGCTGGATCAATGCTCCTTGCTGCTTTTGCTCCATCACTTGCTGCTGTGTGAGAGTGGTATGAGGTGTGAACGGAGTAGTGTTTAGTTTTGGGATACACACATGCTGTATATCAGTTGGTTGCTGCTGAATCTGCTGCTCACTGTTACTTTGTGGAATAGGGACAGCCTCTTGCTTCTCAGTTTGCTGAAGTTGAATTATGGCTGCTTGCTGCTGCTGCTCTTGAATTTGTTGCTGTATCAGAGCCTGTTGCTGTAATCTCTCTGCTTGTTGTTGTTGTAACAGGACTTGTTGCTGACGCTGTTGCTCGAACTGTTGTTGCAACAGAGCTTGCTGCTGCTGCTCTATCTGATGTTTGAGTTGCACTTGTTGCTGCTCATGTTGCTGTTGCTTTAGCTGAGCTTTCTGTTGTAGCTGATGGTGTTGTAAAATAGCCTGCTGTTGCAGATGCTGTTGAATCAATGCTTGTTGCTGTTGTTGTTCCATTTGTCGGAGTAAGGCTTGCTGCTGCAATTGTTCCTTTTGCTGTTGCGTCTGCTGGGGTTGCTGCTGCAATACAATTTGTTGATGGTGTTGTCCACTTTGCTGTAGCTTCTCTGGTTCTTTTTGTATTCCAATTTGTTGATATAACTGACTCTGCTGCTGTAAAGGAGGCTGTTGTTGCTCTAACTGATGTTGTAAAAGTGCTTGTTGTGGTTGCTGTTGTTGTACAAGACCTTGCTGTTGCTGCTGCTCTTGTTGCTGTTGAATAAGAGCTTGCTGCTGTTGTTGATCCAACAATTGCTTGTGTATAAGTGCTTGCTGCTGCTCCAATTGATGTTGTTGTAGTTGGGCCTGTTGTTGTTGCTGCTGTTGAAGCAGTGCTTTTTGTTGCTGCTGATCAAGCTGTTGCTGGACGTACGTATGATGTTGCTCAATTAGTTGTTGCTGTTGTAACAGAGTTTGCTGAAACTGTTGTTGCAGATGTGGTTGTATCATGGTCTGTTCACGAGGATCCCCTGTTGGTTGCTGTTTGTAAGTCTGAGGTTGCTCCCCTGGCTGTGGTAATGACATAGCTCGCTGCTCCATACCTGGTTGTGTAGGTAATACTTGCTGCTGAGGAGTTGTGTGGACAGGAGGAACAGGCTGCTGTACATAGATCTGCTGCTGAGGCTCAAGTTGATGTTTCTGGACAGCAATAGCTGAAAGACTCTGTGGATGATGTTCCGTTGGTGGCATAGTGGCACTAACTGGTTGTTCGAGCTGAGTGGCCTGGGCCTCCATTTGCTGTTGCGGCTGCTGCTGAAAGGTGGAGGTCTGGGGATCCATCCCTATCTGTTGTTGTTGGACAATAGTCTGCTGAGGGATCATGACAGGCTGTGTTTGCTGGGGTGCTGGCTGGGGAATGATGTCAGTGAGCTGCATGGGAGTGGCAGGGGGTTGGGTCTCCTGAGCGAGGGGCACAATGCTCCCCTCTAGTCCAGCAGGATCCCTGACTGACATGGATGTATTGAGAACATTAATGGGTGCTTGTAGTGAAACAGGGGGTATGTATGACTGTGAGGGGGCCAATGACCCATGGGGAGTGGCATCTGATGAGAATGTTTGTGACTACTCAGTGATAATGACAGAATGATGATTGGTGTTGAAAGAAGAGGAAAAAGAAAGTGGAAAAATGTGGTAAGAATAAGCGCTGGCAAGGAG
Source organism: Sander lucioperca (assembly GCF_008315115.2). Taxonomy (NCBI): domain Eukaryota; kingdom Metazoa; phylum Chordata; class Actinopteri; order Perciformes; family Percidae; genus Sander; species Sander lucioperca. The sequence continues at coordinate 38,280,190 of NC_050184.1, forward strand.
CATCAATTATCAACACAATTAATTTTATACAACAGGGTTTTCCACAGTGTTTTATAGCGGAGGTGGGCTGCCTTACCTGAAATACAGACTGCACAGCTACATTTATAAAAAGTAAATACAATACAATACACTTTAATGAAGTGAAACATTAACCTTTAGGTAAAAAGAGCAGAAGCACTATTTCACACAGCAAGGCTATACAGTACATTTAATTAGAGAGGCTATTAGACCATTACATCTTACCACCTGCGCTAAAAATCTCCTGGGGAAAACCCTGTACAGCACACAGTAGCAGAGGATTATTAGGATGATTTATGGTTGGGTAAATAGTTATTTAAGGGAAAAGAACCCAACATGTGATAGAGTAGTGGAACTATAGCTTTACTTACATTAACAATAATGTTAAATGTTGTAGCCACAGTGTAAATATGGCTTTCATTTTAATACTAATTAGTATCATCACCATTTTCACCTGAAAATATTGTTGAGGGAGACTTGGTGATACCTGTGGAACCATGGTAATGGGCTGAAGAAATGTCTGACCAACAGGTCCCCCTCCACTTTGGCCTACGGACATGCTGGACATACTAAAACTATGACCAATAGGCAATGTGCCAGTGCTCTGTAATGCAAGAACACAGTTAATGAACAATGTGATTTATCAATACAATGATTTCATTAATCAGTTTGGTGTGATTTATAAACGAGAAGGAAACAACGTATAGACGTACAGATGCTATAGGGGGGAGAGCAGTCTGGGAGTGGGTGTACGATTGCCCTTGCTGAGAGTACGCCTGGCTCTGTCCACTTGCATAGGATTCACAGCTGGCAGACCCAATGCTCTCACCTTCTGAATTAAAGACAATTTTTAAAAAGGAGAAGGAATGTAAAAACAAATTAACTCATTGCGTACCTCTCTAATAAACTATTGGCGTATGAAGTACATCATGAAGGTGCATATTTTACCTGGCAAACTAAGGTTTGTCCCACTGAAAATGTGTTGCTGTCGGACATGCTGGTCCACCTCAGGCTCTTCAGACTCCTGCCCTCCTCCTCCTCCTCCTGTCTGTCCAGTTGGCCCTGGCCCCAGTGAAGATGGGCAGGATGGATGAGATAAGGTGTAGGAGGTGAGAGTGGAGTCTCTTCTTTCTTCGAAGCCCTGCTGCTGCTGGAGGAGCTGCTGCTGTCGACGCTCCCGTGACTTTTTGATCAGATTTACTCGGTCCCGGATGGATTTTCCCACCACCTTGGCATCACTCTCATGGAAGAATCCTGACTTTACCTGAGAGAGAGAGAGAGAGAGAGAGAGAGAGAGAGAGAGAGAGAAACTGTGAGTTATTAATAACAAGAAGTAGGCTGATGGAAATTTAGGTCAGAAGGAGGAACCTTGAAATGACTGATATATGAGCTGAAGGATTTCCCCCACCTGAACTTCCTGCAAGCTTTGAAGCATCAAAGCCTTTTCCCAGTCTACCCTATCCTACACCGGACCCTCCCATGAACCCTGTTTGTCAGGCATGAATTGTTTCTGTGTCTCACCATCTCTAGAGCCACTTCCTCAGCGCTATCATTCTCCAGGTCATAGCTGAACTCGATGGCTTCGTTGTCTTTGTGCTTCCCCTTTAGCTTCTTGGGATCTTCAACCCAAATCCGGAGAGCCAGACAGTCCTGGGTGCCTGTGTCCTCCTCTGCCAGCTCCACCCGGACCCCTGTGTCCTCCCCAAAGAATGCATGGTTCAGGAGGTCTCGGATGGAGAGTCTGTCAAGGGAGAGGCAACAAAAAGACCAGGGATGGTGAAACCGGCACCAGCTTGTTTTATAATCCTGATCAGGAATTCTGCATGAGACAGTGTAGTATGTCATGTTATGAAAGTAAACCTGCTTACCTCTGGCTCTTGTTCTGACGAATGCAGCATTCAATGATCTCTTTGATCTCTGGATCATTCACTTTATCAAAGCTGGCTGGCTTTATACCCTGCAGAAATATTGGAAACATTGAAAATTAATTAACAGAAAATTATAGCATTAGGTTCTGGGATACTGTATATAATCATTGAAGACATTTAGTTGGGGTCACATTTAAATAGACTACTAAAGAATTCAAATTACACGTCATCACCTCAAATGTGCTGAGTTTATATGCAGTCAAAGAGACTCACACTTGTGACTTTGCGATAGATCTGAGCAGCATTTTGGCACTCAGAGTAGGGGTATTCTGAAGTGGCCATCTCCAGCATGCACATCCCGAAGGCGTAGACATCGACAGACTCATCATAGTGCTCCTCATACATCTCTGGAGCCATAAACTCTGGGGTTCCTGTTAAGACCAGATGGTGGTTCGCAGTCAATTACAAGCAGAACAGCTAAATACTATGTCATGGCTATCAGGGTTTAAAATCTGTATTTACTGTCACATAACAATGTCTGCAAAGCACTGGTGCCACAAAGTCAACGAACGAAGGGAAACTCTGATAACAATCTTCCTGGCGATTGCTCTTGCTTCCTGAGTTAAACTTTATTGAGCTAAATGGTACTCACAGTGCATTGATCAAGTTGGCACACAGAGCCAACATCTCATCAGTGGTCTCTGTTTACATTAAGTGTGGACCACATGGGTTTTAAAGTGACTGTGTCAATAAAAATCTATACCTCCAGGCAGCTGATATCCTCTGTAAAAGTCTGACCAGTGCTGAATGCAGAGAAAGTATATTTTAAGTTTGCTCAGTTTGCTGATGTAGTTACTACATGCCTGGCATTGTTCTTGGAAGTAGTTGATCTACTTATGAAGCCTACCTATGACACTCTTGGCAAAGGAGGTCCGCATAAGAGTGGCCAGTCCCAGGTCACCTATCTTGACCGAGCCTGTGGGGCCTGTTATGAAGATGTTGTCACACTTCAGGTCCCGATGGACTATTGGAGGAGTCCTGGTGTGAAGGAAGTGAAGCCCCTTCAGGATTTGCCGACACCAGCTCCTCAAGACCTTGGGTTTCATCACCTTAAAGCGTTTCAGGTAACTGCAGAGAAAGACAAAACAAGATGTTGAGTAGTCAAACTCAAAACATTCTGTAATCAGCCACTGATAGACAGCTATATGATCCCAATGAGAGACAAAACAGTATCATCAATACCATAGAATTGCAATGCATCATGATAATGGGGCATGCAACTTCACTTGAATCACTCTGAATATTGTATATAATGAATTTAGATTGATTAGATGCATTTTCTGTCCCATAAAGATAAAGTAAATTATTATTATTATGTTCATTAATATTAAGTTAATTAAGGGATACTGTGCTGCCAAATGCATTGAAGTTGAATGATAAAATTATTACAGGCAAGAAAAATACGCTAGATTCCCTAAACCAGCACTTTATATCTTCTGGGTTGTTGTTTGAGCATGCAACACAACAACAGATGAGATAAGAGGATTACTCTTTGTCTAGGGAAAATGTACCTTTCGATTTTGATCTTGTTCCTATTGCAACACAGGAGGTATATGATGCTCTTATAAGGTTAAACACTAAGAAATCCTCTGGTCCTGATGGGTTGGATCCATACTTTTTAAATATTGCTGCTGAACATATCGCAGAACCCTTGACTCACATTTTCAACCTGACTATTGAAACTGGATTAATACCTAGTGTATGGAAGTCAGCATATGTCACTCCTTTATTAAAGGGTGGTGACCGATCAAATCCAAATAATTATAGGCCAATATCTAAGCTATCTGTTTTAGCCAAGGTTTTAGAAAGGCTTATAAGTGACCAGTTGAAAGATTATTTAGCAACAAAAAACATTTTAAATGATTTGCAGTCGGGTTTTCATAAAAAACACAGCACTGTCACTGCCACTATGAAAGTGTTAAAAGATTTAATAAGTGCTATTGATTCTAAAGAATATTGTGCTGCGCTGTTTTTAGATCTGTCAAAGGCGTTTGACACAGTTGACCACTCTGTCCTGTCTCAGAGATTGGTAGATATTGGAATGTCATCAAAAGCTGTCAAATGGTTTGGCAACTACTTGAGTGGCCGAACACAAAGTGTTCAGGTTGATGGTGTGTCCTCAAACTCATTACTTATACAAAATGGTGTCCCCCAGGGGTCCATTCTGGGTCCCATTTTATTTACTATTTATATAAATGACTTGTGTCAGAATGTAACAAAAGCAAAGTGTCATTTTTATGCAGATGACACCATTTTGTAGTGTTCTGCTTCATCCTTAACAAGGGCCTCAGAAGACATGCAATCTGCTTTTAACATTATTCAGAAGAATCTCCATAACTTGAGACTTGTACTAAACTCTGACAAAACTAAATTGATGTGCTTCTCTAAATCGAGGAACACAGACGATGCTTGTCAGATTGTTACACTAGATGAGAAAGTAATTGAACGAGTATCAGTCTATAAATATCTTGGTTTCTTCTTAGAAGAAAGTTTGTCCTTCAAGCAGCATATAGAGTCTCCAACAGAAAAACTTAGAGTAAAGTTGGGTTTCTATTATAGAAACAAAGGGGGTTTCTCTTTTAGTTCGTGAAAAACACTTATACAAGCAACATTTCTGTCAATGTTGGATTATGGTGATATTTTATACATGCATGCAAATCAATCTTCTCTGAAAATGCTGGACTCAGTATACCATGCAGCACTAAGATTTGTAACTAATTCTAGTTTTCGTACTCATCACTGTAGCTTGTATGAGAGTGTTGGTTGGCCTTCTTTGCACAATTGCAGGTTGGATCATTGGTATATTTTTCTTTTTAAGGCCATACTGTGTAAACATACATATGTTCTCTCCTGACTCCTAAAGTCACTACCAGGAAATGTAATCTTTGTTCATATGGACAAATCATGTATGACATTCCCCGAACGCGAACTGTCTTCAGTGAAAGTTCCTTTAAAGTTTTTGCACCCTCATCCTGGTATAAATTGCAGAATCATCTTAAATTAGACTACCTACCAACAATGACACAGTGTTACTGGGCGCTGCTGGTGATTATGCTGAGATGACGTTAAATTGCCAACTGTCTTTTTCTGTTTTATGTTGTCTGTTTTTTTACTGTATATTTTAAATATGGAACTATTATACTGCTGTCTCGGCCAGGACTCCCTTGAAAGAGATTCTGAATCTCAATGGGATTATTTCCTGGTAAAATAAAGGTTAATACATTTTTTTTTTTAAAAAGTTGGTTCTTCGAAATATGTAAAGTACAACTTACTAAAAAGAAAAGAAAATTTTATTTTTTGGGAGAAGACTGAGCAGCACTGCCAAATATTTACTGAACAATTGAGCCATATGTTGTTATTTGCTTACAATGAAGGCAGGCTTACAGCTATTGGTTTGCACTGTAGCTAAAATGAACACCGTTACAGATGGCATCAGTCAGAGAACCTCCTTTACATTTTCTAGACCTTTCAAAGACATGTAAATGATGATGTATACTGTATATCAGCTTTGTTTCTTTTGGTAATTTTAGTGCATTATTACTATACTATACACTTGTGGGTGACATTTACTCTACTGGGTGTCATGACACCACCAAGAAATACAGAACAGGTGTACTAGGATTAGAGGATTTTATTATTTTATGCTAATCAGAGACTTTGGCTAAAAGATTATTTTTTATGCAAATGAAAAAACGACAAAACTAAATGACACAATAATAGTGAGCTGTCATTAAGTGAAGAATATTAGATATTTGGAAGTTGTGCTTACGTTTTAAGTGTTCCTGAAGTCATGAGTTCAGTGACCAGGACAATGCACTTCTTGCCGCGGAGCACAGACTCCCAGGAATCATAGAAGCGGACGATGTTGGGGTGTTGGAGCCCCTTCAGCATCTCTGCCTCCTCCTTGAAGCGTTGCTGCTCCGCCTTGGTCAGCTTGCGATCCTGAAGTGAGAGGTACACACCAAATGATATGGCATGAATGTGAACATTTGCTTCCACAGAGCTTTACAGACATTGTTTCCTATACACTGGCGGGCAATTCTATTACTACAAACAGTGCTTCATTTATGTCCATAAGCTGTACAAGAATGCTGCCACGCGATTCTGTCCATGCCACAAAACATCATGAGGCTGTGCACTACCACCTACTGCCACTAGATGGTGCTAGCAATACAGAGTTGCAGCAGTGGTGCGACAACACCCAAGTATTGGCTTAATAAAACACATTTCTACTGCATCTGCCAAACATCACTAGTACGGCGGCCAGAATGGATGTGGCAAAAATTTAATTCACTGGCATGGCCAGCATCCCACAGGAACATGACACAGCCATTGACTTATCCCTAAACACTAGAGAAAAGAATGTAATGAATATCTTGTATTTCTTGTGTATTCTTCTGTTTTCTTACCCTCAGTGCTCTCTTTAATTCATTTAATCTGCTGTATTCAGACAAAAAAACGTATTTACGCCACATATATATTATCAAGTCAATACAAAATTATGAATATTCAAGTGATAATAGTGATAGTGATAATATTGAATCAATCAATCAAATTTTATTTAAAGTGTTAAATCACCATTAAACACCATCTCAGTGCACTTTACAATTAAAGGAACAGAAATAACAGACAGCAACAAAACAATTGAACAGCATTAAAGCAGTAATAATAAACAATATAAAACCAGCAACATAAGAGAATAAGTGAAAAAGGTTAGTTTGTGAAGGACGCAGAAAGAATGGTGTGTTATGGTTGGCTGTAGCATAATGAGTAGAGGTGGGTTTTCAATCTAGATTTAAAAATGTCAACTGAGTGAGCTTCTTTAACATGTAGTGGGAGGCCATTCCAAAGATGAGGGACACGGTAGGAGAATGCTCTATAACCAACTGATTTTTTTTGTTTACTAGGGGAATGACCAGGAGACTAGCATCAAGGGAGCGGAGAGAGTGTTCCGGTGTATATGGTGTAATAAGCTCAGATAAATAAGGTGGTGCCAGTCCATGCAGGGCCTTATACATTAAAAGAAGAACCTTAAATTAGCTCTAGCTTGCACTGGGAGCCAGTGAAGAGAGGCCAGAACAGGTGTTATGTGATCATATTTTCGAGTTTTTGTCAGGATTCTGGCTGCAGTGTTCTGAGCAAGTTGAAGGCCTCTACTGGCACAATTTGGAAGACCAGAAAAAAGGGCATTGCAGTAGAAGTCGGGAAGACACAAATACATGGATTACAGTTTCAACATCACAAAATGATAAGATGGGTCGAATTTTTGCAGTTGTTACGGAGATGGAAAAATGCTGTCTTGAATAATCAAACACAATGCTCACAATCAAAGCATTTTACAGTGGAGAAGATCCTGTCCCCACTAAGTCAGTGTGTATTTTTAGACTCATCACAAGCAACTGCCGTTGTCTCCATGTGTACAAATAACAAAGCATTTCAGGTCTGTGGTCTTTTGACCTTTGTTGACCTTGTAACCTATGAGGGCTTTTTGTTTTCGATGGTACTGAAAAGTTTGAATAGAAAGCACATTTAAAGAGTTCATTGCCACGTGTTTGTTTTTAACAACAAGCAACCTTTAACCATTTATGTAAAAGAAAAATATAAGAAAAAACAAAACAGTGTGTCTGACTTGATATCAGCGACGGAGTCGGATGGCAGCTATTGTCGGGTCACAAACAGACCTAACTATAAATGGAAGTCATCATAACATTGGCTTTTCCACTGATCGATTCCATTGATGTTGAGCTTTTTGCTTTACACAAAGCTCCCCCCAAAGGGAGGTGGTGTACTCCAAATGATTGGATGCAAATAAACAGATTTTCATGTAATGCAGTTTCTCTGTCCCTACGTCGATCTATCCTTTTTTTTTTCTAGCATGCACTGTGTCTATACTGGTTCAGTGTCCTTTTCTGGACCTACTGGTGGAGGCAATGGCTCCACCCCTCTCAACAGGGAAGTAGCATCAACAAAAAGGCTGCTCCTCATAGCACTATTTTGGCTAAGAACAAGTTACCCAGCTTAGGTCTGCCCTCATGTTTTCATTCCTTCAACACCAACTACCTCAAGTTACTATGTGCATGCATACTAATTACACATGCAATTACTGTATGTGTGTGTACCTGACTGTGTGCAGGTGTATATAACCATGCTTATGTCTCACTACTGCCTGTCTCTACTTCACCTTTACAAATGTGTTTTTGTTGTGTTCTTTATTTTGTCAGTGAGAACTGTCTGCGTTTGGGTGCCTCTGTCCTCTGTCTCCCTACTCAGTCAGAGCATAACTCTGCCTAACTGTGTGGCACAGTGAGAGACAGAGTGCTTGCCTGTGTGTCCCTGTCTGTTGCCTCCTCAGCATCTATCGTGTCTCCCACTGAGTGTCGCATCAGACAGTCAGCAGAGGTCACAGAGAGTTCAGTTGGTGAGATTGTGTCTAGACACTCAGCCACCCACACGCACCCAAAGAGAGGCACAACATCAAAAACATCTCTAGAAAAGAAGTGTTTCATTAATATGTCACAACTCTATTTCCATTGCCAAAACTGCTAAACACACCCAAATACAATTACTGCTGATAGGAGGCCTCAGATAAATGGAAATGAGAAAGCAATAGAGAAACAAGTAGGCAGAAAGTAAGGGAGAGAAAGGACAGCTCAGGTTTCCATGACACTGCCCTATGGTGACTAGTCATGTCTTTCTTCCTCTAAATCAGCCTGGTTGTTCGCCATTTCTGCAACTGTATGAATACTCTAGCTTTAGGCACATAGTAATCATCACAATAAGAATCACTAATCAATCATTATTATTAAGGGTGCAAACCCTTGAAACATGGTAAGGAATCCACCTGGTGGAACAAAGCTGAAGACTGCTGGAGGTCTCTGTCTGGAGATTACATATGAGGGGAGTTTACCCAGCATGGCCTTGTTTACAAAAATATACAAATTAAGTTGTCTATGTAGACTTAGTGACGATCAGTCTACTAAATCCTAAAGTGTACAATGATGAGTATGGGAACCATCGTAGTTCTGTGGTACACAGAATCTAAAAGGTGGAGTGTACCATAGGCAGAATAGACAAAGACAAAATCACCATAGTCCAAGAAACTTAAAAAAGGTAGCCTGCACAAGGTTTTTCATGGCTTACATGTTATTGATTCTGAAATGAACAAGAACACCAGAAAATATGATGCAATCCAAGAAGATTATGATGTTCAATTTATTTTGAGATTGTGTCATGTTGATTCAGCTCTATGGCAGTTTATTGCTGTAGTTTGTTGTATTGCTGTATTGATTTCTGCTTCTGCTCTTATTTTGGCCACATTTAGAGGACAAACTATCACAATCACTTTACAAAATCAGGAAACCCTTACAATACAGGAACACCCCTTCGATACAGTCTCTCAACAAATATAGAACAATAGAAGTTTCAGAAATGTACTCTAGTATTTACTACAGGGTAATTGTAATTAATAAGATTATATTTTGGGTGTTTGTTATTTTGTCCACACCTGCATGGTCAGTTTAGTCATGTAATATTGTTGTCACAAGGCACCTCCGTGGCAGGGTAAACGGAGTAAGACCTGGTTATGCACCATGAGATTTTTTTAGCTCAGACATGTGGTAGAGCAGAAAGTCAAACTGTAGGTTAAGTAGCCTCATAAAACACAGAGGGAAATAGACAGGATATGGCTTACAAGGCACATTGGGTAGGTGGTAAGAGCTGGGGTCATGAATGCCAAAGCATGTGAGCCCTAAAACATCTATTTTGGCAAAAACTGCATGAGTATCAGATATCATACAGACTGAAGATTAACTGGCTTCCCTGGTTACATTCTCGTCTGAAGGAGGAGTGTGCCTCAGCTACGGTGGGATAAATAAGAGCTGGTTTAGGGCACGATCAACACATAGGAGAGCATTAGTTTTGCTGTATCTAGATATTTGTACATTTATGAGGGTGTATGTGGTGTGTGTGGCCCTGCAGTGTGGGAAAAAGCATGTCAAAAATCAAGGTGGCGGGTGGAAAGGATTGGATTACTGTAAACTACAACAGCTCAGACTACCAAGATAGATTGCTGGAAAAGGGTTGGCCCACACGCCAGATTAGAACCCGAGGCCAGTGGACCAAGTTCACTAACATTAATAGATGCCTTTAGCCAATGCACTGCACTAGTCATTTCTTTTTAGGTGACCACTTTTTAACAGGAGGTCTTCATCTACAGTATATGTACTCAATTCAGCTCCTTATATAAAAAGGTGTGCAACAGTTTATTAATGGACATCAATGCTTCCTTACAACTTAATCTTAAAATCTGACTCAGAGTTCTTCCCTTGTGTGGCATACGCCTTAGATAATAATCACGTCATAATAATTTGATCATAAGTGCTTCAGATGTATTAATTAGGTCATACAGTTAATGCCAGTGTTATGTGGTATTTTTTTAAACATTCAATAGCAATTGAATCTTTATTGTCGCTTAGGTAATGTGGATTCAGCCCGCGGGACACTTGCATGTGCCCTAGTTGAGCATGCATCTGGTGAGTTTGGTTGAATCGATTCCATTTGGGTCTAGTGAGTTCAGCTGTGGTCCATTTAATCCCACCTCTCCTAATTTTAGTCACCCATCAATAGTCTGTCTATGCTTTACCTGATTTAACCCAAGTAGTCTTTTAATCGGAAACAACCAAGCTTATCTCCAACTACTCCCTTTTGCTGCTGCTATTTGTTACAATGAGCCAAAGAATTATGACCAGAAACTACATCAATTATCATTGTGTAATCACCAAACTGGGGTCTCAACTGTATATAGGTGAACAAGGGGTCTAGACTTTGTTTCACAAGGGCTGCACACTGAACTCTAATGTTGATATAATCCTTAACCGTTTCCAAGTGCTCTAATGGCCTTAATAAGGATGAGCCTTTTTACTAAGAAACATGGCACGCCGATTGTAGCAGGCAACCTTATAAGCTGGCATTTATCTGCAGACATAAATCCAAAAGGCTCCATGACAATACATGTTAAATCAAATATTTATGGTGGTAATCATCATCATGGCAAGCTTCAGTACTGTAGACTTGACTGCTGCTCTTGTGTTTGTAGCCCTGTGAGTGTGGCTGAGTTGAACTGAGCTGGACCAGTATGGGACGACTGGGTTGAACCAGTCTGGTTTCTGCCGCCCGAGTTATGCTGTCTGTGCAGGGTTTTTGTTCCAGCCTTACAGGCACCCACTGTAATTAACTCCCTGGATCACTCTGCATGCTCACTCACACAGACAAAAAGTGATGGAGGGAGAGAAGGAGGGAGGGAGGGTGAGAGAGGAAGAGAAAGAGAGAGAGAGAGAGAGGGTGACAGGCAGACACATACAGTGGCATCTGTTGACACAGACAGACAGAGAGCAACAGCTTGCACAAATAAATGTTACATGTTGGTACAAGACACATACAAAAACATCCAATGAGGGTGAACAATGGCTAAATATACGACGGAGGCAGTAGCAAGGGAAATATATAGTTCTGCCATCTTAGGCGTGGAATTCCCAGGGAAAGAGAAAGGAAAGAAGAGAGATGGTGTCCGCACTGTGAACTTTAATTACACACTCTTTCAAACTGCATTTGGACAGATAATCCCCTGGCTTCCCTCTCTTTGTGGACACAGGAGATGAGAAGCTAGGTGCTATCAGGCTGCAGTCTCACAGGATAGTGGAGATGGCATTAAATAGTGCTTTGGCTCGTCATGTACAGGCTGTTTATCATCCTATCCCATCCAGTTCCCTCAAATTGGTAACATTGAACAGACTGTTTATGCATTATGATACATTCTTCTGTGCATGCTTTTTGATTACTGGGACCTTAGATTGTAATTGAAATTGACTGTTGTCTGAAGATTTGAGCCAACTTGTAGACTTAAAACCAAACTAGGGATGCACCAATCTGACTTTTTCCAATCCCCAGTACCTGGATTTGGGTTAATACCGAGTACCGATCTGATACCAGTGTTTAATTAATAAGCTTTATGCCTCTGTGACGGCTCCTAGGCCTCAAGACCTATTACGTCCCTTTGGTTGCTGGGATTGGCTTATAAGGACTGATGATTGACACCTGGATGAACTGATTGCTCACATGTCTATAAATAGGAGTGCCTGGGCAGTCACTCTCTCTCTCCCTCCTCAAGGTTGCTTGGACTTTGGTTGAGTTACTTTTGCATTCTAACATTGCTACACCTTCACACATCCATACACTACACACATTACTGATAAACTGATAGCACGTTTAACTTTGTTTATTTTATAAAATTTTATTTAATCGAGCAAACGTGTGTTCTCCACATTTTGTCATACCTTTGAGCCATGTCATGACACCTCACTGTGTGGAAGTGACTGAGATCATTCTTTTATGTATAAGGCAACATCAGGCTTGACTTAAACATAGTTTTTCTAACTTTTTAAAACAAAATGTAACAAATAAATACATAGATATGTAGGCCTATTATTAAAATAATAAATCGTGCACCAGCAACTTGGTAAAATATTTGAATTACAATTGAAGTGTAAAACTTAATTGCAGCAACAAATTAGTCAAAACTTACAAATGAATTCAAATTACAGTATATAATGTATATAGTATAAAAACAGAATTGAATTGAGTAGATCTGTCTCATTGTCAGCGATACCCGATTCAGCTATTTTAGTTTTTTAGTATTCGGCCCGATATCCGATATCAGTTTCGGAACCAAACCAAACCATATAATTTTTTGTCTTTTATCACAATGAACACATTTAGATACAAATATAGACAATAATATTGTTGTTCATTATCATCCTTAATCATCCACACTGTACTGTGTTATTGAAGATTGCTCATCTTTGTAACCAGCAGCACAAATTAATGTTTACATCAAGTCTGACATTATTAACACAGCAAGCCAATCATATCTAATCATTACTATTCTGATCACTATTGTCCACTCTAATGCTAAATGCAAGCTTGGTAAGGTGAGGTAAATAGGATAGATGTGACCTCACCTAAGTGACTAAAATGTTGCACTGGATCAGCCGTGTGACCAGGCCACGGTGTCCTGTCTGTATGTATGTGTGTGTGTGTGTGTGTGTGTGTGTGTGTGTGTGTGTGTGTGTGCACGTGTGTCTCCCTGCATGCGGTAACTAAGCATTAGCTACACAACTGCTCTCTGGGAGGCATGCCATGGTAATCCTCTGCTTGGCTCGTCGTCTTCCCCTCTCTCTCTCTCTCTCTCTCTCTCTCCCACTCACGGTCACCTCCTGTGTCTCTTTTCTTTCTCACACTCTGCCTTATTCACCTTGCTGTTGCTCTGTGTCTGTCTGAATCTCAGTCTGTTTTTCTCTAAAAGGCTGTCTTCCTATCTGTTTATAATATAAATTTAAATTAGACAGTAAAATAAAAAATATGAATCAATTTTTGGAATTCTATGAATCGATTTTGAATCGGTAGAGCTTGAATCGCGATTCGAATGTGAATAAATTTTTTTGCACACCCCTAATATGCATAGAGTGATTCTAATTGTCTCAGTAATTATTTGTCATTATTAGTAATAATGTCCTTATACTTTGTAAACAGACAACCAGTAAAAGTAAGTCGTTTTTCTCCATGAGATTTACTTTGACCCAATGCAAATGTGGAGACAAAATTGGATATTGCAGATTCAATATGGGTGTGTAAATCAGCTTAAGCGTACGGTCTCTTAATTTAAAAAAAAAAAAAAGTGCTCATACTCCTGAGCCAAGGCAAAATATAGTGTGGTGTCTTTGCTGGTGTCATGAAAGATTGCCCTAGCTGTCTGGTGGCAAAATATATTAATGATAATATTATCATTCAAGGTGAAATAGGCTACCTTTGCAAGCTGGCCAGATCCCTTGGAAAAAAAGGACACATCAAGTATTTAAGTAGGACTGAACAGGAGCTATGGCAGTATGATATATCAAGCCGCAGAGACCAACTGCTGATGTGAAGCTAATTCACTAGAGTAAAACCAGAAAAGGTGATGGAAGCATGCCTGCTCCTTGTCAGTCCAACAGACAGACCTTGATCTCAAGGATTAGTCAAGGCTCTTGTTTTGGAATTAGCTCCAAACCAAACACATGACTGACTTTTCTCACACAAAGCCAGCAGTCAAATCAGATGGCTTACCATAACACTGCTCTCTATTGTGGGACCAAGAGTCAGAGGGATGCATTTCTTCTCTCCTCCACATGTCTGTCTCCCACCACATGTTGAATTCACACCATCTAACAATGTTGTCCATTACTTCTCTGCATGATAAATCCGGTTGGCTACAGTAAAGACTTTGACAGTGCTCTGGTATAAGACATTTATCATTTTCATTATTTTCCTCCCACTACAATGCCAATGCATGACAAAGGGTTTCTTACAGTAATGTTTGTGGTACATTTGCTACAATGTTCCTATTTGCTCTGTGTTCACAAAATGCACCCCCATTCAGAGTTTCCCATTCACACGATGACTATTTCCATTTCAGACCTCATTATATAATACAATACAAGAGTAGGCTGTGACATGTGTACTGTAGCCTCCGCTATACCCGGGCATGCTAAAACTAGCCTAATTAGCAACACCATTTTGACTATACACTTTCTAATAAGAACATACCTTCTCACTTTAAAACTTGTGATTCATGCTGACTGCATGATTAGTGACACAATTAGCTTCTTCCAAAAGCAATTTCCAGTATGTAACAAGGCAGAGTGAACATACACCTTCTTGACCTCTCAAGATGTTTTTTCTCAAGAGCTGTGAGGAGTCCCTTGCCTGATTTGAAGCACTAAACCTAAAACACATTAAAGTGCTCATATTATGCTCATTTTCAGGTTCATAATTGTATTTAGAGGTTGTACCAGAATATGTTTATGTGGTTTCATTTTCAAAACACATATTTTTGTTGTACTGCACATTGCTGCAGCTCCTCTTTTCACCTGGTGTGTTGAGCTCTCTGTTTTAGCTACAGAGTGAGGCATCGCACTTCTGTGCGATGCTGGAGCAGTTTGTGAACAGTGTTTTCTCTGGAAGATGGTAAGTCCCTTTGGGGTGGACTTTGGGCTTTTTCACTTTGTAAACCTATAACATGCACAAAAAAAGATATATAACACAATAAAAGAAAGGGATAAAGCCAAAAAGCATAATATGAGCACTTTAATGCAATCCCTAAAATTAATATTATATAATATAATATATATATATATAAGTGTCATGACTGAATTAGTGTAATTCAGGCTAATGAAGAAAATGCCGCTTCTAAAAGGATACCCTATCACAACAAGAAGAAGCGCTGCCCATGATTATATTATTCATCACAGTCCCAGAAAAGGCAAAGTATCTACTTTCACTGTGTGCTGTCACTTAACTACAAGCGATGCTCCTCCTTTTCACCCTGGTCTTCACTGAACTGCAGTCTCGCAGTATGAATATCGATATAACGTGTTGAGATTTCCAGATTTCAGGAGGAAGAGCTCTGTGAAACATCTAATACTATTCACTTCAAAAGAACAAAATTGGACGGAAAGTTCTCCAAAGCGACCTTATTGGAATTATTATTTGTCAATATAAAATATTTCTATTTAGGGCTGTGTACACATCCTGGATTCTTTAAGTGCACTGATTATTTTATCTTGCAGCTAATTGTGCCTGCTAATACAGAATTCTTCATTATACATTTTGAATATTTGGCATCATGGTGTGAAAAGAAAGGATAACAGTTTGTCTTACCTGAAGTTCACACCAAGCCACCTCCACCCAAGTCTCTGTGTCCAGGCCTTTATACACAGTCTTGAAGGCTCCTCTGCCCAGTTCAATGTCAAACTTAAGGAACCTGCCTCCAGGAGAGGTGGCCACAGCCTTCATCTCCGCCTCCTCCTCCTGCTCACGGTCCCTCTCCTTCCCCCTTTGGGTGGGTGCGGAGGAAGGTACCTCCTTGCCCGGCTCCTGGCTGGAGCTGGGGAAGGATGGATCATGGCCCATGGCAGCACAGGATGAAGCAGTCCCTTGCTGCTGGGCACTGCTGGTGAAGACTGAGTCTGAGCGCAGCTCCAGGTGGGGGGCACTGTGGGGCGCCTCTGGGAGCACCTCCACCTCATTGTCCTCCTCACAAATCTCCACACTCTTCCTGAAGAAGCGCTTCTCCCTCCTCAGTCGTTTCTGGCCAGTGTCGACTAGTAAGCAGGGCGTGGAGAAGGAAATCGGTCTGACTGGGTTCTCCTTACCCTCCTGGCTGGCTTCCCCTACTCCTCTTCCTCCTCCTTCTCCTCCTCCTCCGCCTCCATCCTCTCCTCCTGTCGCTTTCCTCTCCTGAGTGTGGGAGGAGGAAAAGTCTGAGGAGGTGCTGTGTGTCCTCTCCCTCTGTGGGTTGGCCCTGCCCTCCTGCTCCGTGTCCTCCTCCCTCTGTCCATCAGGTTTCTCAGAGGAGTCCTCGGTGGCTGTGGGCTCTCCTGGGTCAGTAGCCATGGGGAACGGCCTTTCCCACTACACCTCGACCTCCCCCGCCTCCTCCTCCTCCTCCTCCAAACCTTTGCTCCTCCGTCAGTCCCCGTCTCTCTCTCTTTCTGTGGTCACCCACTCACCCCTTCTAGTCTGTCAGGCTGTTCTTCCAGTGCTGCAGGTGACTGAAGGCCGTCTTTGGTCAAACTGGTGACCCTCTCCCACGTTTCCTCCGCTGTCTGCCTCCCTGTCTCCTTTTATTAGATGCTTTACAGTAGCACAGCAGGGTTAGAACACAGCTGTTAGAGAATAGTTTCTGTCCTCACGTTCCTCCTCACCATGTCCTACATGCTCTTTATTTCCACTTAGGTGCAGTACTAATGAAAGTAAACCACACGTCTCCCAGCTCTTAGGAACACACACTAAACCAGTTTTTTCAACCCTGCTGGGAAAGCTGCAGTGTTTTCATTTCAAACTGTTGTGTGAATATCTTCAAGTAAAACCTGCAAGACAAAAACAAAACATCGCATTAATATTCAGACAGCCTGAGAGGGAATTATTGTGAAGTTGTTGCCATATTTAATTCTCTTACGAAGAATACAAGTGTGATACTGTTAGTATTTGATGAGATACATTTAAGTAGGAAAGTCAGAGGGTCCCCTTTACTTCAGAGGGACGAAACGGACCCAAGAAGATCAAAGAAGTAACGTTACAGAAAATCCTCACAGCAGCTTTGTAAGGAAATTGACTGTCAGAGTTGCCCAGTAAGTCTGTGTAAAAGTATGTGTGAACTGGATAGGATTGGATATAAAATGCTGAACATTTTACTAAAAAGAAGAGGTGGGAATCATTCAACGCTCTTTCTTGTAATGCCAACCACTGCTAATACTTGCAAAGAGACACTGTATTTCCCTTGAGAATGTGAAGTGTTGATTGCCTGTAAAACGTCTGCTAATGCATTTTAAACCATTAAGCTCACAATGTAGCAAAATGCTGCAAACATTCAAGGAAACCTAATGTGAGTAGATTTGAAGATTTCCATAATTGGTGTGATTGTTTCCAGTGATCTGATACAGGGTAAGACACTTTTTCCACAGTCGCTTGCCAAAGTGACCTGAGGTAATTAATTGGGCAATGTTAATTCAAAGTCATTAGTGAACTCTGGCAGCCCAGCATGTACCCGTATATGGTAAGAATATCCCAAAACCCATATAGGAGAGCAACCATTGAATCTGTGAATCTGCCAAAAAAAAGCTTCATCTTTGTTATGGGCTAAACTTTGATATTTAAACTACTCAAAGAATATCCAGCTAGCCTGGAATTGCACATGGCTTCATCAAGCATCAAGTGCATGTTATCAGCGTCTTGTGACTTAAGTTGTGTACAATGGCTCCATTAGTCACCAGAAAACTGCAGTTTGGAGTATGCGATCCCAACCATTAAATATGGATGATGAACTATTGGCTGGTTGAGTGAATAATTCATATGCAGAGGGACTGCTGAACTGTATTGGAATGACTACCACACATCTGCAACAAAGGGCTCATAAATATACACAACTATGACTGTGATTATCATCATCAAAAGGCATCAGCCAACAGTATTCACTGCATACTCAGTCAACTATTCAGGCAGGGTGATAATAGACAGCTTTAAATTAGCCATCAGTGTTATGGGAAACCGAACACAGCAGGTTTCCTCTGACATGGCAATATCCCTGCAAAACTGTTATTCATTCACAGTTTGGGTTTAGGTGTAGTTGTGTGTGTGTGTGTGTGTGTGTGTGTGTGTGTGTGTGTGTGTGTGTGTGTGTGTGTGTGTGTGTGTGTGTGTGTGTGTGTGTGTGTGTGTGTGTACTGGTGGGCATCTTTCTGATCTGATCTGTCCCTAGGTATTATATCTTCTCGGCCCTCTGGCAGCCAATAATGTCTCAGTGACTGCATCAGAGCTGTTTTTATTATTTTTATAATTACAGCCTAAAATCACTCTGGAGCCAATATCTAAGAGACAGGGTTGGTCTACCAATTACGGATGCAATAAGGCCCAACATCTCTGTTTATGATTATTAAAAAGGAAGAGAGCGTGCTAATGCATACCAACAACAAAAGGTGCACCACAAGAATGTGTCTGTCCTGGGAGAGTAATGGTGCAGTAACTGGAAAGTAAAAAGTGCAGTCCGGGTCAAGGTATTAACTCACTTTGCATATTAGTTTACAACTGAACACGTGGGACTTTCAAGGGCCACGGCCAAGGCTTGGGTTACAGTACTCTTAGGTATGAACCTATCCACAAGGACCACACATGTCTATCTTGACCCCTGCAATGTGTTCTTCACTGCCAGACTGGCTCAGTTAAAGTCACAGCATGTCTAGACTTTTTTCTTCTATTTTAATGAACAAGGCCCATCTTGTCCACTGGGGGCTCGTCTAGTGGCTCACAGCGGCTTTTATCTCTTTTATAAGGCGGCAATTAACACTCACATCATGGCTGTTGTCTCTTCAGGCCCAGAGCAAATGAGTCTGACGTGCAATGCTAGTAGTTGTCAGTCAAACTAAAAACACAATAGGCTGATATTAGACCATCTGCTAAGAGGCTCCTGAACAAGAATTCCAGTTCAGCAACATTCCTGAGACACAATGCTCTTAGAGACAAACTGTAATTAAGCAAGTAGCTTCCTGCAACACATTCCACACCTAATACCATGCTGCAGCAAACTGTATTATAAAATCATTGACCCATAAGATACTAATTGTCTATCACATTAAACTGTATGTGATTTCCCAATCCCAATATGACTATGTAAAAGGTACTTAGAAGGCTGCTCTCTTAAACAAATAACTATATTAAATCATTTTTAACATTATTTTACATTATGCAAACAATGTATTACATTGTCAACCAAATCTAGAAATGAACACTGAAACAATAAAGAATGCATAAAAAGAAATAACTCAATAAACATCAGTACTGTATGTTTAGTATCAGTCAATTGCTGGCCAAACTACATAATGACACCATTTCTAAATCATCCCGAGCGACCTTTATCATGCACGTGGTCTGTAAAACAAAAATTCATATCGGCACATATCGGACAACATATACACCAATACGATAAATACCGATATGTCTGTGATATCAGTTGGACTTTACTAAAACCCAGTGATATATTATTTGTTAAACAAGAAAAGCAGCAAATCCTTACAGTTCAGAAGATGGGGGCAGCATATGTGTAATTAAATGATTAAACATTAATTAAATGATCAATTATCAAACAATCTTCATTTTTTTTTTTTTTTTTTTTTTTTTTAAATCAAATACTTATTTCGGCAACCCAGTGGATACTGTAGTGTACAGTCTAAAAAGGTAAAGGCCAACAGGATGTGGGGAACATAAAGGGGGGGAAACAACAGGCAATAAAGAGAGGGAAGTTGCCCTTTAAACAGGAGCTTATGTCCCCAGGGCAAGGAGTTCCCATGGAAGCCACATACCGGACAGAGTTATCACAGTACATCAAACACGTTCAACCTCATCACTGTCTCTCACACACGCCCAGTCTACAAGCACACATAGACACACACACACACACACACACACAGATATCAGACACACACCAGCAGGCTAGAACAAACTTTGTGTTTCACTCTTTCTTTCTCTCTGTCTGTCCCTCTCTCATCACACTCTATCTTTTACACACACACACACACACACACACACACACACACACACACATACACACACACACACACACACCAAAAGCAAACCCTCTCTCGCACCCAAACAGCATGTCCCCTTTCAATGAAAGAATGCCGAAAGGAATTTCCTGACACCAGGAAAATGACCAAGCAACTGCCCATGTGGGCAAACGTGGTAAACCAAAGTTAAAGATAACAAAACCAACGTAGCAGCTGAAACGTTGACATCTCTCTTTGGCAGCAAAATGACCGAACATCAAGTTCACATGGCAGAATCATTGTCTGTTCATTTTTCTAGCAGTGCTGTAAGGACATGAGAACTGAACATCTGACGTGGTGCCCACTACCTGCCCTGAGACTCTTGCATGGGGAGAACACCTGCAGCTGCCTCATCATTTCTGAAATGTGCAGTGAAAATCATTGTGACACCTTCCTTTGATGTATGACTGCCAAAGATGTGATTTCTATTCTATTCTCAAAACCCGCTGAAGGCAATGTTTGTTTTCGCTAGAACTTTTTGTTCTGTGCTCAAAGTTTTGAGACAAGAAGAGAAAAAGGCCCTACATGACTTACGTTTGTACACTATCAATTTCACAAAGACAAACAAAAGTGCACTACACAGAATCTCCTACATAATCTATAACTTTAAGCACGCAACAAATCCATTGCAACCCTATCTGCATGCTGCACTTTTTTCATCCCTTACTTCATGGGGATACACACTTTAATCCCCTGGAACCAAACTGCCACTGGAAATTAAGCAGGCAGACAAAGGAAGAGCCAGGGGACTGTGCGTGCGTGAGTGCGTGCGTACGTCTGTGAGCGCACAGACAGCGCCGTTTTAGCAATTGAGGGGGACGAGTAGATGAAAAGAGTGAATAAAAAGTGGCGAGGGGGGACAGGAAGGGATTGTAGTTGGTGGGAGCAGGCGGACAGCAGAGTTTCAAACAGAGAGAGAGAGGGAAGGAGAGATGGAGCGAGAGGGGCCGGCGAGTAGAAGGGGTGGGAAAAATGTGTGTGAAAGAGAACAAGAGAGAGATAAAGAGAGGGGGTGGCACAGACAAAAAGGGGGCTGGGGGGGATTTTGCCTGATAAAATATGTGCCAATGTTTGTGTGAATGAAAGCAGTGACTATAGCTAAATTTTAGCCCGGACAAAAGCAGCTATAGTTGGAGAGGAGAGGAGAGGAGAGGAGAGGAGAGGAGAGGAAAAGAATGCTTTTAGTGGTTGGAAAAGGTTAAAAACATGAGGTGATAACATTAGCATAGGAATAGTTTCCGTTGGTATGTCCAGTGTCGGGGTGAGACTGGGTGTAAAGGCCCGAGGGAGAGCAGGGTGAATGACTAAATCGCTGTAAACCTGTTGATAAGCTAGCAGCGTTGTAGTTGAGTCACCAACTGTCGAGTCCGAGTCAAGTCTCGAGTCCCCAGTGTTCGAGTCCGAGTCCAAGTCACCATTACCTGAGTTCAAGTAGAGTCACGACACGAGTCCAGAGAATTGCGACTTGAGTCAGTATGCTCCTTTTTTTGTCTTATGTGATAGTTAACTGCATATGTTTTGGACCATTAGTTGGACCATAAAAGCAATATAAAAGAAGTCACCCTGATTTTTCACTATTTAATGAAATTTGTCACATCAAACAATTAACTGAGAAAATAATCAGCACATTAATTGATGATGAAAATAATTGTCAGTTGCAGCACTAGTTCTAAGTCCACGACCATGGACACAATGATTTCTTTTTTTAAAGATCATTTTTTTGGGCTTTTCCGCCTTCATTTGACAGGACAGCTAGGCGAGAAAGGAGAGAGAGGAGGAAGACATGCAGGAAATCGTCACAGGTCGGATTCAAACCCTGGACCTCTGCGTCGAGGCATAAACCTCCAAATATATGTGTGCCTGCTCTACCCATTGACCCAACCCGGCCACGACACAATGACTTCTTAAATGTCTTATCGCTATCTTAATTTGCTACTGCGCAATGAATTTCCTGAAATTTTAAGAAAGTCAAAAAAAAATTGCATTTTAGATGTTTTCTTTTAAGTAAAATCTAACTTTCCAACTTTTTCAACTTTAAATGACTAATTATAAATGAAATGGCAAACTTTTAACTGATTGTAATCATCATCAGGTGTATTGTCAGGTGTAAAGTTATGAGAGCCCAAGTGTATTATCATAAGCATGTGTTGCAGTCTTTTAGCAAGGTTCCTTCATCAACTGCCAGCTACAATAGTTTGCATATTATACTTTTGTTGATTACTAGACTGAGTGAGCTTTGCTATACCAGACAGGGAGTCAGGAATTAATGGGCACATTCAGCAGATAAACTTGACTGAAGACTAGGAAAGGAGATAAATATAAAAAAGGTGTTGACTTTAGTTGATTGAGTAGTGTAAATACCCCTCAGTCATGTTGTGTGTGTAGATCAAATCCAAACCAATACCTGCCTGTAACAATAACTTTTCAACAAATAATTAATGCAACACTTGAATCTACCCAGTCTTTTTCTAATTCAGCATTAGTCTAACAGAGATTTAAAGAGGAGATGGAGTCTGAGTGATGTGGGGAGACGAGGCAGAGGTAGCACAAGGTCTGAGAGCTACTGGCCAAAATTCAAATGGGCTTGATGTCAAGGAGCAACTGTTCTGAATATCACAGGTCTACATCTGAACTCTGCAGCGCAGCTGTTGACTCACAATAGCAGGGAAAAAACAAAGACCATGCTTGTTCATTGAGGCCATGTCTAACAGACATGACTTCTGTCACACCAGGCTACATCACTGTAAGTGGTAGGTGTAAACCTTAAAAGAGCTGACTGTCACATTGAAAAACAGGAAGCTGCCAGGATCAAACTGTGAATGTGTGGAACACTACAATTTGAACCCACTAGCTAATGTCTTAATGAACATATCCTAAAAATCACCCACAAAAAAGCAGTATTCATCTAAATCCAGCACAATATATGTGCAAATGTAAAATAAAAGATAATGCAATGAAGACTACTGACTCCTACTCCTTC
Source organism: Sander lucioperca (assembly GCF_008315115.2). NCBI lineage: Eukaryota > Metazoa > Chordata > Actinopteri > Perciformes > Percidae > Sander > Sander lucioperca. Next base: position 38,303,304 of record NC_050184.1, read on the forward strand.
TCACTTACTGCAGGAGTTGGTTCAGAACATGTTGCTTCCCTGTGTATCTTTTGTCTATAAGCAGCATTTTGAAATCTGATTAAAGAAATATTAAATGATGGCCACTAGAATCAAACACACAGTGATTGTTTTCTTCCCATTAGGGAAACTCAAGGCTGAAAACACAACAAGGACTTTTGTCCAATCCAGGTCAAGCATGGGAGAGTGGGGTGTAGGTAGCACACACAGAGCACTGTTCACTCAGGGAGAGAGACAGAGAGAATATGTGTTATCTAACCCTCCTTTTTGTTCTCTTTCATTCCCCTCAGCGAGCACAACCATCCCATGCCAAAGGATTCCTCAAATCCAGGTAAGGGAAAGGCTCCTTAATCAGCCAATGATGAATCAGGATTACATGGTACTAAAGTAAGCTTACTACTCCTGGAGCTCACATCATCAGCTGAGCCTCTTTTACACCTGTAAATGGTCTCTGCACTTCTATGGATAATGGAAATCAGCAAATTGTTGATTTGAGTATTTAGCACCTGTCAGCCTTGTTTGGGAGAGGAAGCATCTTCCCTAATGTTTTGAGTACACCACTATCACTCCCAGTGGGACAAGCCGATGCAATGTATTCATATCAATAAAATATCAATCCAGGATGAGTTGAGGAGAGGATGCTTGATGTTATATAATTATGTACTTCTTGTACTTATAAGACATTATAGCCTATAGCCTATATTGTGAAAAATTGCTTCGAGCAAAGAAGAACCCATGATGCGACTGGTCGTGCAGTACTCGTGCTCTGAAGCAAAATGCAATCGACGTATGTTATTTATAGGCTACAGCACAGTGAAGCCTGGATGTGCACGCACCATGAAGTGCAGCTATTGGCTATCTGGAAGCTCAGCTGACTTTAGAAACGCCATGCAAACGGTGAAAGACACAAAGTACAGCAGTCACTGTACAAGACAAGAGCATAGTGACAGAGACGACAGACACCAATACAAATCAAGAATTTTCGTACCTCCTGGCCCTTAGTGCCCCGGGCACAGGCAAATCATTCAAATTATGGGCTTAACATTAGTCTGTCTGCAGGTCTGCATTTGACTTTAATGTTTTTACACAGCACAATTAATTCAGAATAATAAGCAGCCATAGGAGAGGATAAATACCTAATTAAGCAATCTCGTAGCTGGGCTTGAGACTGACTGAACAAAATAACAATGCCTCATTAGGGGGCACCGTCTTTGAATAACGGAAAATACCGTTTGCATTGTACATTAAAATAACAACAAACATCACTCACCCGAATGTAACATAGCTCGTCAGTCCAGCGATATCTTCATTTAAAAAACGAGCTGCTCTGCCCAGACAGCTAACGTTAGCTAACGTTAACTCACCTATAACTGGATTTCTTATTATTCCTATAGCTTTTTATAAACGTTACTACAAGAGATTTACACTGGGCTTTCTGTCTGCAAAATTATTATTTGTACACCCACTGAAAAAAAATACATTTACGAAAAAGCTTTAGAAAAATTCGCGGTTCCGTTTGTTTTCCTCTTTACATTTACGCTTTGCTGCGGTGTATTCGGCTTGGATATCCCCACCGGAGTCGTCGAGCCTCCGTCTGTGTGAGAGACAGGCAGAGAGCACTTGGTGTAGCTACGTGCTCCAATTCAGACGATGCTGGCCGTTGGTTTATAGATATTCACACTCGCTGCTCGGTTTAACGGCTCCAAATTGTGCGGCTGGCCATTCATGTGCTCCCGAATAATATCAGTAACTTATGTACATGATTCACAACGCACGACTCCAACAGCCTTCAGCAGGTTCGCGTGTGTACTGAGCACGCTCTGCCTGCTCTGCTTGTTCTTCTCACTTGCCAGCCACAAGGCTTCTCACCATCCTGAGGACGAACACATCCAACAGTTAGCTAGCTAGCTTACTCCACCACAAGAGGGCAGTGGTACACGTTTGTATCAACGGCTTGTTATGTGACTTTAATGCTGCATTTAAATGCTCCTCGTAAGCTTCAGCTTCAGAACAGCAGCCCATATTAAGGGAATTTTCACGCCAAAATCAAAAATATTTTTTTCCTCTTACCTGTAGTGCAATTTATCAAGCGAGATTGGTTTGGTGTGAGTTGCGCAGTTTTGGAGACATTGGCCATAGAGATGTCTGCCTTCTGTCAAATATAATGGAACTAAATGGCACTTGGCTTGTGGTGCTCAAAACCCCTAAACATTTTTTTTTTTTAAAAATACAACAGCAATGTCTCTTTTCAGGAATCATCATTATCATCCATTTACTCTATAGTTACTTTATTGCTCAGCAATTTCACAGGTAAAAAAAAATGTTCCTACATTAAACTGTTCACAACCAGATAATTATCTTGAGTAACCAGGTCATGCTTTCTGGAAAGAGACATTTCTGTAGTGAAAATAATCAAATATATGCCAGAACAACACACAAAACGTAAATTTAATGTATTTGCTTATTGGGTTATAACAGAAATTGAGTACTCCAAATTGACCCAACTTTCTGAAGTACTTAAGTACAATTTTGAACTACATATACACATTATATACAGACCATATGTTCACCAAGTACATTTTAATCTTTTATATACTGTACATTTCTATTTATTTTACTTTTTTCTTGTGAGACATGTGGAGACTGTTAAAACAAATTACCCCTATATGTAATGCTCATAATGTAGGCTACAAAGAATTTAAGTTTTTCTGATGTGACACTTGGGATGAAATAAATAATGTGCACCTTATCTCCTTTGTGACAAAGAGAGCTAAAATAAAAAAATAAAAAAGTAAATATGTAAGTAAAAAAAGTCTTAGGGTTATTCTACCTCAATAATGCTCGAAGTCTCTTGCCTCTCCCTTTGAACATCACATAACCCACAGTCCTTGAGAACACTGAAGTCATTCATAAATATACCCCTGTACAAATCCCGATTTTTCTAACCACACTTGAAGGCCCCATAACACATCTCAGTGTAACAATAAAATGTATCGCGTTTTTAATTACATTATAACGTTACAGCACAATTTCAGCGAGCAACACGATTCTGTGCTGCCTGTCACCGAATTAGCCGTCAAACCTGAAATGTTCTTCATTCAGTCTGCAGTGTTTTCTTATCACCACCACGGCATATGCTTAGTGAAGCAAAAATGCCTTGAGCAGAATGAACTGATTAACCTCAGAGATACTTTGACTTGTGTCGCCCCCTAGTGAATTTCCTGAAGTATGCCAGTTGACTCAAGCCCACTCAGGAGGACCCATAGGAGAGAAAAAAAACAAAAACAAAAAACAAGAAATATTCGGACAATTTTATTTATCAGCATTGTAGTCACAATATAAAGACAGACTGTGATGCTTTGTAGAAAATATTTACATTTAGAGGTAACATGTAACATAAATCAGACAAAAGCAGCTATGTTGACTTCTAACCATACTTGTCAAATAATATTTTTATTTCTATAGATTTCCTTCATTGTTAGGCTTGCAAAATGCCAGGTGGATACATTAAACAATTAAAAAAAAAAAAAAAACATACACAACCACACATTTAGGTTGAATCTTTAAAGCACTCGGTTGAAAGATTCTTGCAGGCCTGAGAAAACATTAAAACCATGGGCGGTGGTATGATGAACTCACACTATGAATCCGTTTCCTAATAAAGTATTTAAATAAATAGTTGTATCAGAGGAAAATGACCTAGGACAAATTTGTCTGAAGAAATTGTAAACATGTGGCAAGCAATAACTGTAGTTTGTCAAGTTCTAAGGAAACAATGGGAGCTGACACTAAGCATAATATCACTGAAATATCACAAAATGAAAATATATTAAACAGATTTAAATGTAAAATCTGCCTAAACTTTTGCTTAGGACATTTAAACTACTAGTATACCTCAAATGTTATTATGCTGATGTGGATTAGGTTTCCAAATGCCTTAATGTGAAACCAGTTAGGTGTGTCTTTTGCCTGCTGAACATCAAATATCATGCACAGAATATTGACACCCTACAGACAGGCTTGCAGAGAGGAAATATGTCCATTTCCTAATTGGATTTGGAAGACCTACTCCAGCTGTATTTATTCACTCATTGCGGTTACACTTTGGTCATCAAACATGTGGACTCTAAAGTTTCCCATAACCTTCTTGTTTCTACAACATTACTTCCACTCAAAAGTGGCTCACAAAGCTCAATGCACAAATCATCTATAACAAGTTCCAGCAATTTTAAATATATATCAAGTCCTATCAGTCAATTCATGCCTCTGCCACGAGAGGAGAAATAAAAACGCCATTTGTGGTCCAGATCTTGGAGGTTTCATTTACTCAGCAGCTTTTTAAAAAGTCATTTGGATACACTCCTGCCACTCCAGGTTTTGATGTACTGTATGTGAGAGTATCGGGTGGTATTATGCTTCCAGGGGTGGCCGCAGAGGAATACAGCCATCCATCTCCAGAGACTCGGGCCAACCTTCATACTTGTTGCTGCTCTTACTGTTCTTCATACGCTGATGGGAACAACCATAACCAAACAGAACTAATGTCATGAAAACAGACTGGGATCAGAGGGGTATTTCAGAAAACAGGTTTAACAACAACAAACTGAACTCTGGGTTGAATAACTCTGAATTGTCAAACTCAGAGTTTCCGGTTTCAAAACAGGGGATAAGAATTAGGTCAATCAACTCTGAGTTAAGTTAACTCTGGGTAAAGTGTGTGCACGAGCACATCAAAAGCCCTCATCAATGGAATGCAGATGACATGATTCATCATGGCAACAGGACATTATATACAGTTGTGTTCAGAATAATAGCAGTGTGTTTAAAAAAGTGAATAATGCTCCAAATCCTTAGAATAGCTTTTAATTCCATAGTATCAATGCATTGGGAACACTGCACATTCAATTCTAAATCAAAACATGACCAAAATTGATCAAGTTTGTGTTATACCTTTACAGAAAGTGAAGAAAAAGGATTATTAGGCTGTTCATTTTTCTTTACAAACTCAAACATTTACTGTATAAACTGAAAAATGTCTCAATGGTTTGCTTTACTTTGAATCACTGCACTAATATTTAGTTGCATAACTATTATTTCTGAGAACTGCTTCACATCTGTGTTGCATGGAGTCGACCAACTTCTGGCACCTGTGAACAGGTATTCAGCCCAGGACGATTGAACTACATTCCACAATTCCTCTGCATTACTGGGTTTTGCCTCAGAAACAGCATTTTTTTCCCCAAGTTTTCTATGGGATTGAGGTCTGGGGATTGGGCTGGCCACTCCATAACATCAATCTTTGCTCGCTTACTGGTGTGTTTTGGGTCATTGTTGAAAGACCCATTTCAAAGGCATTTCCTCTTCAGCATAAGGCAACATGACCTCTTCAAGTATTTTGATGTATTGAAACTGATCCATGATCCCTGGTATGCGATAAATAGGCCCAACACCACAGTATGAGAAACATCCCCATAACATGATTTTTGCACCACCATGCTTAACTGTCTTCACAGTGTACTGTGGCTTGAATTCAGTGCATGGGGGTCGTCGGACAAACTGCGGCCCCTAGACCCAAAAACAATTTTGCTCTCATCAGTCCACAGAATGTTGCCTCATTTCTCCTTTGGCCAGTCAACGTGTCCTTTGGCAAATTTCAACCTATTCAGTACATGTCTTTTTTTCAGCAATGGTACTTTGCGGGGGCTTCTAGCTGATAGCTTTGCTTCCCATAGCCTTCTTCTGATCGTAATAGTACTCACAGGTAACTAAGTCTTCTTAGATTTTCCTGGAGCTGATCATTGGTTGAGCCTTTGCCATTTTGGCTATTCTTCGATCCATTCGAATGGTAGTTGACCATTTTTTCCCCACGTCGTTCAGGCTTTGGATGCCATTTCAAGGCATTTGAAATCATTTTGGCCGAGCAGCCTATAATTTTCGGCACTTCTTTATATGTTTTCCCCTCTCCAATCAACTTTTTAATCAAAGTCCGCTGTTCCTCAGAGCAATGTCTGGAAAGACCCATTTTGCTGAGTATGTCAGTGTGAAATGCACTATAACCAGCATGCACAACATTTGCTTCCTTCCTTAAATATGGGCCATAATTGACACCTGTTTCTTCACAGAATCAATTACCTCACTAATTGAACACAGCACTGCTATTATTTTGAACATGCCCCTTTCAATTACACAGAATGAGCAGCATGCATGTCATGACTGTTGGTTTTCTATGACTCTACAACACTTACTAGTAAATTATGTCATGTAGAAATATCACTTCTACCAAAAAATTTGATTTATGAGGTTAGTGATGTTGGACTGCTATTATTTTTGAAGTGTATGTATGTAGTGTGTGTGTGTGTATATATATATATATATATATATATATATATATATATATATATATATATATATATATATATATATATATATATATATATATATATATATATATATATATATATATATATATATATATATATATATATATATATATATATATATATATACATACATATATACACACACACACACACACACACAGTGAGGAAAATAAGTATTTGAACACCCTGCTATTTTGCAAGTTCTCCCACTTAGAAATCATGGAGGGGTCTGAAATTGTCATCATAGGTGCATGTCCACTGTGAGAGACATAATCTAAAAAAAAAAAAAAAAAAAAATCCAGAAATCACAATGTTTGATTTTTTAACTATTTATTTGTATGATACAGCTGCAAATAAGTATTTGAACACCTGAGAAAATCAATGTTAATATTTGGTACAGTAGCCTTTGTTTGCAATTACAGAGGTCAAACGTTTCCTGTAGGTTTTCACCAGGTTTGCACACACTGCAGGAGGGATTTTGGCCCACTCTTCCACACAGATCTTCTCTTGATCAGTCAGGTTTCTGGGCTGTCGCTGAGAAACACGGAGTTTGAGCTCCCTCCAAAGATTCTCTATTGGGTTTAGGTCTGGAGACTGGCTAGGCCACGCCAGAACCTTGATATGCTTCTTACAGAGCCACTCCTTGGTTATCCTGGCTGTGTGCTTCGGGTCATTGTCATGTTGGAAGACCCAGCCTCGACCCATCTTCAATGCTCTAACAGAGGGAAGGAGGTTGTTCCCCAAAATCTCGCAATACATGGCCCCGGTCATCCTCTCCTTAATACAGTGCAGTTGCCCTGTCCCATGTGCAGAAAAACACCCCCAAAGCATGATGCTACCACCCCCATGCTTCACAGTAGGGATGGTGTTCTTGGGATGGTACTCATCATTCTTCTTCCTCCAAACACGGTTAGTGGAATTATGACCAAAAAGTTCTATTTTGGTCTCATCTGACCACATGACTTTCTCCCATGACTCCTCTGGATCATCCAAATGGTCATTGGCAAACTTAAGACGGGCCTTGACATGTGCTGGTTTAAGCAGGGGAACCTTCCGTGCCATGCATGATTTCAAACCATGACGTCTTAGTGTATTACCAACAGTAACCTTGGAAATGGTGGTCCCAGCTCTTTTCAGGTCATTGACCAGCTCCTCCCGTGTAGTTCTGGGCTGATTTCTCACCTTTCTTAGGATCATTGAGACCCCACGAGGTGAGATCTTGCATGGAGCCCCAGTCCGAGGGAGATTGACAGTCACGTTTAGCTTCTTCCATTTTCTAATGATTGCTCCAACAGTGGACCTTTTTTCACCAAGCTGCTTGGCAATTTCCCCGTAGCCCTTTCCAGCCTTGTGGAGGTGTACAATTTTGTCTCTAGTGTCTTTGGACAGCTCTTTGGTCTTGGCCATGTTAGCAGTTGGATTCTTACTGATTGTATGGGGTGGACAGGTGTCTTTATGCAGCTAACGTCCTCAAACAGGTGCATCTAATTTAGGATAATAAATGGAGTGGAGGTGGACATTTTAAAGGCAGACTAACAGGTCTTTGAGGGTCAGAATTCTAGCTGATAGACAGGTGTTCAAATACTTATTTGCAGCTGTATCATACAAATAAATAGTTAAAAAAATCATACATTGTGATTTCTGGATTTTTTTTTTTTTGATTATGTCTCTCACAGTGGACATGCACCTATGATGACAATTTCAGACCCCTCCATGATTTCTAAGTGGGAGAACTTGCAAAATAGCAGGGTGTAGATGGGGTGCAAATACTTATACTTATTTTCCTCACTGAGATAGATATATAGATATAGATATAGATAGATATATATATATATATATATATATAAATAATGTAAAAAAATAAGGAAAAGCATAAGAGGACCCCTTCAATATCGCTATATGTTGAAATTGCAATAAATTATCTACAGTATAAAAGGCACACCAATATTTTGTATTGGTACATGGTTGTATCCTCTCCGTATTCTTTTTTTGGGCATTTTTAGGCTTTTATTTGACAGGACAGCTGACGACATGAAAGAGGAGAAGGAGGGGGAATGACATGCAGCAAAGGACCGCAGGTCGGAGTCGAACCCGGGCCGCTGCGTTGAGGAGTAAACCTCTATATATGGGCGCCCGCTCTACTAAATCCTCTCCGTATTCGATTGCATATCATTGAATCGCCTGCATCATAATTGTAACTGTAAGCAACAAATCTTGATAATATTGTCTGGGGAGTCATTTTGGATTGTATTTTCTACAATGACCAAGGCATGATTTATTTTTTTAAACTACATATGTTAGAACTGCAGGCAAATCAGCGTCAAATCAAAAGAGCTGAACATTTCTACCGATAGCTTAGCTCTATTCAGCATCGATGGCAACATACCTGCTCAAAGGGACTCTTATTCTCAATGCCCTTGGCTCCAACAAACACCCAGCTGTCTCGAAAGGCCAGCTCCTTCACTGCCGTGCTCCCAAGCTCCTCAAACAGTCGGCGAGACTCGTCATTCAACCTGAAAAAAAAGATAAAGTAACAGGGTAATGTTTATTAAGTGGATTTGCTGTTCTTCTAAGCAAGAGGCTTACAGGATAAATTAAGTGCTTAACCTCTGTTACATTTGATTGCAATTAAATGCAGGCCATTACCATTTCTCAGAAGGCTCCTTTTCAGCTTTAACACAATCTCAAGGTTTATTAACCATTTACAACCCTGATATGTTTTTAAGCCATAAAGGCCTTTGAGGGTAAAGGAGAGATTTATGATCATGCTGATTTTGATACACTGAAAGGCATCAAGTGTTCAAAAACAAATGAATCATCCACCAGATTTAAATGCAATATTAAAAATAAAATCTTGATTTCTGACAACTCACACTTCATTACCCAGAGGGCAATTTGTCCTAAAATTAAAATTTGTAACTGCTCTGTTCACCTCCTTCAGTGACAATTGGAGCTTTTGCTCTTTCACCGTGATAAACTTAAAAGACATCTGTACCAAATGCAAAGTTGTTCATACACAAGTGGAGTGTACAATGTTGAATTTGGCTGCAAACATGGACTTCTAGGCTTCAGCTGCATTGGTCATGCTGTTGTTTAGCTATGACAATGCTATTGTCCGTATCAGTGCCACATCATTATTTTACTCTACAAAATATTTTATAAGTTATAACATTAAATATCATTTAGCTTCAGCTGACAATTTGATCTGTGAAAAACTGCTTTAAGGCGAGTCTAAAGGGGAAAGAGAGGGGTGTTGGACTGGAACTGATAGCACATCATGAATTCTTACTTTGTAGCTGCATCATCAAAGGAAGCCACAAACACGAGTGTTCCTTCATGGAGCGGCCGGAGAAACTTCAACAGCTCAGAAATATCTGAGAACAAACATCACATGAGCCATGAACTGTGGTACTTGAACTTGTTCTTGCCAAGCCATATACAGTATACTAGATGTGAAATATGTACTATACATTAGCGTCTGGTTTTATTACCTCCCGCCCACGTATCAAAAGTCTTTGTGTCCAAGAGCTCTCCTGTCACACCTGAAGCAAAGGAACATCAGTCAGATAATCATAATAGCACCACAGGAGCTTAATGCAACACAGTCGGTTAATGGTGGAGGATGACACTCTTACCATTCACCAAAGCTATGTTTAGTCCTCTGCCAACGTTGTTCTTCACACTGCTCACTAACCTGTGAGACAAAAACACAAAAGGTTAAGGTTAGAACACTTCCTTGCCTTGCACCTACACATTAATCTACACACGTCTACACGCTGCCTGACACTTGAGAAACAACAACCAATATAGCAACCAAGACTATAGACAAAAACAAAGAAATGGGGGACAGAGACTGGAAGAATACTTGCATTCAGCTCCCCAGACAGGCTTGGAGGCCTGGTTATGAAAGCACAGAGGGAAAAAAAAGAACACAGTGTGAAACCAAAAAAAGAAAAAGAAAAAGCGACAGAGACAACAGGGGAGACAAAGACAAAGATGAACAGAAAGAAACTGGTAAGCACTGGATCTCACATCTTGTCCTCCAGGCAGATTTTGGGCCCGATGACGTTGGCAGCACCAGACACCAGGCGGAAAGCCAAATGTTTTGGGGGACAGGGAGCTGAAAGTCCACATTTATACCTTCGGGGACGGGGTTCAGCTAAGACATATAATACATAAAGACACAACATTATCACGATCATACTTGACAGGAAAAGTAGTCATAAAATTGTCATATCATACAGTTTCTTTTACTCACCAGGTGTTGGTTCCTTGCTTGCACCTGAAAGAAACACAAACTTTTTACACTCAAATTAACTAATCATCATATTATACACATACCCTTTATCACCCGTGCATTAAACCTTAGCCAATAAGTTGTCTTTAGGGTTGCTACTAACGATTATTTTAAATTTTAGTCTCTAAAATGTCAGAAAATAGTGAAAAAACACTTATCACGTTTCCCAGAGCCCATGGTGATGGCAACAGTACAGAAGTCAAAGATATTAAATTTTCTAATTATATAAAACAGAGCAAATCATCACATTAAGCAGCTAGAACCAGTGAATGTAAGTATTTTTTGTTTGATAAATTGTTCTCAACTAATCTGTTGTCTATCAACTAAGCCTTTCAGGACTACTTCTCTTACTGCTGAAGAAATGCCACACAGACGAGCCACTCTCCCCTCCAAAGAAGGTGTTTGCCAGCAGCCAGGTGAGCCCCACCAACAGCAACACAACCACAGCTCTGAGGGGGCCTGTCAATACAAACAGGACACACCAGTTCAGGCAACACACATGGGATTACCTCCAGATCAATAAATTCCCACTGGAGTGTACTAAAACGTAATAAAAGTTTGAACCAACCTGTTAATCTCATGGTTCACCGTCTCATAGACCTAGACAAAGAAAGTAGCTTCATTATGGTGGTTTGAATTTCTGATTTATACAGTTTGCGAAGTGTAGTTACAGTTTTACAGTGGCTTTTTTTTGTCAAAAACTTTCATAATCAACATTTTTCAATTTCCATTTATCATGACAGAAGTTATAAAACAGTGCAAATAAAAGGTAGCTCTAAGCGTTTTCACAAAAGGCAATTATACCATTTCATTGTGTAGAATTTATAAATGAAGTTTTTATGTAACTGTAAACAGTTTATGTATGTAAGTCTTCAAGGAAAATACTTGGTATTCTTTTATTAAATTTGTACTTAATGTAACACTTAAAATCATAAAAATTGCAATACAACTCTGGGGTCATTTTATTTAAAGCTGTCAAAGACATCTTTAACAGAAAGCGTTAAATGTTTACAGTGGCAATGCAAGATGGCTCTGCAGAGATGACGTTTGAAGGGGGTGACATGAACCCAAACCAAAGACAAGGCAACAGATGGTAATTCCGTAGACAACTTAATTAATCACTTATACGAACTTGCAAATGAGAAACGACATTTTACCTACTGTGTCCACGCTTCTGGCGAGTGTTTCCTTTTCTTTGCACCTTTGCTCGTATAGGCTATGTAGCTAATGAACGGTAAAGAGAAGCTGTTGCTCTTTCCACTCGGGACTTCTACTATTTCTTGCGCTGTTTCCTCATTGAGGCTCCTCTGGTATGAATCAGCTTTCAGTGAGAACACAGACTGAAGTCAATATACTCAGCCGATAATTAAATATTAAAACAACATAAAACAAGCCGTATTACTCCGCGTTTAACAAGCATGAAAAAAAAATGATGATTGTAAATTCCACCTGTCTTCCGGGATATATAGCCAACCCCCAGTCCGTGACCACGGAGTCTGCGCAAAGTTGTTCACGTGACCAAAATCATGCTGTAAACATTTTTTTTTTATATAAATTGTTGAACAGATATGTAATAAATCACGACTTTCCTCTCTTTCACTTTACATTGTCACGAAAGCTACCACTATATTTAAATAAATTAATAAATATTTGCATTGACAAAACCCATTATAACTATCGCGTGAGCACAACGCCTCATCTTCGTTCACGCGACCAGTGCGTTAAGAATCAAGATGGCTGCTCACAGTGCTGTGCTTTCGATGTCCAAAATAATTAATCCTTTCTGGGGTGGACGCCTTGGAAATACGGTTAAAGTAAGATAAGACACGTCGCTGTGGTCACATTGGTTGTAAACGTTGTTGTTGTGTGGCTCCAAACTAAAGTCGATTATTTAATCTAAACACAAGGTCATACTAGCATACAGTTGAATAAGCATGCTAGTATTCTTATTGCACACCATTTTTTTGTATTTCAGGTATTTGGAACAACTCTGACAAGTCACAGGAATAAGACCTTGCGTAGTGTGAGTGAATCAGATTGTCTCTGTGGGTTTCAATCTTCGAATGAGGAGATGTGATTTTGTCCATTTGTATATAATGGTAACGTTACTAGCAATGCCCTAGAATCACGGCTAAGTTACTCATTAAAGCATTTATTTCCAAGCTGTATGGCGTGGTTTATAACTGTTTTTTTCACCTTCTTGGGGGAGGAAAGGTTATAATGCCTCTATACTCACTACTACCTGGATTCTTATGTGGCTATCAACATAACTCTTGTCCTTCTGCTTTCCTTGCTGTCCGTCTTCAACAACAGGGAAACAACATTGTAAGTAGCTGACTCTGATGTGGTTTACTCATAGACTGTATAAATGGATACTAGACTACAATGCATCACTTCACAAACAAGACCGAAAATTACCCTTTCATACTAGAGCTGCGTGATGTAGGAATAAAGGATCTAATGTCACCATTGGTGTACATCACAGTATCGTTAAATTCATCATGGAATATCACAAGTCAAACAAATAACGGCTATATCTGGCTTAGTAGTTCCATCGTAATTTCAGTTTAATAAAAAAAAATGTTCTAAATTTACAATATTAAAAAACCCTACAAAATGATGACAATGATACATGATAAACTATATATATATAACACACTAGTAACAACTTATAGGCTTATGTATAAGTGAATTGTAGTTGGGTTAAAATGTGCAAAACCACCAGTGTTGTACTTTAAGTTCAATGCAGTTAATAACGTACGAAATGCTAATGTTACAGCCCCCTCCTGCAAAGTATGGAGGCAGACACACTGTGACGCTCATACCTGGAGATGGAATTGGTCCAGAGCTGCTCAATCATGTCAAAGAAGTTTTCAGGTTGGTAAGACTTAAACTAAAACATGTTCAAATTGTTGACCACAGGCCAGTGAGGATTGCCTCACCATGTGGTTTGTACTCATGCTGTAGGTTCAGCTGTGTCCCGGTGGACTTTGAGGTGGTGCATGTCAACTCTGCTTTGGAGAGTGAGGATGATATCAACAATGCCATCACTGCTATTCGCCGTAATGGAGTTGCCCTCAAAGGCAAGCAGACCCCCTTTGTTTCTGTGTCACAATCAGAGCATGAAAACAGAGCACAGCTGTGAGAAGCATGTCATTTTGTAATAAGACCATGACCAAGTGTGACACTAACTGTGACTTTTTGTAATTATTCTGATAGGTAACATAGAAACCAACCACACCATGGCGCCATCTGTCAAATCCAGAAATAATCTCCTGCGGTAAGCGTTTTAATGAACTATTCAGTTGATATAGGCTCTTTTGTCAGATGGCTAACATTCCTTTCATAATTTGGTCCAACAGCACAAGCTTAGACCTGTATGCCAATGTGATGCACTGCCAGTCGCTCCCTGGAGTCCAGACTCGCCACAAGAACATTGACATCATGATCATCAGGGAGAACACAGAGGGAGAGTACAGCAGTCTAGAGCATGAGGTAAGACAGAACAGAAACACTCAATTCTACTGTCTGCTGAAACACACATATACTCTGTCCTTCAAAGACCTCTTTCCTCTCTATGTCTGTCTTTCTCTCCCACCTTCTTCTCTTCCTTTTGAAATGGGAGTGAGCTGCCACCCATAACACTATTAAAAGTACAGCATTCGTTTATGAAGGGAAAAACATTGATCTGATATACTTGATTAGTATTGGTGCAGATCATGATATTGGCCAGACATGACAGATCCACATTAAATACTTAATTGCCAACTTTATTAAACTTTTAGAACGATATACAATTTACGCCATTCTTAAATTAATGTTGTTGCCTGATGAAGGATCCGAGTCAGTTCTACACAGTTACACAAGCTGCTTCACAAATAAATGAGAACAATGTTACTACATTAATAACAGCACCAACTACTTGAACATTAGCTATCATTCTTCTCCCTGTCTTCTTTTAGAGTGTATCAGGGGTAGTGGAGTGCCTCAAGATCATCACCAGGAACAATTCCCTCAGGATCGCTGATTATGCCTTCCGACTGGCCAGGGAGAAAGGTCGTAGTAGGGTCACTGCTGTACACAAGGCTAACATCATGTGAGTTACTCTGAGACAAATGTATTTTGCCAGAACTGTCTGGTCACCTGAGTCTTACATAATATTGTGAGTTTCTTAGTGCTGAAAATGTTGAGTTTGGCCTTTCTGCTCCAACAGGAAGCTTGGCGATGGCTTGTTCTTGCAGTGTTGCAGAGAAGTGGCCTCTGGTTACCCAGACATCACATTTGACAGCATGATTGTGGACAACACCACCATGCAGGTGATAGAAGATTAAATGACACACCTCTGAGTTTTGGAAAAGTTTCTCAATGTTGATATATCTAAATTATTCACTAACCACTTTGTTGGTCTGTGTTTTTAGCTGGTGTCCAAGCCACAGCAGTTTGATGTGATGGTGATGCCCAATCTGTATGGGAACGTGGTGAGCAACGTGTGTGCAGGCCTGGTGGGAGGGCCTGGCCTCGTGCCCGGGGCTAACTATGGCCGTGACTATGCTGTCTTTGAGACGGTGAGTGTTTGGCAGTTCATGGTGTCCCCTCTGTTTTATAGAATGAAAAGTACATGAATCATGTCTGTCATGACTGTCTTCCGAATTTTTTTTGTCTTATTTTTCCGGTTCTCTCAGGCTACAAGGAACACAGGGAAGAGTATTGCTGGCAGGAACATTGCTAACCCTACTGCCATGCTGCTAGCCGGCTGCATGATGCTGGACCACCTTAGGTAAGCTTTTCCAGATAAAATACTTTCAGTACATACCTTTCTGTTGTTTCATCTGAGTTCTAATGCTGTCACTGTGGTACACCAGTACATAAATAATGTTTTCTTCTGTATGTCTCCAGGCTTTACGACTACGCGAGTATGATCCGAAATGCAATCCTCACCACCATGAATGAAACCAGGGTAAGTCTTCCTTCACTGACCGGCTTCTCCCCTCACCTGTTTCGCTGCCACAAAGCTAACCCCCAAAATTTCACCAGGCGCACATGCGCAGCATTCCGGCTGTGCCATGGTTCTGTTCCGTTGTCCGCCGTGCGTCATACCACAGCGGGAGCGTCTCAGAAGCGGAGTGTTTGCCTGCCCAACTCGCAGGTTTCATTGTTTAGGTCATTTTACCTGGATATTTGTGCTTCTACCATCAAAGTTAGTAGTCTACATAGTTAAATGGTTTCTTCCATTTAGTCCAGTTATGAACGACATGGATCAAAGATTTGGAGCTGTGTTTTAGTTGTTAAAATAGTGAAATGATATACGATTTGGAAGTTTCCACATGGTGTTTATTTTGAAAATTGACCGGATACTCTAGCCCTTTCACTCCCTGCCCGGCCTGTTGATCGCCCTGCGGTTCCGTCAAAATAGACCTGGCGGGGTGGAGAGACGCTGCTGGGACGTACTGCGTCGTGGCTGGTGGAATCACAAGTCTTGAGTGGCCGCGATTGCTGGTGGTGGCCGCCTAACACGCCGGAACACAGCGTAGACGCGCTGGGGGAGTGGAATCTAGGGTTAACTTTGTAGTATAGTTAGCTCATTGTTGTGTGTCAGAGGCTTAGAGGCCCTGGTGGCAGGTCTGGCATGTTTCCTCGTGGGCATCACATAACATTCACACAAAGCAGCATCGTGCCCTGTCAATTTCACAAAGCTCTTTTGAAATGCTACACTGTACAGTATCTGACTTTACATTGTGTGGCAGTAACATTAATTACCGTCCTTGAGCTCATAAAAACCTGATCTGCTTATCATCCAAGTTAGACTGCTTGTTGCTTTGGCAGGATTTTTAAAAGATATGTGATATGTATTTATTTTCACCGAGTGGAAAACGGTTTTATTAAGTGCATACATACTAGGGATGGGCGATACCACACTTTTAGGATTCGATACGATACTGATACTTTTTCTTGCATTTTCATCGATACCGATACCGATACCGTTAATTTCTTATTGGCAATTTTTGTCAGTAAAAATATTATTACATTTAAGACAAATCACAAGACAAATACAGACCATTTATACAAAATGTATTATGGTCAATACATAGTAAAATTAAAATTAAAATAAATAACATAAATATGAATGAAATAAATTAAATATGAACAAAAACATACACATTTTCAGGCCCTTGGCTGTGTCGCTGTCGGCTGTGTCGCACGTTGACGCTCATTCGCTCGTCTCCTGTCACGTGACATGGGCCAGCTCAATACGCCGCCAGGTACAGGGGTGTCCCGGCACATAGTAATTTAAGTAAGTAATCTAAAACAGCTGAAAGTGATGCATACACCCCCAATTATTATTTTTTAGTTTATATCGATATTTTTTTAAGGAAATCAATGCCAATTGAGTAGCGTGAGTATATCGATCTATCGATACCACAGGATCGATACGCCCATCCCTAATACATACACTTAATAAAATATATAAAGCAATCATACAAATAAAATAAGACTTGACATTTTCTGGAATTTTGTGCTTTTTAACTTAAATACATTTTGGGCCCCGGTTATGAGCACCCTGTTTTGTTTTTTTGCAGTTGCACACAGCCGATATCGGGGGTCAGGGCACCACGTCAGAGGTGGTCCAGTCCATCATGAGGAACATCCAGAGTAAAGGGCCTCTCACAACTGACCTCTAAACACACATTCATCAGAGGTGTGAGTTTGAACATGCTTTCCATGCATGTCAGTTTCCATGGTATCAGGTCTTATCACTGACGTCAGACCGGTTCCTTTTTTTCTTTTCTTCTAGTTGATGCAGCTTACTGATCACTGTACAAACAGCCTTTTATCCACACCGGTGTGTTTCACATATAAATGATGACCTTCATGAGACAGATTTAAAACGGTTTACTTTGGATCAAATTCCAGATGATAAATAGATGATAAATCCTACTGTAAGGATATTTTCTGAGTTCATCAGGTTCATTCAGTTGGAAATAGGTAAGTGTTTTTAGAAATTCTTATGAATGTCAATGAGGATCATTATTTATTTTCCAAATTATGACTATGTTACAGCCTTCTCACTCAGCCAAAATGTGCTATGTTCATTTAATGCCTTGCCTTTTTTGTCATACTGTAACTACAATATCAAGTTGACTGTTATATAATGTACTGTTCTGTGTTGTTCCGTGTTCTGTGTGTTTACATCAGATCAGTTGTACTATAAAAATGGTGATGTAGCTATTTCATATATACTGTATCAGAAGAGGTGTACATCAAGTAGTTGTCTATCATATATGTGAGCGGGTATATATATACTGTACAACACAAATATTATCAATAAAGTAATAATCTACCTTATCTTTTTACACGGAAGTTTGAATATGAAACGTCTTTCAAATGAGTTTGTACACGCGTTTCTATAATTTTGTGCACCCCATTTATATCGATGAGTGTAAGCTATATAACAGAAACACCTCTGTATAATGCAATACAGTTCAACAGCACCACAAACTACATCCTTCAAAATGATCATACAGTTGAATCAACACCTCTCTAAAACAGTTTCAACAAAAACAACATTATAAGCTTCATAAAGATCAGATTTATTACAGGGCTGTTGTATTAGGCCATATTAGTTTTAACCAGGTGTACCTAATAAACTGGCAACTGAGTGTATAAAGCCTTCATAAAACAGGACCTTTTTCTGCTAAGATTAGTTAAGATTTATCTCGATTCTTTGCCTCTGCTTCAAAGAAAGAAGCTCTATTCTGGCCTCCTGCTGGGGATAAAGTTTATTTTTCTCCAAATAAGTTAAAGCTCACTGATCCTTCCGTTTGTTTTACAATTTCACGCTCCATCAACATCTTGCTTGCAACATTGGATGACAAGTTGCTGTTTTACGTTTCATCACTAGGTGGCAACAACGCTTTTTAGAGTTAGAGTACACTGTAACTTGGAGCAAATGCGTGTGTGCTGTTGCATACACTGTCAGACAAGGACAAAATGCAGAATATATGAATCTCTATGTATGCATGTTATTACTGCACTGACAGTAGTGTGTAAAAGCTGCAGGGAAACTTGGGCTGCAAGAATCTGGCAGGCAGATTGTTCCACATAATTGGGAACATCAAAATAATTCTTGGTCTTTTCATTTGATTTCTAGGAATCATCAGGCTGTTGGATTTAGACTACAAGTTTCTAAGGCAAACGTGAAGGATTTTGGATTTGCTCTTTGTTAAAATGATCCTCATTTAGCATTAAACCAAACCATTTATTATACTTTCACCTGGTAAAACCAAACCATCCATTATTTTTTCATCTGTTTTTTAAAATACTCTGACCACACAATCATATAAGGAAAAACTGCCTCTGAGCCAGCAGCTGCAGGAGGAGGAGTAGATGGATGTTATCATGGTATATTATGAGTATACAGTGACCTTCAGCTCACATATATTGTACAATTATTCCTAGCTGGCCTCGCTTTCTCCGATGCGGTCACAGGGACACATCCCATTGTAATGGCACTGGCCAATTTATCGTGTCTAATTCTGTGGGAAAGTTACAAACTGTTTTTTCTATTAGAGTATTTGCACATTGAGCGAAGAAATCCTTCTTGATGAGGCTCCTTTTCTTTAGATATAGTTGTCAACAATCAATCACAATCTTACAGTGAGTAGTGTGTGAAATGTGCAGGAAATGAATACATGTGTACTTTGGCCTCTGCCAGTTGGCTGTGTTTAACTGTTTTACTCCCTCTCCATTTATTCACTCTACAGATATTTAGAATCAATCAATTTTTGTTTAACTTTCTGTTTCCCACCCTGGGCCAGCTTTTCTCATCATCTTCTTCCACTCACTATTTACCTCACTGTACCTCAGTCACATCACTTCTCATCACTGTACATAGAGCTACACACACACTCTCCCCTGTCAGCCCACTGTTCTCGGTCTCCCCCTCCCTCCCGAGCTGCTGCGTCCCCGCTAACCCTCCACTGGAGCCGGGCCATGAGGCTGATGGTCAGACGTTTGTGGAGAGAGTGAGATGTCTCAACAAAATCACAGGCCACTTGAACCTCTACTGACCACCATTCAGTCCTTGTTAGTGTTGCAAAGGGTCGGTAACTTTCAATATAAAAGTCACTGTGAACTTATTTGGGGGTGAAATACACATAAAAAGCAATACTAGGTCTTATGGCACATTTTAGTGAAAAGTATGCCCGGGCTCAGGAGGTAGAGCGGTCATCACAAATCAGAAGGTCAGCTGTTTGATCCCTGACCCTTGCATTCTACATGTCAAGTGTCCTTGAGCAAGATACTGAACCCAAAATTTGTGTGAGTGTGCATGTTTATCGCTCGTGACGAGCAGGTGGCACCTTGCATGGTTCTGCCACAAGTGTATGAATGTGTGTGTAAGTGGGTGAACGCTGGCTTGTGTTGTAAAGCGCTTTGAGTGGTCGATGAGAAGCGCTATATAAGTGCAGTCCATTTACCATTTCATTGAATTTAACAATGCACTGAATTCAGCAGTGCACTCTTCCATCACATGTACAGATAGTTTGCCAGCATCCCAACAAATAGGATTTCAGTAAAACTACAACACTCTGCATGCACCCCTCACATGTGCAGCCCACACTACTGCCAACACTACTGCACTGTCTGAGCCAAAGGAGTACATGCTTTAATGTAAGTTTTGATTATATTACTGGAGTGAATACATTTTGTATTTTTTGTGATGTCAGTTAACCAGCAGGTCATAGCCTAAAGTTATAACTTGTTAAAACCTGTTAGTTTTTGCTAGCTAGCTGTTACCATATGGCTTGATTGAGCATGCTAAAGTATTTTAAAGTTTTAATCTATTCCCATGCATTCTTTATTGTAAAACATTTCTTTTATAAATTAATTGTTCACTTTAAAGATTAAAGTTTGCACACAGCCCACATTGTTGGCTTAGATTTTCAAAGTACCTTACCCAACTTGCATGCCAGCTCACCACATGGCACATTTCATTGTATGTATTTGACAAATTGGTGTATTTATTTGTCAAATTAATTGATTATGTCTGCTTATGATATGGTAAAATGTTTGTTTCCATCTACATATGGCATGATGAATACAGCTTGAGCTGTATAACCCACTATATTTCTATTTTATTCCCATTATTTTCTGTTAATTCACATAAATTCCCATGGAAGATTTCCACCTTGAATATTCCCGAAATTCTGCAACCCCAGTCCTTGTATAAACCTGTGAACGGGTCCAACCTTCTGTGCAGTTTTTGCTGCAAGAGCTTGGGTTGGCTCACCCAACTTGAAAAAACAAAAAACTCACTTACCCCCCAGTGTTATTGAGCTATCCAGATAGTTTTGGTTTTATATGCCCAGTTTTATAGGTTTGTGATGCCATTCTGATACTGAGTTCTATGGTATTTCGTTTGTGGTGCTGACAGCATTGAAAAATCATATTTGGAAAATTCAACGCCAGCTTTTCTTTCCAGAAGCAGTGTCCCTGATACTCCGGATAATCCACATAGTTTGAAATAGTCCCTATGAAAACTGTTAACAGCATGTTGGGGTTATGGTAAGTGGGGATGCAAAAGGCATTGCTATTAAATTATTTAAATGTTTTAATACTGCGTGCACACCACAAACAAAATAGTTTCCACCTCCATTGTATTGGGGTGGAGGCTGACACAGACAGATATCTGAAAGCGTTGCAGCACAAATTAAACCAAAACTATCTGCATGTCAAAATACCACAAGATCTATGTGAGAAATAGTTTTTTTATGGTTTTGTAAAATGTTCCACAAATGTCCCTCCCTGCTGGCTTCTAGACTATAGTGAAGGAACATGCTTGACTGACCAGATTGATAAAGAAGAAATTCTGTGACATTATTTCATGTAATTTCCCCTAATTATCCATTGTCATCCAAACCAAATCTAGACATTTCTTATATCATGTACACTCATACAGGTGTGTTTTATCTTTCCAGCACTCACTAAACTTGTGGCTCTTTTTTTTCTCTGCTCCTTCACCTGCACCTCCTTCCTTTCCTTCTTGTGTCTTTTTGAAACACCATGTTTAATATTTTTTTATCTGCCTTTCTAAAATAAATGCTAATTTGAAAGGTTGAGTCAAACCACAAGACATAACATAACACTGATATTAAAACATGGTTTTATTTATGGCCACAATCCTTGCTCCTGATTATTTCCAGAGTCCTCCTCTTATTCTCTCTCTCTCTCTCTCTCTCTCTCTCTCTCTCTGTCACTCTTTCACACACACGCACGCAAGCAAGCCCACACACACACACACACACACACACACACACTAGTCCAGCGTAATTCAAGATCCAATGGGTAATTTCCACTTCATATGAATATGCCCCCTCTTTTCATGTTGATCAGCTCTGCTATGCTAGGAAGTGCATTGCAGGTGATCATAATTAATCAACTTGCCTCTGATCAGGCTCTGCGGAGCACAGCTGCATCCAGTCAGCCGGCTCTGCTCTGTTAATGGAGCTTTTTTTCCCCCACAGCTATGGCTTAGCTACATTAAGCTACGTCAGTGGCCAGCAATTCTCCATTATTTGGGACCTGGCTGTGTGTGTTTTGGGCTCTCTCTCTCTCTGTCCTCCTGGCTTTCTCTTTACAGGGCTGACAATGTCTTCCTTGGCAGTGAAAGCCCCAATCAGAAAAGAATTATGAACGGATAGTTGAGAGAAATTAGTGGTGGTGTTTGCTTGGCAGAAATTAATGTAGGAAGATGGTCAAGGGGGTGGCATGCAGAGGACTAAGGGGGAGAGAGTGCAGAGTTGGCTGGAGAATAAGGTGGAGAGCCGAATTGAGGGTGGGGAGGATGGTGAGGTTTTGGTTGGGAGTGGAAGGAAGAAGAGTGATACTGTATATAGCAGATATAGTTTGATAACCAGGGAGTTCACTGAGCAGTTAGCTGTTGAAACAATTCATCACCACCTTATCTTTCAAAATAAAATAAAGCATCTGACTCCTGCCTGCCTCGTTATCAGGAGCTTAACACCAGAGGACTACCACCTAGTGAGAGCATAAGGTATATATCATTGCAGCTCTGCTAAAAGTGAAGTGATACTTAATTGATCCCTATAAGAACACTTTTATTTTTTTCCATTTTCTGTTTTGGTTGCTTAACTTTTCCTATTTGTGGGTTGATTGCTAGTTTACCTGCAGAGCATGTATCCATTCAACTGCTGGAGTTTCACTACCATGGATAAGGACACTCCAAGGAGCATGTGCAGGCTAACATGGTGCTTGAACCGGGGTCATGCAGTTAGACTTTCTTTCTTACTTGACTAACTTGGTCACCGTGCTATCACTCTAAGATCAAAATACATACAAGGGGTCTCCACTCTGACCTTAAAAAACAGTTCCTTATTTGAAAAGAAAAAAAAAAGCCTGCTTGTTTTATGTGACTCCAGCACTAATTTTGTACCTTGTAAAAGAAATTTGTAAGTCCGTAGTGCTTTCTATTTTTTCCCCAGGGGAGGAAATCTGAGGCTTCAGGCATAGTCGTGTGTATGTGCATACCGGTATGGAGGCTATGCATGCATACACATCTGCATATGCTTTTACTGGAGCCATGATCTTAGCTTCAGGGAGAGAAACTGATTCCACCTGTGCTACATGAGCAAGCCCTTTCCATGGCCCTGCCCTGGTATTCTGCCCTGTCAGAGGTCCAGTGTGGACCCGGCACTGAAAAGCCTCTTGGCAAAGTTAGAGTGACAGGAGTCTGTGAGCTATTTCTGTTTGGTTTTATGTTTATTATAAATTAGTCGGTTTATGTTGCCCGCTGGGTGTTCTGGGATATGTTGTCTCTCATCAGAGAGAAAAAGCAAGGGTCCCTGCAGCACTTTGGCCAGATGTATACTGGAGAGGAAGAAAGGAAGGGAGGAGAGGTAAAAGCAGTGATTGATTGGCTATTGATGGGCATTCTTCCATGCTTGTCAATATTTCCCTTGTTCTTTCTCTCTTTTTTTCAATCTCTCTTGCCCTTTCTCTCTTTCAATCTTTCTATCCCTAATGCTATTAAATGTTTTACCGTCTGTGCCTTTCCTGTGAGTTCAGGTGTCACTGCCAGAGTTACATTACATCAAGGCAAGTATGCTGCGCTCATGACAACCTGCATTACACTGCCCTGATGTCATCACAACTCTGCTCCCCTGAAATTTGAGCGTCTTGGCACTCTGACAACTCAGCAACCCCCCACTTTCCAGCTCTGTGTTCAGTGTGTTGTCTTGGTTGCCAAGACAAAGCATATTTTACAGCGACACTCATGTAGTTTAATTTACTACATCTTTTTAGTCTTATCCACGACCATTGATTCAGTTCTGTGCGCTTTGTGAACATTCATCTCCTCTCCCACCTGCTGCCAGACTATTTAGAGAGTATACGTATGTCATAATAAAATACATGTTCAATCCCTCTAAAACTCTCAAATTGAGAAATGGGACATTTAAATGTTGTGTTTTCTTCCAAATCCTTCCTACTGAACTATTGTCTATGTTAAGTACAACTATCTACTTGACATATTAGTCATATACAATCCTGAGCAGTTTCTCTTGTGTCCCTTCTTTCTGTCTCATATAATCTGGCACTATTTCCTGATTTCTATCTATTTCGACCCCCTCCCTTGTTTTGAATGTCTGCAGTGCTCTCCCCACTCTCCTCGGGTGAAGCATTTCTAAAGAGTTTTGATGAAAACAGATTTCTGCAAATCCACCAGAAAACTCAGCTTTGATTATATATCTCCATTCACTGTGACAGCTCAACAGGATTCTTGTCTGCGCTGCTCTTCATAAATGCTGTCTGGTTCCTGAATGAAATTTGAAGTCTGGGCCGGAGGGGGGGAGGGGGGCGAAATACCATTGTTCTAACAAAACCTGAAGTGGGTTTCTGAGGTTCTGTGGCAGTCAGACTGTGCTCATGTTAAGTCACAATTGTATTGAATGTGTGCTAATGAAAGAAGTGAGTATGCTGACTTTCCACTGTCAGAGGGGTGAATTTGTAGTGTGCTCGATCCTGGTGATCCTACTGGGAGGCTGCAGACCGAGAGCATAGTGTGATTTTAACTAGCGGCAGGAACATACCAGGCCTCAGGGCAGGCTAATCAGTGACATACCTGATGAGGTGCAAAGCCACCTAAGACGAGGCCAATATAAAAACACAGTGTAGCGATGACCTACCTTCAATCTCCTCTTTTATCTCTCGCCATCTTTGAATAGTCAACCAATCAGTCCATGTCATTGGGTAAATCCAGAGGGCATGAAGCAATAAGCCTTCTCAACTTTTTTTGTTGTATTTCCAACCTTTCTCTTGCTTTGAAGGAACAGCTGGGAGAATCATGAAGAAGGAATGAAGATGGAACAACGGGCGCAGCCTAGTTTTATGACTTGCAGTATGTTGCCCTTGTAGTTTGTATGTGCCTTATAAACTGATAAACAGACTGGCTTTTGAAACATTTGACTTTCAACATTTGTATCCTCAAGTTGTTATTGGCTCTGAGGAGAAAAGTTCTGCACTTATACTATTTTTTTTTCTCACATTCTTTCACTGCTGCTGACCTAAAGTGTCTTTCAGCAACCCCTCAAGTGCACATACCTACATGGCCCCTTCCGTTTACCCACTTCAAAGCTCCTCCACCATCCTTATCCATGGCTTCCTATCATCCAATTCCCTAATCTTAGAAAAAGAACACACAGAGCCCCGCTGAATATATGTGTGTCTATGTGTTCAACATATGGCTTCATTTTTCAGATTTTGCTATGATCTCATGATGTTATTTTCAAGCAATTATTGTATGTTGCACTTAAAAGCGCTAGTGTTAACCGTTTAGTCTTCACACAGGATAAGAACTAATCTATTTAGCTATATCTCCGCTCCTGCTCTAACTTTAGCCGTGCACACTTTGACTACATGGTAATTACTGTGTAGTGTTCTGGCTCATTTCAGCTAACTGCAGGCCAACCAACATTTCTTCTACACTCTCCTTGTGTGTCAACACTAAAATATCAGTCATTAAATGATTACACAAAATCGTGGAAAGAATCCCCTAAAGGTGTTTTTAAGATTTTGGTTAAGGAGAGGCAGTGGGGAGTGTGGGGTGAGTCAGGGAGGGAGAGGGAGTCAGGACAATCAAAAAGCCAAAGCTCTGATGCCTTTCGTTCCCTGTCAACTACGTACATCACCGGCTCATTTTTCATGGAAATGCGATACAGAAATTAGCCCTAATCCCTGCTCTGTTCCACTGGACAACTCACAGAAGACACACAAAGACTACAATCTAAATATAACTCTTTCTGTCTTTCTTTATACCCTTGTTCACACCCATTCACTGTTATACTATACACTACCATAAAAAGTTAATCAAGACCTTTTGCTTTTACTTTAACTTCATGCTCTTCCTCAGGATGTCTTCAATCTTGAGAAAATGTTTATACACCAACGACAAATGACATGGTTTGTATTCATAACTATGGAATTATTCAGGCTAATTGCCTGCATGATGGCTAAGTGATGCTATGAGCCTGGCTGGGTTGTTTACGTTGCTCTCTATATGACCTATTGTACTCAGGACATCTGCTGAAAAGCTAGGAAGAACAGGGCCCTCCTATTTACTTTGTAGTGAGAGCCTTACCTCAGTGCCTAATACAGCAATGTATATGTTCTCCCTTAATATTCTTCAGTTTGTGAAAGGCGTAACGTGGCATTCTTCAAAGAGATGGCATTTGCTGTGTCACAGGACTCTGTGTCCATCACAGCAGAAAGGAAGTGGGAGAGAGAACAGCTAGTCCAGTCAGTCACCGAAACGTGTCATCCATCCCATTTGGCTGGTTGATGCAGCACCATTACTGCGATGTCACAGCCTTATCATCATAAAGACAGGAGCCCAGACTAAGAAGTAACAGATGGAGAAAGAGACAGAGCTTGTGCTGCCATGTTGCTCAGCAGGGCACAAAACAGTTTGATTCAACATCCCAAACTTCTAAGTTGAAGTGACACCTCTGTCCAAGGAGAGGAGTAGAAAACTGGTATATCATCCTGAATGGACAAAGTGTTGCCGGGTTTCCACAGCTGGCTCAGTCTCATATCCATGGGAACTGTAGGGTCATGCAACTTGAGAAACACTGCCATAAACACGGTCACACTACAGCATATACTTGATATTGGCACCATCAGACTATTTATTTTATTATCTGCTGGCAGTTGATCATGATTTCGCTATGCTTAGCACAAATACAATTACCATACATGTGTGTCTAGACATGGTCTAACAATGTTACTGAATCAGATTAGCACCCTTGGTCAGGCTGACACCCTGCACCCTATCAGGTGTTAAGACTCATTTTACACATGAGACGGCTTCATTAAACAAACAAAAAGTGGTAGGTGTGCATGCACAAGACTTCATGTACTGTACACATAAACGCAGAAACGCCCCCACGAGTGAGTAGGGCCCTCTGTGAAGGGCACTAACCTGACACCTCACAAACACACTATGGCGACTGACACACTTAATGTTTCATTGTAACAGGAGATGAACACCATCTTCCTGAAAACCCTCTTTTATGTATGCATGTTTGTTTGTGCATGTCATTGTGTGTGTGTGTGTGTCTGCCCTCCTTTTTAATCACCCTCATCACTTTGACATTTCCTGCTTGCTATCATATCACAGGTTTTCCACCACATAACTAAACAGATTCCTCCTTATGGTGAAAACAAAACGTAGACACATTTTCTCCTATGGTCTCTGTATTCTGTTTGGCTCTTTCCATCCTCTTTTTCATCCTTCTATCCCAAGACAATCTTCTCCCCCATTCCTCACCCTCTTTGCTAGTTGAATAATAACAACCAGCCTGATTTAATCAGCCCCTTAGCGGCTTTAAAACTCAGGAAACACATTATATCTGCACTCACAACTCAAAGCAATTGTTCCCACATTATTTAAACCGCGCTTCAAAGCAGAGCAGAGCGTGTCTGCTGGTGAGGGGTTGTTTCCTGATAACACCCTTGTATAAATACATATGTCTAATTAAATAAATTGATTATAGCAAACATTGCATTTAAGTGGTCAGTGCAGTTCAGAAAAACATGAATTAAGCAAACAAACAAGCCTTTTTTATTTTGGAAATATTTTCCAATAATTTGGAATATTGGGTATATTTTATAAATACAGCTGAGTAGCCTAATTGTGGCATTATTGTTTGCAGTTACCTTTAATTTCCATTAAGCACATCAGATTTGGTTCATTCTCCTATGAAATATACCTCCACTGGTATCTTTCAGTCCAAAGCAGCATCTAGCCAAGCTCGGATTTACACTGCCTGCCAAATGGAGGAGGTTTGTAGGTTTACGCTGTGATTAATCACAATGGTGGAATAACCAGGAGCAGGCCTTTTAATACATTCCCCCTCTTAGCATAGGCCAGATAATAATATAAAAAATAAATTATAGCATGGGGAAGTCCAGTAGTTGTAATTTGAAAACCCACTCAGTGACACACACACACACACACACACACGCACACGCACACACACACACACACACACACACACACACACACACAGATACGATCAATCAGACAAGGAACTACATTGACATATAAACATACCACAAGAGGCTCTCTCTTTTCTCTCGCTCCCCACACAGAGAACTATTCACCCCTCTTCCCTACTCTCCCTCTTCCTTGCTCCCTCTCTCTTCCTGGCTCGCGCTCCGCTCTCTGCAGCCCCTGACACTGCACTCATTCAACCCCGATCTACCTTTTTCCACCTCCGCAGATAAATAAACGCCATCATCATAATCATCATTAGCACTATGACGTCAGCACTCTCACTGCATGCAGGAGTACGTGTGATAAGTAGGTATGTGGAAACATGCATGCTTTTCCAAGTGCATACATACACACAAACACACACAAAAGTTACTTTTCCACAGGGGAACACTGGTTTCTTGATATGACATAAACAAATGCTCATTTTGACAGAAAGCACTGCACATTTTAGATGAGTGTGTGTTTATATGTGTGTGTCCACATTTGGGCTACAATCCAACTTCCACCTTTAGTCCTTGTTAGGTGAAACATCTAGAAATGATTGCCTTGATACTATTTACGTTGCTTTCATTCGCTTAAAACACTTGAGTGGAACGCTTGCTTTTCTCCTCCGGTTTCCTCTTTGTCTGTCTTTGTATTTACAAAGTGAAATAGATACACCTATATTGTCAATGTGTTTTTTGTTGTTTTTTTCCAGCCGCAACTCGTCTGCAATGTCTTCGTGTTAATGTAACACTGTCTTACTCAGTCCATCTTTTGGGTTTTACAGAGGGATGTTCCAGGATGTTCCTTCAAGGAGATTTGTCTAAACAAATAGCTGCAACTCATTTGGTGGTTATCTGCACTCCACTGCCATTCTTCTCCTCACACACACAAAATCTGTACTGCATTAAGACGTACAGGTACACATGGCCAGAGTAACCAGCTATAGGCGGCCTCACAACAAAATTGAGCTAATGGGCTCCTTTTGACCTCCAACTCCTCCTACTCTGTACGTGCATTGTGTATATACCCTCTGTTTCGCCTGCATCAATCAAGTGCAGTGCACACTACTGACTACACATGGCAGCTTGATTATATTTTGCCTGGAGCACCAGAAACCAAATATTACTCTTTTGCTGGAATACCACCTGACCCCAGGTTTGCTGTGTGTGTTGTGGTAATGTGATCAAAGACATAGTGAAAATAGAAATACGCACTATGTAAGCACAATATCAACTAAAAGGTCTTTAAAAAGATGCTGCAAGACAGAGCCTCAATATTGGGTAAAACAATATAATGTATACATATACAGTACATGCAAAATATATACAAAGCAAAATACATGGGATATTTGTATTTTAGGAAAAATGAAATGAAATTATATTAGAGCACAATTTAGAAATTTGGGGAAATACCGTTATTCGCTCTCTGGTGGAGAGTTAGATGAGAAGATTGATACCACTCTAATATGAGAGTGGTATCAATGAGGTATACATCTTCTCATCTAACTCTCAGACAGTCAGGCAGAAAGTGAATAACCGTCTTTCCCAAAACTCTTCCTTTAAACAGACAAAATATTCCTTTAACAATAAACTATAAATACAATGAAACACAAACAAGATTATATGCATAACATTGCAGCATGACAGAATAAAAACACAACTTATGTCCATTGTGGCCACAATAATAACAACAACACAGGACCAAACCAAGGGTTTTGGGGGCGTCTGGGGGTCTGGGGGTCTGAAAATGTGTCATTTCTACACATTCAGATGCACACACATACAGAGACACAGCTCTAACTCGACCCATGAATGTGCACATGCATAGATAATGTACGAGATGCAATGCATCCTCTGCTGCGCACGCACACACACACACACACACACACACACACACACACACACACTCACACACACACACTCACACTCACTGCAGGTTGTGAGTCCAGATCCAGTGGGAGTGTTGGCTGACATTGAAAAAGTAGGGGAAATTCAAAGGGCAAAACCATCTTGATACTGCCAGCTTATCCCAGAGACCCCCAAAGCGCACAGAGTGCTATTCACCACATCTGCATCTCCATCTGCATACTCGCTTCTCACACTCATGCTACTCTAAACAAACTTCCATCTGTATGGAAACACGCTCCACACTGCGCTGCTCACTCATGTACACGCTCCGTGTACACACCACCACACTGCCTCCCACAACTATCAAATTGTGCTTACAGTCTGTTTTCTCTGGACGATCACTTTCAAGGCAATGGGCACAATGCTACTGAACCGTGCACTTTATTTCACTGGTGTTCCCATTTCTTACTTTTTCTTCACTAGATAGTCCCACTCCTCCATCTCTAATTTACCGTGATCTCTTCCTTTCTACTTAATCCCTCAAATTGCTTCTCCTCATGGTATCTGTTTTTCTTTTTCCAGGATGCAGATATCTACCATTCCATTGCCTTCTATCCATCTTTTATGCTTGAATTAGAGACTATCCTGTTTTTCCTGTTCCCAACCACTTTGTTCGCCACAGAGAAGATGCAGGAAAGAGGAGGATGGATGGAGAGATAATGTGTGCAGGGAGGAAAATACTCCCGCGGCTGAAAGCTTTCAAAGTTTGTTTCTGTTGCAGCCTCCCCTGATTGACGGTTCAAATGGCACATCCTTAAACATAACTCTTATTAGTGGGTCGAAACAAAACATTTCAAAAGCATCTTCATGCTGTGTTAAAACCATTAAAACATTGTTCCCCTTGATTGTTTGTTTTCACTGATTTTCTATTTCTGATTTGCTTTGTTGTTTATCCTGTCCTTATCTGATCCTTTTGTATGTTTGTTGTGCATACAGAAAATCCATCATTCTGAAAAAAACAGACCATATAAACTAAGTGCAAACAAAGAGGAGAACAAACAGATGATAAAGATGAGAGAAAGAAACAGGCTTAAATTCTTGACTGTTACAACAACCCTGCAGAAAATACAGTATGTATCCCAGACCCTTCTGCAGGAGAGGCCAGTTCTCAGGACCCCTGTTTGCTACGCATACTATAAATATTGATGTTGCATGTATGCTTTGAAATTTGAAATGTCTCAATCCATGTTTTTCCTAAATCCCAATGGCTACTGATTTTGGTGCAATATATTCAATATTTAATTGTTTCTATTATTCATTAGAATACTGTACTACTGTAGTTTACCAAATATTTGGATCATGTTCATACAGCATTGTTGGTGTAATTTATTTTCTCGTATCAATTCAACATCCATGTATGATCCATCTGTACCAGCAAGGGCCAGTGGATCAGATCTGTCTTCACAAGCTTCCATTAACATCCAGCTTGACAGTAAGAGTCACAGGTCTGCCATTCTGCTTATTCTTCTATGTCTTCTACAGCTATTAGAATGACAAATCACACAGAGATAATAGCTGTATTCCTTTATGAAAAGTGGTTATGGCTATCGTACTATGACCATATGCAGAGCTTGCTATGATATATATGATGAATTAATTCACCTCGCTACGCTTAATGCTTTGAAATTTCATGAACAGATTATGTCATGGACAATCTGTCTTTTGAAATTAACATAAAGTAAACAAAACACATTAATTAATAATGTCTGCACTTTCCAACAGCAGGACTTTTGTTTACAGAGCACTTGTAGGTTGTAGCTCATGCCCTCTCTTAGACCACAAACACAGCTTTCACAGCTGTAGCTACTTCATAAAATGAAGTTTAGCATCATGCACAAATATTTGATTAACTCATAAAAAGGGATTTGTACAACTTTTTTTTCCTCATAGGCAGTAGAACTTCCCAAGACCTGTAAACAGACTTTGATGTGTAAAATCATTGGAGTTCCTCTTTAAGGACATTATGCTGCAACTGCTAATGTTACACCTCTACAATACAACTTCTACATTCAATACAGGCCTGATACATACAATGGAGGGTTCACCTAAATAACAAAAAGACTTTCTTCACTTATTTCTAGTGGTATTTAGCCATGCAAATAGTTTCAGTTTTATTTGACCAGGTGTTTGAGATATCCATCCATTGACAATCAAAATTCCTTTAACTTTCATTGCACTGTGCTGGAGGCAGAGGAGAAGTAGATAGATAGGATAGTTAAAACTGCAAATAAAGCTGAAACTATGTGGGATTTAGGTAAAGCAACCCTATAAATGAAGTACTATTTTATCGTGATATAGATAAATTTATGTTTAACTTTTTAAGCTCTGTAGCTCTGTATAAGAGCCTTGACTTCAATGTCCAATATAAAAGTGGAATGTGACAGGTTTGCAGTGGTGATTCATGCTTGTAGCATTTTGTGGAAAAGAGCTTGAAGAATAATAACAGTAATTGGACCTTTGAGATAACTAAAAGTGCACTTTACTGGCAATGTATTCTCCCACAATATATTTTCTGGGTTATTGATTCACACAGGGTGAATCCCAAATTCTTCTTCTGTCTCTGTTATTCATGGTTTGGCTGACAGTTAATGATTCCTTCAGATGTTCCTTAACTTTTCAGAGCCAACTTTGTAAGACCAGGTGTTGTTCTGTGCTCTGTGCGCTTCTTAAAGACATGGCCTAATTCAGGCCATCCTACAGAAAGACAAATGTAATGCAGCACAATATATCGCAAATTTATCATTATCGCAAATGTTGATATCGAAGTATGCATATCGCAAAGACTGCTTGAACTGCAATAAATGATAGCCAGTGACGGACTGGGATCAAAAAACAGCCCTGGCATTAAACACACCAGCCCAATTTTTGTCAATAACCTAGCTTGGAAATTAGTAACCCTGAGTGTATCTTTCCACACACTTACAATTGTGAATATTTGTGGCTGCATGCATAAAATAACTTCTCAAAATTAACCAAAGACAAATTATCAGTAGTGGCCATTGGGGTCCATAGGGGGGCGGCCCTTCTGGCATTTGCCCAAATTCCAGATGGCCAGTCCGTCACTGATGATAGCCTATTACATGTGCCATGCATTCACACTGCATGTAAAAATATTTGGCCAATCAGATGAAGCCCTACTGCTTTAGACGCTTATCTCCCATGTAGACGCTACTGACTGAGGTGGTATTGGATTACGTGAGGTGTTAGCCAGCAAAGCAGAAAGACACTGTATATTTACTGTAAGTATTTGTTTAATTATCGCAAGTGATATCGTCATCGCAATATTTAGCAATTTTATCGCATACCGCATGTTTTCCTGATATCGTGCAGCCCTAGAGGGAACGTTTAGTTAGGTCTCATCTCTCTCTGTGTTGATGTTGATGGTAGCCATGTTTTTGGTCTCTGACAGAGTCGGAGATGACGCCAAACACTTTGGAGTGAAAAGTGAACTTGATTGAGTGATTGTTTTTTGATTCGGTTCAGTGTATTCCAGGACTGTCTCCATCCTTATCTTCTCCAGGCAGAAGAGGGCCCCTGATTGACCACACGATTGTCAACACCTCTGTTTGAATAAAGTGGTCCCTTAGGAGAATCATTACAAAGGTCTTTGCAGAGGAGACTTCTTCTCAAAGGAAAACAGCTGTCATTTTTTTAAATTTTGGCATAATTCTAGGAGCTGGAAATAAGCCTTCACATGTGGGAAAATGTCAAGCCAGAAATCT